>NC_090999.1:33551666-33863333 GCF_041146395.1 Eulemur rufifrons | reverse complement strand
ATCAAAAGTTGCCAAAATATTTAGACCTAGTAATTGTACTACTGACAATTTATTTTAGGCAAGTAATTTAAAAGCAACAATATGCACAAAGTATTAATAATCACTTGCAATGTTTTGTATAATAACTAAAACTCTAAGGCAATTTTAAACACCCTACAGCAAGGGAATTTGTTAATTAAATCATAGTACCTCAATTGGAATGATTGTAGATTGGAAAAATGTGTGCAATCTTCTATTGAAGAAAATTTTAAAATTAAATTTACATTTATTTTTGAAATTAAACCATGCAAAACTATGCATTTGAATAAAAACTGGCAAAGAACATGAAAAAGTAATGATGTGCTCTGTTGTGGCCAATTATGAGTGAAATTTTATTCTTTTAAGCTATTTCTCTATTTTATCATGTTTTGACATTGTAAAGCCAATTAAAAATGAAATATTTGTTGGAAAAGTTTTGAACAATTCAAAAGAGAATCTACTTTGAGAGCTGGTGTCTAAAGAGCGTATCATAAGAAAGGTATGTCCCTCCAATTTCAGCAAGTCCAGAGTGTCTGCCTTTTCTTCAAAAAGAAAGGGAATCCAAAATTTTTGGATTGTTAACTTCAGCTGTCTTTCACCTCTGACATAATTTTAAAAAGATTCTTAAATTGTCAAAGTTCAAAGGGCCAAGAAATCCTCCAGAGAGCAGGACCTGTAGGTGGGGAGAGAAAAATTGGGTAACTTGTACCTTAGTCTAGCGAAACACATGTGAACTCTGTCCAGAGTGAATTCCTTGACTGTATGTGCACAAGGAGTTTGTTGATAAGAGGAATTGTTAAACTGTAGATTACACAAATTTTCTCTTCTTTTTTGTTTTTAAACCAGAGGAATGGAACCTAAAGGCCTTAGGATAACATATTGATGTAACATGCAGAACAACCTAGAGAAAACTGAACATTTTGAATGAAAAAAGGTTGAAGATATCTTCTAGGGATATATATTACTGTATTTGAAAAATTGGAAGGTAGTATATTATTCAATTAAAATAGAAAAAGATCATGACAATTTAAAAGAAATATAGAAAAAGTTCATGAAACTTTAGTATTGGCTGCATATATGTTAAGTCAACAAGAAAAACAAGTTCGAAAGGCAGATTTTGGTATCAAAGGATTATGTTTATAAATGCCAGTAGATTAAATTTCCTTTTATGATGTTGAAATCATATTTAAAAGAATTTTGCTAAACTGTTTTCCAAATATCACAAAACTACGTGGCATAAATCATGGCCTTGGTCCAGGTTAAGGCCACCAGATCCGTGGAATATCTTTCCCTTCAGCAATTCTTAGAGTGACCCAGGAATTTCAGAAGCACGCATCACGTATCTGTGTGCGTGTGTGTAGACTTGGTGCAGGCGGGGAGGAGGGTTCCGTCTGTAGGTCCAAGTAAAATACTCATGTGTTCCACACAATGAATAAAAATAGACTAACCTTCCTCCCCAAACTAATTTTGTTACAATTCCAGAAATGCCTTCCCTGCATGAGAAATTTCGAATCTGTCTTCCCCGTATTACAGGTTTTGTTGGATTTAAGGATTGCAAAACAAAGACTGAAAGGCTGTGCAAACGATTATTTCCCCAAAGAGTTACTAAGTCACGTATTTATTAAAATTTGTGGGGTTAAATCTTAGGGGAGGTTTTAGTCTTGCTAATGTAGCTTAGGTAGTCCAGGAAAAAATGACTGCGTAACTTAGGCTTCAGCCATCAAATTGTTTGAATGGAGCCTGAGGAGACCTACCCATGAGGCCTTTAGCCAAATAGAGGCCATTGGTGATCGACTCAGTGGTTACTGTTATTTCCTCCTTCTTGTTTAACATAAATAATGGAATCCTAAATTCAGAGGAAACCTCAAAGAGCTAATCTAGTCCACTCATTTTGCAGATGAGGAATTCAAGGTCAAAGTAAAAAATATATATGTGTGTGTGTGTGTGTGTGTGTGTGCGTGTATATATGTATATATACATAATATGGCTGGTGAGTCTAAGAGCTATGGCTGGGACTCCTAGGACCGTGCCTTGTCACATCAGCACTGGCTCCCTGTGAAGAGCATCAGAGGACACTTACTGTTTGAAGAAGCAAGAAAGCAATCATACTATTGTGGCTGAATCTGTTGGACATTTTCCCTTCCCTCCTGAGTTCCTGATTTTATTAATAATTTTATAAAGTATATTCTAAACTCATGCTATCATTTCTGTTCCATTAATAAGAAAGCAATGTTATACAGACCTGAAAACACTTATTTGGGTTTCTTGTGTTGGATTATTTCTAAACAGGAAGGGGAAGTAAATTAGTGGGTTTATTAGGCACGTGTGCATTTGCCCAATCAGTTCCACTAGCATTTAGGTTCAAAATTGCACAAAATATTATGAATTTGTCAGCTTGTTGGTTTATGGAGCCCTGTAGTGTAGGGCTCTGGTGATGAGACCTAGGTTTAGGTTTTGAATATAGCACTTAGTACCCCTGGCAAGGTACTTTACCCCCCTGAACTTCACTTTCTTTTTAGGACAGTAGTACCAACATTAACTTTAGAATCTTTTTTAACAGCTAAATTAGGAAATAGATATAAATCCTTAGCGTAGATCTTTAAACAATATTGAGATCCTATTATATGCCAAGCATTGACATACAGAATATACTGTACACGGTTTCTCCATTATGCATCCTTGCAGTCTAGCTGGGAGACAGACATAAATAATAAACCAATATGTAGTTACAGTTGTGTAAATCACACAGGAGAAGTACTGAGTGCTGGAAGAGCATGAACTCAGAAAAAAAATCAGCCTAGTTCAAGGATACCAGAAAAGGCTAACAAAATAACTTGCTCAAAGTCAAACAGTTAATAAATGGAAGAGTAAGAATTTGAACCCAGACATTCTTACTCCAGAGCCCATGCGACCTGGTAACTTTTATTCCTCAAAGCAACCTTTTGAGAAGGGTATTGTGATGGTGTGACCTTTGTATCCCTACTAAATATTAATATTATATTAATTCTACCCTGTGGCCTCATTCAACTAATGTAAAACAATAAAATATAATCCGATAGTCTCCTTTCTTGGTTGCCTTTCAAGTAAACTGAAAGTGTGGCCTTAAATTTTTAGTTTCATTTAATCCTTACAAGTGTTTGGAATGAATAAAATAGAAAAAAAATTGTTCCTCTGCCATGAGTAGTACATTTTCTTATCTTTCAATTATATAGACTTTGTCCTCTGAACGTTAATTACTACAGCTATACTGTAAAAATAATATGGAGATAGCAGTATGAACAGCTATATGTATCTTTGCAGTATAAATGTAGCCACTCGTGTTCTATTTGGGGAGAAAACATTTATGAGTATTCTGCAGAAACATTTATATGCCTATAAATAACTTTGCTATGTTACTTTGCTTAGTGTGAACATTTGAGGACATTTTTGTAATCAACTTATGAAGTCTCTGCAAGGATTTAAAGACAGTAACAGTGATATAATCTGCCTGTTGGGTTAATAAACTTCAAAAGTTGTATTTTACATGTAAGTGCAGCGTTTCTGGAAGGATATCACTTCTCTTTGAGTACCTGCATATTGTCAGCTTTTAAGAATCAAAGCAGATTAAACATTGCTGGTGTGCTCCATAACTGTTTCCTTTTCAAAATTGGGGCCTATGCCTGTCCTACTTCTCTAGAAAATCCATACTTGAGTTGTCCCAAATAGACTGCTTAGCATTTGGAGAGGGTGTTTCGTTTCCAGGATTTCACAATTACTGCCTTTTAATCCACATAACACCCATGTGAGGTAGGTAGATACATTGAAGCATCCAAGTCTCCTGCAGGCAAATTTTGGTGCCAGCAAGAATATTATGATTGGCACTGACTTTCCTTAATTTCCCAGAGGCCAGACACCTGGAGAGGCTTTCCTGCAGGCCCAGGTACATGCCACTGTCTCAGCCACATGGGACTGTCTCCTCTTTCCTCCTGCTATTTTAGTAAGATTCAGTGACTTCACGCACCATTAACCATAATGCTGTGCTGACTGTGTCAATCTGCATTAAACCTATGAAGGAAGGGTATATTTTGGAAGATTCTTAGAGGGCCCAATGAACATTTTCTGTACTTTATGTGCAGCAAATTTCAGCTGTTGACACCTCTATCCCTCTAACAAAGGTACTTGTCATTCATTCAGTAATAACTTTTGCAGCTCCAACTAAGCATTTAGATTAATAAGTGAGTACCCTGAATTTTTATCTTACAAGTTTGTAATATATTCAGGCAGGCAGAAAATATCGATTACATTATCAACAAAAAAAGCATCAATTGAAACATGATGCCAGCAATCACATATTGTATGCTTATCGTGTACTCATCACAGTGATAAACATGGTACATATATTATCCTTTTAACAAGCCCTGTGAAGTATCATCCCTGTTTTACAGATGTGAAAGCCAAGGCTAGTAGGTTGCCCATAGTTACAGAATTAATAAATGACAGAGCTAGAATTTAAACCTAGTTCTGTCTGACTCCTAAGTTAATTCTTCAACATCATATAACTACCTTAGGTGGAAGGTGATATATAGATTATTAAAGTACTGAGAAAACATGTAGCAAAGGGTAAAAGATAGGCTGGACTCAAAAGGTGCATATTGATTTCCTTCTTTATAAAGCATAGCAAAACCATGTAAAAGAATTTTCTTATCCACATCATACTTTATATATCTTTTCACCTTCCCGGGTACCTATCGTAACTTGCCTTAAATGAAGAGTATTTGTGTGTTATCATCTTTGTTGACAATTTCTTGAAAAAGGGAGTTTTATTCATCTTGTAATAGTACATGTTATTAATAATGCTTAACATATTAAATAAAATGTATGCTCAAACTACTGATAAATTTTAAAAATTAGTGGGGCTTTTAATTGAAAAGAAATGCAAATGCCGGGCGTGGTGGCTCACGCCTGTAATCCTAGCACTCTGGGAGGCCGAGGCGGGTGGATCGCTCGAGGTCAGGAGTTCGAGACCAGCCTGAGCAAGAGCGAGACCCCCGTCTCTACCAAAAATAGAAAGAAATTATCTGGCCAACTAAAAATATATATAGAAAAAATTAGCCGGGCATGGTGGCGCATACCTGTAGTCCCAGCTATTCGGGAGGCTGAGGCAGTAGGATTGCTTAAGCCCAGGAGTTTGAGGTTGCTGTGAGCTAGGGTGACGCCACAGTACTCGCTCTAGCCCAGGCAACAAAGCGAGTCTCTGTCTCAAAAAAAAAAAAAAAAAAAGAAAAGAAAAGAAATGCAAGTACATGGCAAAACATTCAAATAAAACAAAAAAAAAAATCTCCCTCCTATTTAAGAACTTCCAGATCCCCAGTTTTCCTGAGAGTCATTACTAGTTCCAGTTTCTGGTGGATCCTTTCAGAAAGACTCAGTGTGTGTATTTCGTATGTGTATGTGTATGGGTATATGCATACTCATATATGTCATGACTGGATTTATTGTCTTGAATGGTAATAGTTAAGTCCCAAATACATGGTTAATCATAGAACTATATACTGTGAATATATTTTTATAAATACAAATATTTTATCACATGCATTATAACATTATCACCTGTGCATAAATGGGTAATTATGATTGTACTTTTAAGAAAAATGTCTGTATGGTATATCAACCGTGTCCTTTAAAGAGAACACTAATGTAAATACTATATAATTCTAATATAAAATGGTTGTAATTTAAGTACCTTAATTTCTAGGGTTGCAGAATTATATGTGAGAAAAAATTGTAAGACATTAACTTTAGGAATTAGACGCAAAGGTCCCTGTAGATTTAATATTTTCTTTGAAATTTCTCCATATTTCAAAATATCTTCCTTATAATTGATAAAAATTGGGAGTGACATTATATATTGAAGAATAAGGCAATAGTTTGGAGTAAAGGGGATAGTGTTATATTTTGCTACAATCCACAACTATGTTTTGAAAAATGGTAGAAGATAATTTTGGGTTATCAGTTTATCTTGGAAATTATGTGTTTCTAGTATAAATATGAGATATGAAAAGTAAATCTTAATCTGCCTGAAAAAGGGGATTTGAATGTCTTAAGTATTTTAATTTAAAAGTTAAGTTGCTAATTCTCTGCTTATGTTTTTGTTTTCTAATTTTAGGTTTTAATATAAAAGCAGTGCCATTCCAGAATGCCATCTTGAATGTAAAAGAACTGGGAGGTATAACATTTAAAATCATTTCTATGTCTGCCCTTAACTTTTACTAATTTGACATTAATGTATCTAATTAAAACAATGATAATTTATTCTAGTAGTGATTCATTTTTACCTTTTCTCTTGATAGTGTACTTCTAGAAATATTTCCCTCTCTTTGCATATGTTTTAAAAGTTCTTGAAGAGTTTTAAGTAATATAAACTTTATTTTGTATGAATCAAAGAACTGCTCTACTAGCGGCAATTGGTACACTATACTTGTTCAAAAAAATTTATTATTGAATGAAACACATGAAGAGAATTATAATCTTTGAAATACAGGGCAAAGAACTATATTTTAGAGTAGTTTGTATTTATGCGGCTGGTTTTATTGTATTAGATCTTTTTTAGAATGTATTTGTTCCAATAATAAATCTTTGCCAATGGGTTCTTTGCTGGCCAAGCACATTTATTAGATAGGCTGTACCCCAAACCATACATCACTCAGTCTTTCATTACACTCTGTCTGGCATTTTTTTGGTTGTGTTTTATGTCAGTCAGGGTCTTAACCCATGTAAATAGATTAACAAAGAAATCAGTCAATTCAGTGAACCCACTAAATTCTCTAATGGCATAGGAAAATGGTAAGTCTCTGGAGTTCAGTATAATATCAGTGAGTTTAATGACTTAGAAGAGAGTTCTATTCCATCTCTTTAATCATTTTATGATATTGACCTTACCCTGTTTTGTCTTGACTTTTTAATTTTTCTTAAGGTCATTCTAACTGTGACAGATTTTTAGTTTGATGAAATTAAAACAGCAACTTCATGCCGTTTTCATAGTGTTTGGCTCTTATTTTTACCTAATAAAGTACTGGCTGATCTTTTCAGGTGTCTGTGTTTAGAACACTGTGTCTAGGGCAGGTTTGCTTCTGTCAGTTTGTTTTGTAGCTATCTTTGGCTTTTATAGCATTAATATTTAAAAGTAATAGTCATTGATAAATTCCAATTTTTCTTTAAGACATTTGGCTTTGTCATTTTGACTCCAAAAATCAGAAAACTTGAATATTCTTATAATATAATAATTTTTCTATGCAAAATTTTTAGAAGACTGTTCTATTAGTTTGAATATTTTAATATTACTTTGTGGTTTCTGGTGACTGTTTGTACTTTGACAATATTATTTATGGATATTTTAAAGTCAGAGAACATATTGTAAAAGTTTATGGAATCAAAAATATGGTTTGAGGCTAGACACAGTGGCTCATGCCTGTGATCTCTCAGCACTTTGGGAGGCTGAGGCAGGAGGATCACTTGAGGACGAGAGTTTGAGACCAACCTGGGCAACATAGTGAGACCCTATCTCTACAAAAAATTAAAAAATTAACTGAGCATGGTGGTGCATGCCTGTAGTCCTAGCTCCCTACTTTGGGAGGCTGAGGTGGAAGGATTGCTTGAGCCCAGAAGTTGGAGGTTACAGTAAAGTATGATTGGGCCACTACATTCCCGCCTAGATGACAAAGCGAGACCCTGTCTTCAAAAAAAAAAAAGTATGATTCAAGAATTTTCAACAATTCTATTGGTTTTAAATATGGTTGGTACTTAGTATTTTGTCATTAGGTCATTATGTTGGACACAAAACTTATTGAACACCCTCCAGATATAAGAAACTATTGATTGATAAAGCATTTATTACATATGATGTTTAATTAGAAGAAATGAACAGTGAACGTATCTGGACAGTTTAAAAAAAAGTGAACACTTCAAGCAATTTGTAATCTTGACTCTGTGCTACTGGAATTCAGTAGAATGAAAAATCAAGTCGGGGGTGTGTGTGTAAGGTGGGAATAGGTCCGTTCCCAAGCATAGTTTGATTTTGCTGAAAGAACTCTGTCCTGACAATTGCTAAAGTGGAAATTACAATGGAGAGGATACCATAGGGTTTGGTGGTAATGTTTTAGTTTATACCTATTCTGAAATAAGGTTGAGAGATATGGGTAAAGGAGCCTCAGAGATTGGAGCACATACGTTAGTTCCAGGCTGATGTGTGGGTTTTTGGCCCGCATTAGTATTAAAGAGCAAATTTCTAGCCTAAGCATAGATGCTCCCCAATACACACACACACTTTAATAGCTGTGTTTTCAGTTGAGAGACTGTCTCAAGGAGGGAGGGAACTTTCTGAATAGAATCTGACTGGGTATCCTGTGTCACATGCTCAGAGGCAAGCAATAGAGGGAATTGATTCCTTGATGGTTCACTCATTAATTGAAATATTTTTTTAAACTGGGTACTGGGTTATATCTCAACCGAGAACACATAAAAGCTAGGTGCTAACACTTATAAAGAAAGTGTAACTTTCCTAGGATTTCAAGTATATCCTCGGTGCCAAGAAGGTCATCTCAATATCAGGAGTGTGGCATTTAGGGAGAATTATGACCTACTGAAATCAAATTGTCTAAGAGGGAGTTGCTTGGTCAAGACATTCTAAGTTTGGAAGGAAAGAGTTGAGTGTTTTAGGATCAATGTGTAAAGGTACGAAACCTTCATGTACCAGTGAATGGTTGCTCAGAAGACAGATTAATCAGTATTCGATCAGATTATCAATACAGGGGAAAATTCTGGATTCAAGGGAGAAATTCAAGAAGATAAATGGGTAAAGATAGGCAGATACTGACAGCCAGGGCAGTGATGGTCTTAATGAGGAATGGTTGGCCAGGGAGTCTTTTCCTGCGGTTACTTCAAGAGAACAGCGTGACCCCTCTTCCTTCCTGCCAACATCCTTCCTTACCCATTGCAGATAGTTCCAAGGCTCTCCTTCACTCTCCTTCCTAACCTTAAGTTATATTTCTAACTTCTTCAAAATTGGAAAAGGCATGAACCTTGTTCTCATTATCTAGTAAGAAGAAATGATATGGGATGAACTAACAATGCATAGTGGAGTTAAATTAAGAGTCACTTTGGGGGGATCTTAATAACAAACTATATGTTTGCACACACCTGATATATGTTTTACATGTGTATATATTAATATGTGTGTTAAATATATATAACATACATAAATAGGTAATCCTTTGCTCTTATCAATTTTCTGTTTTGTCAAAGTGTTTCCGTATCTTTTACCTAAAAAGTCTTATAATTCTCATTCACATCAATGCCTTCTCAAGGGGTGTTTTCCTGCTACTCACTCAGTCATTCTACCACAGTTAATTGTGTGTACAGCATGATCCTAGGGGCTGAGAATAAAAGAACTAAGATATAGCCTCTGTCTTCAAGGAACTGATGATTCAGTGGTGGAGACAATCATGAAAAGAAATGTAGGAAATTAATGGAGTTTTTGAAAATAATGAAATTAAGGGAAAAAATGTAAATGCCAAAGTACAAGGTATGTCACAAAGATAGTTTGGCCTGGTGGCATGGTGGGCTAGTTCTATTTGGCTATTTGAAGAATGCCTTGTTCTCCTCAACTTACTTGTCACCCCCACCAGTGTGCGCTAATTGTGCTTATCTTTATGTGAAATTGGAACTCTGAATTTTCTTCTTCTATTCTTATTCCCTTTTCTCTCCCCTCACACATTCTCATTTAATCCTTGGAACTTCATGCCTAGAGAGTAGATGCTCATATTATCTCACAGGTAATAAGACACCAGACAGGAAGACACAGAGATTGAGTGACTCGACTGAGGTGGTTTGGAGAAAGAGGTGGGACTCAATCTGAGCACTTGTGCTTAATCAGTGAACTCTCTACATAAGCATCTTACCCAGTGCACAGGAGAAGTGCTCCCACATGTTATCTGCTGTTGCTTTGTCACTATTATCTGCACAATTTAAAGTCTTCACATATTGCTATATTTTTCATTAACAGTGTATTGATAAAACATCATAATGACAAAACAAGAACACATTGCTCTCTGCTCAAAAACTCTTATAGGAATTAATCTCTAATTACTGCAGTTGCTTTTATCATTTGTTTTCTCTTCCTCACTTATGTAGGGATCTTTCAGGTCAAACTCTTATTCAGTTATGGTTCTGACTCTTGATGCTGTAGCCATGCTTCCCTCCTGTGCTTTCTTCAAGACTGCCCTTTGATTTAAAGTCTTACCTCTGCTTTCCAAACTGTCTAGAACCTTCCATAATCATTTCATTTTCATATTCTGCTTGCTATTTCATTCACTCAGCAATCTTTTCTGAGCACATACTATATGCCAGGTTCAGTTTAGGAATTGGTGGCGGTTACAGTGTCAAGGCTAGTCAAGGCTAGCACTGTCCTTGCATAAACCAGGTAGAGACACTAGCAAAAGCTCTTGTGCACTTCTCTCTCTCCATAGTTAAAGCCAAATACTACTTCCTATAGGCCTAGAACAAATTTCTACATTAGGCCATTACATACCTGAAGGAGTTTTCTAATACCATCCAGTAAGGCCAGGTGTTAGTTCTGATTCCTATAAGGACATTCCATAGTATTGCTGAGTGAACTTTTTTCCCTACATATTCTTTTCATTCAGGAGCTCTTTGGTGAAGCTAATCTAAATCCCTTCTCTTTTAGTTTTAATTAATTATTCTGCTTGTCCTGCTCTGGATTATTTTTATTTCTGACTATCATATAAGACACCTACCTAGCAAGGATCCTGGATGGACAGATGGATTAGTCTTTCAAAGAATTTTCCTTCTTCCTAGTCACTTGTGTCAAAGCCCAGACATTGTGTAGGATACTAGGCAAGTTCATCTTCTTGTATCTCTGTTCCTCTATATGTAAAATGTGGCAATAATAGTTCCTACGTCGTGTTAATATAATCCTGTGGGGACTAAATTAGTTAATGCAGGTCAAGCACTGAGAGTTTACCTGGCCCATAGCTAACGTTATGGAAGATGTGCTTTTATAATGATTATGCTCTCACTTGGCCATCGCCCACAACCCCCCAAAAGGACACCTTTCACTAAAATCTTTTTCCCAAGGTCCAAAAATAACACAAATCACATAATGACTGTTTTTTCTCTTTGTGGTCATGCCTTTCTCCCTCTTAGGCAAGGTGATGTTTCCCTCATTGTGCTATACCTGTTTAAACCAAGAAGGGACCTCATTGGAGTCTTTTGTTTAGCCACCTAGCATAGTGTTGGCACTCCACATGAGTTGATATTAGATGATTTTGTCCCTGTCTACCTTATCACCTTTTCTTCCGTTTTCAGATTTCACCTAAAATCTCTCTTCTGTCACTGCCTCTTAGCTGCTTTCGTTCTCAATCTGACTCACGTACTTATAACCACATTACAAAGGCAAGTGAAGCCCCTGGCATCTAGCTGAGCTGAAAGCAGTTGTCCACACTGCAGTGACCCCACAGCTCTAATAATTTTTCATTTTAGAAATGTCCAGTTCTTAAATCTACAAACAAATTTTTATGCATTCATGGATGTTTTTCCCTTGATTTTTAAATTTTATATGTGAATTGGTAGAATTCAGACATGAAAATTTTATTTCCTAACATGTTTGGTTTGTTATCATTTATTGATAAGGATCCAGACATCATAATATTCCCTCACTGAATTCTACAACCATGATTGGTTTTGTCAAGTGACTTATTTTCTTCCTCTAATGTTTTTATGAGTTATCTGAATTATGTCCCTATCCCCCGTTCTGGCTGCCATCCTTACCCAACATGCTCTTGGGCAGTAGTGTTTTCACAGTTGACATTGGAAACGGCAAAGAAAAGCTGAAAAGGGGTTAGCTGTCTTTTACGATTCAGTATTCATTGCTGCTAGTTGTCAATCAAAAGGGAAACGTTCATAAAGATTTTTATTTGTACTTTATTTTATTTTTTTTTCCTCTAAAGAAAAGACATTTCTTTTTTAGAAGGCAGTGAGAGTAATGTGGAAAGTGCAAGTTGTGTTCATTTACCCATTTACTTCAGCCCATGCAATAGTGATTGAATGATTTTTGTGGATTGTCAGCTAAGCCATTTTTTAAAAAAGGTTGCTTCTTTCAGCAGCCAAGCTGTTATATGAAACAGATGTTGTCTCTGTCCTGTTTCTTTGTTTGCCTGAAGGAATACGCTTTCTCGTAGTGAAAGGTGCTGTTTGTTTGTATCCTGCTAGTTATCATCGGGTGTTGTTAATTTGTCCAGGTTATTTGCATTTTTTAATTTCTCCAGAAACTGTACAGGGCAGACTTCTTGACAGGCAGCCCAGGGGGCATTGCTGCCTGTTTCTTTTAAATTTCTGCCTTTTGTACCCAGACCATTTGATGTCTTTCACCAAGATAAAGCTTCTTCCTTCAGCATCTCCTTTTATTAAATCTTACTTTGGAGGGCAGAGTAGCTCTTTAATTTTTATCTTACGTATTCTCACAGTCCTATGTATATGAAGCATTACCCCCTCCATATCCCCACTAGCACCTCTCATTTAAAAAAGACTCCAGTGAAATACTTACGAATTTAACATAATCACTGAGAGTCGTGGTACACTACACAGACAGAGGAGTAAAGATAATATAAACCAATAAATTGGTTGTGTATTAGAAAAAGAAACAGTAGTGGCAGAGAGACTTGCAGAGGTGTTATTATGGCCACATTGCTTTGAGGGACAGGTGGAGTGGGGGAAATTCTTGCTGGTATAGGAGAAAGCAGCTTGCCATTTGAAAACTGATTTAGACATCTGCAGACACAGGTGTCTATGGGAAAAGTGGCGAGAAAACGTGTCCCAGGCAAAGGAAAATGGCAGTGGAGAAGGAGGGCTCAAGTAAGACCATGTCCATAGAATACCTTATGACTGTACTAAAGGTAAATAACAGGCACATACACACAAGTAAATGCATATTCTGTAAGTGTTGCATAATATAAGGAAGAAATGTGGTTTAGCAAGTATAGTATAGCCTCAAGATCCTCTGCCACTCTCTGCATTTGAACTTGTTGTTATTTTCCTATCTGCAAAATGTAAGTTTTAATAAATCACCTCTATTTATTTCCCGAGGGATTGGGCTGGAAGAGAAAAGTTAAATTGCCTAAAGCTCCTCAGGGAGATGCTTTAAGAATAGATGGTGGTATTTCCACTAATTCTCTTTTTATAGTCATGGATCTAGTGTGATATGTAATATTGAATTATCACAACTTCTTGATATAGTATTGTTTCCTTATCTAGGAAAAGAACCAGGCCTTTCTGGAATGGGAACAGCCAGTTAACTCCTGGCTCCCTGAGCTGTGTACTTTCTCACTTAAGCTTAGGCTATACTAGGGGAAATGATATTGGTATAAAGCCAAGTCACTTGGATATGAGTTAAAAGGCCACAGCTATCTGAATTGGTTGAACAGGATCCCAGGGTGGTGGTGTTCAAGCGTTTTTTACACTTGCTAAGGGAAAACTGAGCCAAACAGTCAGCAGAGCCAAATAAATGAATCTAGGGGCCCAGAAGTCTGTTACTGGCTGATGTAGACCTGACCTTAATTTTTGTTTTCTTCTGGAGAAGTGCCCTAGGAAATTTTTAAAAATCTGTCTTCCCAGTCATAGTCTAGTATAGTACTTAACAGTCCACTTCTTCTAAGACTGTATACGCATATAGAATATTCTAGAAACTAGTTTCCTGGCCTTTCGACCCCCCTGACAATAAGGAATCTCATGTGCCTCTTAAGGTTTCTGCTATACCACTGTTTCCTCTTTGGGGGCAATCAGGTCATTTCATGTCTTCGAACTCTACCAAACTTCCTCAGAGAACAGTTGTGTTGGGTTCTTAGTTTAAGTTACTATCCCTCACAAGGGAGCAAGTATTTCTGTTTCTCCCAGGGGTTGCCATAATAGCAACTAATTTTCATCGTGTATTTGGTTTCAGTGTGGTATTGCAGCAATAGCACTGGAAGTCAAGAGATCAGTATTTTCCTCTAACAAAACAAGCCAGGGGACACTGGGCAAGGCTCTTCACTTTTCCAAGCCTGCTTTCTTTTCCAGCAGCTGAAGAAGCTGATAACTATCCTCCTGTTTAAGTTTAACATAATTGGTTTATTTTTATCTTGAAACTCATAGGATCTACCTCCCTTTGGCCCCTATGAATCACAGAGCCTTCTTCTAACCACTGCACAGGAGTGCATAGCATCCATCGTTTGCTGTATTTTTCTTTGATTCTGACTTCCTCTATCATTTTTATTTTTTATTTTTTTGTACAGGAGACGTTTGGATAAATCCCAAAGTTTTTTGTGTGTGCAGTAGAGGCAGAGTATACATACATAAAATAACAACTAATACTAACTGAAAGTTACTAATTACTGTGCCTTTTACTTTGAGAAGCATTATAGTCCCGTGTGGTAAATACTATAACAGGATTGAATACGAGACACAATTAAGATCATATAAAAAGGACAAAGGAGATGTTACAGAGGAAAGAGTCTAGGAAAAGGGACAGTTCAGACAAAAGTCATGGAGGTGACAGTGGGTTTGGTTTATGGACGAGACAAGATTGGAGAGTTATGAAACATTGAACACACCATAATCTTATGGGTTCACCATACTTGAGACTACTGATATACAATAAAGTATATATAAAAACATATCAGCAGTCTCCAGCTGGAAGGAAATTTACCAAATTATGGCCCAAGACACTAGAGTAAGGCTAGACCCTTTAGAAGCAAAAGGCTGTTTTGTTATTGTTGGTTAATTCATTTCAGTGAATATTCAATGAATACCAACTACATGCCAGGCCCTGAGGGATACAGTCTCTGCCCTGCCGTGCATGTGTAAGGGCGCACACGCACACACACACACACACACACACACACACACACACGATCCTCTGAGCCCTTTTGTTTGGCTGTTTTGGTGGGAGAGTGGTTGGACATAATGATTATGGAAGTTCTCAGAAAAAATTAAACTTTTCTAAATTCCTATAATTGTAATAGCGACTTGACAACTGTCGAAGAGGTAATATGTTTGTAGCTATTCATCGTTTACCAGATCAGGTCGATTCTCTGACATCGGAGGCTGAATAAGGTAGATCTGGGTAGAATTGTTTTGAGGCATCACAAATGTGTTGCTTTTAATTTCTTGAGGTCCAAAGTTAAGACTTTATTGAAAACGCTGATCATTTTAATCTTGAAATTCACTGATATTTATGGCATCATTGGGAGAGGTAACAGGGTGAAGAATTTATTATGTAAAGTTAATTAACATTTTTAATACAAGAATGTGAAGCCCTTAAATTTAAGCAACTTAAATAATTGAAAACTGATTTTTTAAAAAATACATCACTATTCTCCCTCCCTGGCCAAAATTCCACAATATAGCAAAGATTACCAGAAAACACACAATAACAAATGTATGACAAAAATAGATTTAAATCTATAACAAAGGAAAGCAGGACAAAGCTTGAGGTACAGACAATGGAAACATGAAATAGAAGAGGAATTCATCAGGATTATTAAAGAGCTCATCAGAGTTATTAA
Organism: Eulemur rufifrons; assembly: GCF_041146395.1. Lineage (NCBI taxonomy): Eukaryota > Metazoa > Chordata > Mammalia > Primates > Lemuridae > Eulemur > Eulemur rufifrons. The sequence goes on along the minus strand of NC_090999.1, from coordinate 33,847,722 downwards.
TTGGAGCTCTACATTTGGAGCTGTGCCTTTATTTTTCTTTTCTCCTTGTGTTAAGTGTGGATAGCAGCTGTGTTTACCCACAAACTAAATCCTTGAGTGTGGGTGCTAGACCCAAAGAGGTAGGGCAGTGCCTCTGTAATGTACTGACTGCCAGGTGGGTTAGGAAGCCCACACACACAGGAGAGAAGGCACTTGTCTGTCCCCATTAATCACTGGAAACAGTCAATGGTAAGCAAAAGAGCTGGCAAACAGAGGTTCTCAAACAAAAGATTAGCATATAATTATGATATACCACAATATGAAGAAAATCAACACCATGAAAGAAAGATACCCAATGAAAAATCAGAAGAGAAAATATTCAAGGACCTAGAGGTAATAGAGTTATCAGAAGAAGACACTCAGAGATGTAGAAAGGTTTATATTCATAAAATAGAATCAATCATGGAACTTAGTTAGAAATTTAAAATTTGACTTTAAAATTTAAAATGAAAATGTCCTTTAAGGCAACTCAGATGTAAATTAGGGAAACTAAAGATTGAGTTAGGGAACTTCTTAGAGTGCCATGCAAAAGGAGCACTTTGGAAGTATGGGAGAAATTTTAAGAGACAAAAGAAATAGTTATGAAAGTTCCAGGATCCCTCTAAATCTCTAAAAGGAGAGAAAAAATAAACTAGAGAAGATAAAATTATCACAGAAATATTTTTAAAAAGCCTCAAATATGGGAAAAAAATGTCAGATTTAATGAGCCCTCTGAATATCAAGTATAATTAAGAAAAGAACCATACCTAGCTAGACATATTGTGAAGAAAAAGAAATCATTAATTATAATCTCTCTCACACAGACACATTAACACGTACACACAAAACACAGACAAGCATTATTTCTGATTTTACCATGGGAGATGGCAGGGTTGGGTAAAAAAGCATAAAAGTATATTATGTTCTTATTTAGGGTATAGATTATAATTTAAAAAAGAAAAATTGAAGTTTAAATTTGTATCTTAAAGACAGTTAAGGGTAAACATGACAATGAAAATAGGATGATATATTCATAAATGCATTTTTAAGAATTTAAAGTTTATATATTCAGCTCATTTAGTAAATTATCTTAGGGAATGGAGTGAGAGTTCATTGGGATCAAATACAAATTTTGCTTTACTTGTATTGTGTAAATTTTTTTCCATGAGAATGTTTTTTAAAAAGAATGTAATTTTTTAAGAAAGGAAATATATCATAAGGAGAGAAAGCAAAGAATATTTGATAAATTCAGCAAAATTTAAGAAAAGAAACTAAACAGCCAACAAAATTATGATAAATGAAAACATATGTTATTAATAATCACAATAAATATAAATAGATTAGATTTCCTTTTTATAATATGGGTGGCATAAAAATAACATATTCAATTATTTATGGCAATAAGAGACACTTGTACAACAAAAAGATGTTCTAAGGTAAGAATAAAGGAATAGGAAGGATACCCTAAAAAAAGGCCATTGAAAACTAAGTAAAGTAATATTAATATCAGGTGAAATGGAATTCAAAGCAAAGATCATTAAGTAGAATAAAGAGATTTCATATTGATATACTAAGATAACTAAGTAATCATGAACCTTTAAATGTTTAACTACATAATCCTGAACTATATAAAGCTAAAAGCAAATGTAAAAAGTCAACAGATCCCTAATTAGTAGAGGAATTTAGCTTTCCTTCCTTTAGAAGACAGCAGATCAAATAAAAATATATAAACGATTTAAATAGTCAATTAACAAACTTGATGTAATTGGTAGTTATATATTTTATACTCAAATAGAAAATGTTATTTTGAAATATTCACAAAATTTTTACACACGTGACCATGTATACTGATTAAAATGCAGTAGAATTAGAGATTAATAGCAAATAGACAAAAATAATGACACATCAAACAAGACTTAAAAGTACTGTAACCTTGTACCATGTATAAAAATTAAATAAAAGTGGATCCTAAATCTAAATTTCGAACCTAAAACAATATAACTTCTGCTAGAAAACACGTGAGAAAATCCTTGTGACCTTGGGTTAGGCAAAGATTTCTTGGATAGATATCAAAGCACGATCCATAAAAGGAAAATTGGTAAATTGGATTTCTTAATATTTAGGTTATTAAGTATGGAATATCTGATTTCCTTAAGTCCTAAGTTTGACAGTTGATATCTTTGACATTTCACTTTGACACATCTTGGTTTTGTTTTGTTTTCTTTTGTTGTGAAGGTACATCCCCATTCTTTCAGATGCATGTTTTGGCTTTCAGTATTTTTTAGAGCAATTTTTGTGAAACCATGGATAAGTAAAAATACGTGTTATTTTTGAATATGAGTTTTGTTGTGGAACCAATGCAGTGCAGACAGCTCGACATATAAATGAAGTGTTTGGGAAGGATGTCGCTATTAAACGCACAGTATATCAATGGTTTGAGAAGTTCTGTTCTGGTGATTTTAATCTTGGAAATGAGCCAGGTGGGTGACCTGAGACCAAGGTGGATAATGATGAGCTGAAAGCTGTAGAGGAGGCAAAATCCATTTCAACCAATGTGTGAATTAGCAGCAAGGTTTGACATTGCTATGCCAACAGTATTGGACCATTTGAAACAAATGGCAAGGAAAAGAAGCTGGGTAGATGGATACCACATGAATTAAATGAGCATCAGAAGAGAAATTGCCTTGAAGCTTGCTTTTCTTTGCTGACATGACATAAAGGCGAACCATTTCTATACCATATTGTTATGTGTGATGAAACATGGATTCTTTTGATAATCACAGTGTTTGGCACAATGGTTGGATAAAGATGAAGTGCTGAAACACAGTCCAAAACCAAATATCCGTCAAAAAAGCTAATGGTGTCTGTTTGGTGGTCCAGCACTGGTATTATCCACTACAGTTTCGTGAAACCTGGTCAGTCGATTACAGCGGATGTCTACTGCAACCGGTTGGATGAAATGACAAGGATACTTGTGATTAAGCAGCCAAGATTGGTCAATAGAGACAAGCCAATCTTCTTGCAAGACCTCATGTCACAAAAAAACAACACTGCTCAAACTATAAAAGTTGGATTTGGAAACTCTCTGTCATCCACTGTATTCACCAGACCTTGACCCAACTGACTACCACTTCTTCCAGGCTTTGAATCACTTGTTGCAAGGAAAAATACTAAATTCCCAGCAAGCTGTCTGGAAAACACCTGTAGCGATTTCATGGCCACTGGCTTTCCAGGCTTCTTCACTGCTGGCATACGCAAGCTACTGTTAAGATGGCAAAATTGTGTTGATGGTTTAGGCGCATACTTTGATTAATTTTACTGCTTCTTGTTTGAGATATAATAAACTTTTTATTTGAAATTGGACATTTCATATTTAATGATCTATACTTACAGATTTCTGCTTTTTGAAAGACAATGTTAAAAGAATGAAAAGATAAGCCATAAACTGGGAAAACTTTATTTGCAAATCATGATAAAAGACTTGTATGAAGAATATATAAAGAACACTTAGAATTCAATAAGAAAATAAATGCAATTAAAAATGGACAAAGATTTGAACACATACTTCATCAAAGAAGTAAATAAGCACATGCAAAGATGCTCAGCATCATTAGTGATTAGGGAAATACAAATACAAATTAAAACCACTACACATCTATTATTTAATAGAATATCTAAAATTGAAAAACCCAACCATATCAGGTGTTGACAAAGATATAGAACTGGAACTCTCATACACTTCAAGAAGTATAAAGTGGTACAGCCACTTTGGAAAACAGGTTTGCAGTCTTTGAAAAAGGTAAACGCACACCAATCTTACAATCAAGCCATTCCACTCTTAGGAGAAATCAAAACTTAGGTTTTACAAAATCCTGTACACAGATGTTCATAGCAACTTTATTTGTAATACTATAAAACTGGAAACAACCCAAATGCTATCAGTTGGTGAGTGGATAAACAAATTGTGGTACATCCATATGACAGAATATCATTCAACACTAAAAATGAATGAACTATTGATACATACAACAAAATGGATAAATCTCAGAATAATTATACTGAGTGAAAAAAACCAGACAAAATAAAATAGTATTCTCATATTGGGATAAATTCGTATTTTATTTTTGTAAAATCCTAGAAAATGCAAACTAATATTTAGTGACAGATCAGGGGTTTCCTGGGGGTGGGGGAAAAGAGATGTGGGAAGAGGAGAAAGAGAAGGATTAAAAGGGCCATGAGAAAACTTTTGAGGTGATGGATGTGCTTATTATCTTGATTGTGGTGATGATTTCACTGTGCGTACAAATGTCAAAACTTGTCAAATTATACACATTAAATATGTGTAGTTTATTATATGTTAATTATACCACACAAAAACTATTAAAATATTCTATACTCTTCAAAATGAAAAGATGTTCTTTTAATCATCTCAGGTTAAAAATTATTGCAAGTATGTTTTGTCGGGGACTTTTGGCCCTTTTCTTTGATTGCTTTCCAGTGAATAGTTATTTTAGTTAGGCTAAGGTAAAATCTATAGCTTAAAAAATGATAAACATGACTATGGAAAGACTCAGAAAGAAAAATATCAGTTTCTAGATAATCATATGTAGCTGAATTGTTAAGATTAAATACGTAAGCACTTAAAACTCTAAGATCAAGATGTTATCAAATCCATCAATTTAATATGTAGATTTTTAAAATCTCAGTGCTAATAAAAGAAGACAGATTGATCTGTCTACATACAGCAGCGCTCAATTAATCAAAGAAATATGTATGACAGATTCATTATACAAAGAGTGAGAGATTCCTCAGAATAACCCAGTTGTGGTTCATTCCATAGCAATACTAAAAATCATAGTGATACAATATTCACTTCCCAACCTCTGCAGTTATATTTATGAAAATTATTTGTATTGGTGATTCTGCATTTGGCAAAATACAGGTCTTATAGAAAGTAGCAGGTTGGGGGAAAAACAATAATAATGACCTCAGAATGAAAAAAATATTAATACAAAGCATCTGCTTCTAAAACACATTTTTTGTATATGTGTGTTGGAAATATTTTTTTTTGATTGTTCAAGAGTCTTTGCAGCTTTAAATCGTCTTATTGGGCTCATATTTTACAAGTCTTATACTATCCAGACCATAATTTTGGCTAGTTTTCCAATCAGATCTTATTTTGAAATAGAAAGATACATTTTTAATTGCATGTCTTTGTTTCATTTTTCTGAGACTTAGCAAAATGCCTGGTTGAGATTGTTATAGGCATGTTTATGTTTAAGAATATTCTATTCATAATATGCTAAGAGGATTAACATAAATATGTTTTCCCTCTCTCTGCTTTGCCATCAGTGATCTCCATAGAGTGGGAGCCACCACTACCATGTTCTTTTTCTTTAAAGTGATGGTAGATTTTTTTTTTCAATATTCAATTATTTTTTATTTTTTATTTCAGCATATTATGGGGGTACAAAAGTTTAGGTTACGTATATTGCTTCTGCCCCCCTCCCCCTGAATCAGAGCTTCAAGCATGTCCATCCCCTAGACAGTGCGCATTGCACTCATTATGTATGTATACACCCATCCCTTCCCTGCCCCACATCTGCCCAACACCCGATTAGTTTTATTCCCAAATGTGCTCTTAGGTGATGATCAGTGAAACCAATTTGATGGTGAGTACGTGTGGTGCTTATTTTTCCATTCTAGGGATACTTCACTTAGTAGAATGGGTTCCAGCTCTATCCAGGAAAATACAAGAGGTACTGTATCACCATTGTTTCTTATAGCTGAGTAGCACTCCATGCTATACATATAAATATAAATATAAATTTTGGGCATGAAAAGAAAAAAAAAACCCTTCATTTCAAAATCATAATTGGTGGTACAATCAGCTGGTAATGGGATTACCATGTCATTAAATAATCCATATTTTAGGGACCAGAGGCAGAGAACTAATCATTCTGTCAGTTTTCTTTTTCTTCCAAAGTCTTCTAAATAGATTTAGATATCAGTTAATTTCCCTCTTACTAATTAGATTGAATCTCAGCAAATTAGGATGGACCTACTATGAGCCAGGAAGTTAATAATGCAGAGGCAAACTTCTTGAGCACTTAGTTGTCAAACTAGCACGGGCTTTAAGATAGATTGTAGTCAGAAAGATACATTGATATTTTAAAATATGGACTTTCTTTGGCACTGTTAGCCTTTTATACATAGTTGTCTATTCTGCAAACATCTCTACTTGAGTTGATAAAAATCTGTATAAACGGTGATGGGTTAAGATACAAAATGATTATTTCTTAAATTTAGAAATGTAGGAAAGGTACATAAAGTCTTTAGGTGTATTTCTGAACAGACTTGAAACTTCCTGGTGATTTTTTATTCTATGTGTATCTATAAAAAATAATAGGAGGCTCAGGCTGTGAGACCTTGAAAGCATTTGACTCTATAGTCATCTTAATCCAAGGGAGGATGATGGGAGCAGCAGCATCTGAAACCTCAGAGTTGATATGAAGATGACTCCCCCCTTTAAAATTGGTGAATGCAGATTTGTTTTCTTATGGTTCCATCAAAGGCTTGTTTTCCCTTTCTGAGTTTGTGCATGTTAGTATCATGAGGTTTAGTTTAACTCTTGCTACAGAGTTTTAAGACAACTCAAAAAATTAATTACACCGGGGGATTTTTGATACAGGTGTAGCAGGAATAATACTGTGAATAAAGAGGGCAACATTGACCATAAGAACCTTTTTATTCGCTGAAGTTACTTTTTTAAATTCAAATCCTTAAAAGGGCCCAGGAATGCATGTAGGCAAGGAAGCTGAGAGGAAAGAAGCCAAATCCACTGCCTTGTTTCTACTTAAAATGAAGGCATAACATCCAGGGCAAAATGAATGACAACAGCAAACCTGAGATTAAGGATTAGATACGTAGGTTGAAGTACTTTGTTTTCTGAATATTTAACTATTGTTAATAGCCTTTGCCATAGCTCATCTTTAAAATCAAAACAAGGTGACCTTTTCTCCCTTCTATTTTTAGAAGAAGTATCTTCTTCTAGTCTTGTCCTAGGCAAATTTAATGTTTTAATGCTTTGAGCCTTGGGCCTCTCCCTTCATGTTGATATTGTTTGTTTGTTTGTATCGGGTATTAAACATCTTCTTGACCTCTTGACTATTCCTTTGTCCTTTTACTTCCTGGAACTAAAGCAGCACACATCATTCTTCTTGCCTGAACCTTCCCAGCTCATGCCTCTGTCTCTTTCAGGTTTCTGGAGTCAGTGGAGAAAAAAAGGAAAAAACAATTATCAAAGAATGTCACTTTACCTTGATTCTTTTATTCTAATCTGAAAAAGATTATAATTACTTTGGGGTTCTTTGTGCCAGCTAATTTCTGCCCTTCTCTAAATTGATCTGCTCAATTTGAGTCTAACGGTGTTGAAAAAAATTCTGCGTGAGGAAGTAAAAAGTGAACTTGAGTTTTATCCACCAAAGGTTTAGTCAGAGACTAATGGTCACCCTCCTCCCCTAGTACTTTAAGGCATGATTTGATAAAAGTAGGCCATTTAAAAACAAAGTTATAGTATGGTTTTTCTCTTCGTAGATGAAAAGAAGTCTTGTTTGTCCTGCTTTATGCAGGAAGCGTTGAGTACTAACCAGATTTAAGAGACCTAAATAGTTTATTTCAGTTTGATGTTTTACATGCAATGTATTGTTAAAAAGAATTCTCTGCTAATGTGGTGCTGAGAGTTTAAGATAATATGATTTTCACACCACATCATTGTTATCTATGGACACTGTGCTTTTAGAAAAATCAGTAGAATCTAGTCATCTGTCATTTAAAATATTGTTGAGATCCTCTTGTTTTAAAATATGTAGTTACACTCTGCTTTAAGAAAACCCTATCTGTAATAACACAGATTTATAAATTAGCAGGTTTTATTAAATAATTTATAGCAGTACGAAAGATTATCAGTTTTATAAAAGGTTTCACTCCAAATTTTCTTTAAATATTGAAGTTCTAATACCTTTTAAGTTATTTGATTTAGCTACATATTTTCCAGACCATTTTTAAGACATAAATTGATCCTAAGATTCTCTTTTGTAAGTATTAATCACACAATATTCTGTTTATATTATTTCCTCATCCCACTTTACTTTTAAAAGCTTTTTTACTTAAAATCTATTTTACTGGGTTTCAAAATCCCTGAAACCCACCATGCACAACTGTCATATACAACTTTAAGTTCTCGTTAAATTTCTTTGGGAAGATCCTCTGTAGGCTGTTGTGAAATTAGAATCTTACGTACTCTTCCATTTGTCATCTGGAACAGAATGTCTCTGAACGAGGAAAAGAGAGAAAAGAGAGGTATGAGATAATGAAATGTATTAGGTAAGAGCCAGGAATATTCTGAGATAAAGCTCCTATTCATTATTCTTCTTGTATCTTTATATCTTGTATCAGGATGACTACCCCAGTCTCATCTTGGTTTATTAATTAGAGAGGCTAGAATGTTAACCTACTGGGAGTATGACTGTTAACATTTTTATGTGTACTCTAGATTTTCAGTGTTTTGTCTCTTATTTTTCTTATGGCTCTTTTCTCAGATATGCTAGGGCTGGGCTACCATCTTAAAGTGGAATTGGTGTGGACTGATAAAAATTTGTGGCTTGTCAGATTATACCCCAAAGTATCAAGCACCATGGCTATACACTCTGAGCCCTGCGGTAGAAAAGCCTCTTAGAGAAGCGTGTCTGCCTTGTGTAGCATCCCTGGGAATCTTGTCCAGGGGGCTCAATGGGGCAGGTCACCAGAGAAAGACACAAGGGGCAAGTACAGGACAGCCATGTGCATCATTTGGCCCATGTGCTGACCATATGAAACCTTCTTTGGGACTGGAAAATGCCTGACATGGCTAACCTAGAATATATCACTTTGCTGGTTCCTGGCACCAGCCTTGTTTTTAATGTGCAGTGGCTGCCATTGCGCTGTTTGAACATCGCTGCGGCTTGCTGACCTAGGGAAGCCTGAAGCAAAAAAAGTTATCTACTGCAGTTCTAAATCAAATTTTAAAACAACAAAACATTTTAATATCTGTAGCTGGAAGGGAAAAGTTTGGAGCGGTGCAACTGGCAGGAAGGAGTGTAGTGACTGAAGAAGAGATGATTCTTGGGCCAGTTTTGGACACAAAATGAACTAAACTAAAAGAAACCCAGGCAGACTGTCCTGTCTAGCTTCCCAGTAAAGTCAGAAGGGACAGTCCTGGCAGTACTATGGATTTGTATGCTGGGACAGATATAAACAGCAAAACTCTCAACCCCGTGGCTATAAAAAGAAATATTTTTTTATGATGTGTTCGTTGTTTAAGAGCAGGCTGTGAGTTTTGTTTAACATTTAATTCCTATACGGTTCAGAAACCAGAATTCTATCTTCTTGTGTGCTTAAGCTCTTTCAGATGTTTTTATTGTGTAACATTTTCTCCAGATTCTTCTTTTAATGTATGTTTTTTTTTCTCACAATCTGTTAAAAGATCAGTTTGTGTGAATCTTGACACTCTGATGCTATTTCATGGTTTTAATTTGAATGTGAGCTGTTGCAGCTGGAAGCATATGATTAATGGCACAGACTTGTTTGTCACAAAAACAGATGATATTTTACATTTAGTCAAGATGCATTGAAAAATTGACTTGCTTATGTTTCACTGGATGTAAGTTCACATTCTAATTCACTTTTGACTTCTAATTTGAATTCATCTTAAACATGTAGATATATATGTCTCATGATGTAACTGGTTATTCAAGGCATTTGAAGGTTGATTAGAAAAATTGCATATTAAATAAACAGTGTGCATTATTTAGGGTAGCCAGGCTTTTTTGCTGAAAAATTGTACTAAGTCAATGAGTCTGGGAGTCAGTATGCAAAAGATGGAAGGAATGGTTATAAAGTTTATAAGTTCATTTTTCTTGATTGCTTATATATTTTTATATGCTTTTACAGTTTACCTGCATAATAAGGGGATGTTCCTCATCTCCCTTGCCTGCTGCCATCTGGGAGAGTTCTGCCCTCACGACACATGGCAGTGTCTTGCAGGTCCTCTGTTAACGCTCTGGAATCGAGAGTGGGTTGTGGGTGCCTCTAGCTTCCGTGCTCCAACCCATCCTTCTCAGAAGCACTGTCAGAAAAGTGTGTGCATTCTCCTTCAGAAATGAGTCTTACAAGTTATTTGAGGCCTATTATGGCATTCTACCTTCCAGCAGTTTCATCTCATAAAATAATATGAAACCATATATGTTAAGTCAGGTGTTTCTTGCTCAAACCTGTTACACCAAGTAGGAATTTGCTGTTTTCAAATCCCTGGCACGTGGCTGGGCTGAACAGTCCCAAAATGAGGGGTGAGGAAGTCAGTGGCTCAGAAAGCATGTATATATGCCATATTTGAAGCGTTTTAATTATTATAATTCACTAAAATCCAACTTTCTGCTCCTTTGCTAACATGATCCCAGTTCTGTGTTGTGGAGGCACACTAACAAATAGTCTTCCTCAGACTGTAGTTCAGAAACAGGAATTTTGCTGTCATATTCTCTGAAAGATCATTTTCCAAGCTAAATATTTTTCATATGATATGGTCTCCAGGTCTATTACCACACTGGTTTCCTTCTTCTGGACAACTTTTAAATTGTGGTGGTCCCTTGTAGAAATGTGTGTCTAGAAGCATGATGCTCTAGATGTGGTTTAAACAGCAATCCTCATCTCTCTTATTTTAGGAGTTCTGTTTCTCTCAATGCCAACAATGTGAGCCATAGTACCCCATTGGGTCATGCTGGATTTGCTATCAAAACATTCAGCTGTTTCCAGTCAGATCTTTCCCATTCTGTTCTTCAGTTGATTTTTTTTTTTTAATTCCAAGTACCAGACATTACTTATATCTCTATTACATTTTATTGTGTAATCACTGGCTCATTGTTCCAGCTTGTCAAGGACTTTTTGACTTTTTTGGTTTTGTCATCTAATCTATTAGCAATTCCTTTCATCTCTGGACCATCTGTAAATATTAAAATGATATCTTCAATGTTTTTATTCAATTAATATTTATAAACATGTAACAAATTGTCTACTCTGTGCTAATCTCATGCTCCCTACTAGGGATAACAAGATGACTAAAATGTAATCATTCCTCAGGGAGCTCATAGGCTATAGGGATAATAGACATGTAATTATATAACTGTAATGCAGTGTAATAATGGATATAATAGAGTTATGTGTGAAGTGCTGTGAGAACCAAGGTTGGTTGCAAATCATAGAAGACGCAACTCCTTCCATGTTGGCACAGATCCATGAATTTTGGGGTATGGCAGTTAAGTCAGCTGTAATGCTACCTAACTACTGCCACCTGAATTCTTTCTTTCTTGCCCAGGGATATAACAAACAACTTGTCAAATATTGTCCAGAAATGATCTCATACTGTGATATTCCCAAAATGTACCAACCTGGCAAGTCATTCCAAAAGGAGTTGAGAATTATTTAGAAAGACTTACTCTTAGTGAACCCATGGGTTTGTAATGATTCCAGTTTTTAAGTATGGGGCAATATTTGCCTATCGCCAGTCTTCTGGTAACTTTCCCATTCTGCATTGTTACATAACATTGCTCAGAGTGGTTTTGTGGTGAATTCTGAGTTTTTCTGCTGTCTTGGTATATAATCTGTCTGGGTCTGGAGTCTCGAGTTAACTCTTACAGAAGCTTGAGCACTGTCTCCTACCTGCAAATTTATCTTCCTCTGAACTCTGTCCAGATTGAAAATCATTCTTTTTAGGCCCTCTCTAGTATTTTTTTCTTTTTTTGCTTGTCTGTCCGTAACATTTTTGCGAACAAAAATTGATTTTAGCCTTTAGTCTTTCCCTTTCTCATAGCTTCCTCCTTCTGTAACTATTTTCCTCTTTAGGATGACCAGTTGTGGGCTGGTTTTTCTCCTCCTCCTTCTCTTTCTCTTCCAATTATTATGTTGAAATCCTTTCTAAAGTCTAGGGTAAATGATCGTTTTTGGTATTATAGCCACTAGGATAACATATCAACCATTTCCTCTTTGATGATCACAGTTATATTCAGAGACTTAGACTTGTCATTGGTTTCTTACCCTTCTTTGCTTGAAAATTAACTAAATAGGGTACTGAGCAGGCACATGTCTGAGGGCATCTCGCTCTGAGGTATGACTGTTAGTGACAATACACCCGCTACCAAAGTTGGACAATACATGTTTTTGGCACTGCCAACATTTGCCGTTTCTCCTTCTTGGGGTCCTGTTGCTGACTTCCTCTCCTTATTGACTCATTTTTCTCAGTGTATCTGTCAGTATTCCTGATCCATTCTCACTTGTGGAGAATTTTGACTTTTTAATATGGCTCGCCAATTTCTAATATTTATTAAATAACTCTGTTTCTTTTTTTGGAGACAGAGTCTCGCTCTGTTGCCCCAGTAGAGTACAGTGGTGTCATCATAGCTCACTGCAACCTCACATGCCTGGGCTCAAGCGATCCTGTGTTTCACCCTCCCGAGTAGCTGGGACGACAGGCATGCACCACCATGCCTCGCTAATTTTTTCCATTTTTATTAGAGATGGGTTCTCACCCTTTCTCTGAGTGACTCTCGAACTCCTGAGATCAAGGGATCCTCCCGCCTCTGCTTCCCAGAGTGCTAGGATTACAGATGTGAGCCACCATGCCTCGCCAACTCTCAGTTTCTATGTCCTTGGGAGGCACTTCCCAGATCTCCTATATGTCGGTGTTGTTCACTATCTGGCACTTAGTATTTATCTGATTTTCTTCTAAAAGCATGTATTTTTATTGAGTTTCTGAATATTTCCTGAGGTTAGATGTTTAAAAAGGAAAATTCAGGCCCAAAACATTTTAAGGCTTTTGATACATGGTACAAAACTGCTTTATAGAAAATTTACATAGATTTACATTCCTATTAGAAATACATTCTATTATCTTTGTTCTTGAGTCTTTCCTATTGTTGCAGATTATCATTTAGATTTTTTTTTAGACAGCTGGATAAGTGAAAAACCGTCCATATAATTTGAGTTTGTATTTTTTTGTAACAAATAAAATTTTTTTATGTTTGTATCTCCTTTGTAATTGTTCATGTCTATTGATCATTTTGCTCTTAAAAATATACTATTCTATGTGCTAGTTATTCTAGCTGAAATTTCAGATTAAAGATTTCCTTGAGAGTTTGATTGGTAATTCATTAAACTTATTAGTAAATTTGGAAAGAACTGAAATATTTATGTTAAATTTATAAATATATTTAATATATTTAAATTTGTAAAGAATTGAAATATTTATTATATATATTACATAGTATGATGCTTCATTTATACAAACATTCTGTGTGTGTGTGCTTGCATGCACACATGTATTTTTGTGTGTTACCCAACACACTTTGGGATATCTTTTCATATTAGCATATTCTGTTGTTATCACATGAATTTTTTTAAGGTTGTTTTTTAATGTAGTATTATAAAGATATTTGAAAACATTTTAATTTTGTTTCTAATCACCTTATGGAACTGTATTATTAGTTCTAAGTTTTCCAGTTAATTCTCTTGAATTTGTACCATTATTGTCTGCAAATAATGATTATTTTTCTCCTTTCAGGGGTTAACTCCTACATTAGCGTCCCACTGTATCGTATTGGCTAGAACTTTAAGAACAATGTTTAATAATTCTGATTATAGTGTAGCTAGATTAATTTTTATATCCTCTGCACCTATATATTACTTGGCACATAAAGGTTACTCAGAAAATGTTTGCCGGAGTGAATTTACTTGAATTTAGCTGTCAAAGAGCTTGACTCTAGTTGGTAAACTAAAAACATTGTATATAAGTAACAATAGCACAAAATTTTATAGAAAGTTATACAAGACATTAAAAACTATAGATAAATTACTCTGGCTCTTTAGTGGTGAAAAAAATGATACACAAATGCAGTAAAAGAAATAGTTTTGCGGTGCAGGTGGCATTTAATACAGGGCTTGAGAATTGATTATACTTGAAAATATAGAGATAGGAAAAAAGTAGATTCCCAGCAGAGGGAAAAATCATAAGCAGAGGCAACACCAGTTGGAAAGTGTGATGGGTGTAAGGGGAACATATGAGCAGTTCATTTTGGCTGGTGTAAAGGTTTCATAAATGGTGTGGAAAGCTTCAAGGTTAGAAATGTCATTTGGGTCAGATTGTCAAGAGCCTTGATTGACAGGCCAAGCTCTTTGGACCAATGCTTCTCAAGGTTTTTTTTTTACATTATCAGACACATTGAAAATGGTAATATTTTTATGACATATTAGGATAAACAGAAATTGCTTCTTGCTAGAGGTGATGACAAGAGATGGAGGGAGCATGCCCCAGGCCCCACTAGACACCCTAAGTGCTTCAGGGATCTCAGCACATCTGCAATCCTTCCAAGGCACATCCAAGTTAGGAAGAAGATAAGATTTGTAGTTGCACATATTATCTGGACATATTTCTCTCTCAAATTCAATTTAAAGCTGTTTTGAGCTTTCTTCCCAGCAAACCATCTCCTCCCCTCTACACATACACAGATTCTCCCTTAGATGTACTAGAAATGTTTCTAATTCTCAGTTCAGGTACCAAAAGTCCCATTCATTTATGTTTCCTTCAATTGAAAGAAGACATCACAGTCGACGTGCATCCCAAGTTCTTTAATTTCCTATCCAAGTTTTAATCACTAAAGACAAAGTCTATCTTTCTCATGTGGGTATCATTCTATTTGTTTTGCCCTACTTGATTTTGATTTTATGATCTTTTTGAAGAATAATTACATTTCAGTCCTAACGAAGCTGCATTTTGACATGGAATTTTCTCAAGATTACTTATGCATGGCTCCCAATAAATTAATAAATCATTTCTGATAATTCTTTCAGGGAATTAGTATATGGCTCTGAAATAATAATAAATCAAATTGTTACACTTGAAATCTGAAATAGCTATTGTAGACTAAACAAAATTACTTGAATGAATGATTTTCTGTGGAAGGATTTTCCTTGATTAAAAAATCAAATTTAAAGGCCAAAATATCATAATTTAATGATGTAACATCTTCACCGGCTGTTGGATTAGCAAAGAGGGTGTTTCTCAGAGCACTTCATCTCACTTGACATTTAACCAATTAAATTAAGAATATAAAAATTTTAAGACATTTTAATGCTGAGAATGGGTTAAAAAAACCTTACAATTTGATTCTAATTTCTTTTAAATGTGTTAATGGTACTTTGGTTATGTTTTTAAAAGGAATATTTGTCTTTTAGAGATATATACCAAAATAATTACAAATGAAATTAGGGTAATAGCTGAGATTTGCTTTAAAGTAATACGAAGGAGAAAGTGGGATGACGCTGGATCGGCCAGGATTGATGGTTGTTGAAATTGTTTAATGGCATTCATCATACGTTTATGCTTGCATTTATATGTTCAAAATTCTCCATAATAATAAATAAAAATATCAGGAATATAATTCATCATTTATTTGATGAACATCAGAAACCCTGCAGTATGGTGGTAATTGGGGTGGCTGTTCCATGCTGCATTGAATCTGAACTGCTATGCTTGTAACTTTTGTTCTTTGCCCTATTTTCTTTCTTAGTTATTGATCTCTTCTTCTCTCTGTTTTAATTTCTTAATCTCTTGATTTGGTCTCTGTTGCAGCTATCTCTTCTTGAAATTGTCCCCTGTGCCTGTCTCTAGTAGATGCTCTGCCTTTTCTGTTGTCCACATAGTGATTTACTACTTCTAATATGCTCTGAGCAGGAGCCAAGAAACTAAGTGTGATCACATTTTTTTCTAGGCACGATTTCTGTGTGGGCCTGAGGGACTTTTAGAATGCTAAGCATGTGAGCTTTAGGATGTTCATTTGGGTACATTTCTATTGGCTGCCCCATGGCTACTAGTTTTAGCTGTGTTCTGGATGGTTGAGGCATCCTATTAATGTTTAGGTGTATTGTGGAAACAGTCATATATGTCGAGAGGTGCAAGGAGGGGGTTGACAGGTTTTTTTTGTTTGTTTGTTTATTTTTAGTGCAGTGACAATGATGGTAATAAAATTCACTTTATTCACAACTCATTGAAAAGAAATTTAACTTTCCACTTTTTATTATTATTTTAAGAATCAGGAGAATAAATAGCCTTTTATGGGAAATACTTGTTTGGCTCAGAGGTAGGTTGAAGCCTAAATGACATAGTGTCAAAAGATATCATCAACTTAGTGACCGATAGACTATGAGCTCATGAGTCAGGCAGGGGTCATGTCTGTTTGGTTTGCCACTGTATTTCTGATGCCCAGTGTTACATCTGATACACAAAAGCCATTCAAATACTTGTTTGTTGACTAAGTGAATAATAATATAAATTAGATGGTTATTTTAAATTCAACACACATGAATTGAGTGAAGATTATGTGCTGGTTCCTATAGTGGCTACCTAAAATATTCAGAAGAACTGGTTTCAAAACATAAGTACAGAAAGCTGTCAGCCCAGGGCAGTCATAAAGAACTGGACGTTTAAAAGTACATGCATTGTTATAAGTCTAGTTCCTTAAATTGAAGGGATTTTCAATTTGCTCTAGGATCATTGTGGAGGGAGAAGGCAATTAGGTAAAAAAAATAAAATTAAGGAAGGCTTCACAGGGAGATATAAGGTTTGAGATTAGACTTGAATGTGCATAGGAATTTTCTAGGTAAGCCATGATTAGAACAGAGGAAAAACAGCCAGCAGAATATGCATGGTGGGTGTCTTAGTCCGTTTGTGCTGCTGTTACAGAATACCTGAGACTAAGGTAATTTATGAAGAACAGGAATTTATTGTCTCATGGTTCTGGAGGCTGAGAAGTCCAAAAGCATGGTGCTGGCATGTGATGAGGGCTTTCTTACTACATCATCCTATGGCAGAAGGCAGAAGAGTGAGAGAGGGTGAGAGTGAGAGAGAGTAAGCTCAAACTCACAGCCCCAAGCCTTTTTATAATCAGCATTAATCCATTCAGGAGGGTGGAGCCCTCATGACCTAAACACCTCCCATTAGGGCCCATCTTCCAGTGCTATTGCTTTGGGGATTAAGTTTCCAGCACATGCTTTTTGGGTGCCACATTCAGATCATAGCAGTGGAGTTTCAAAGTGTCCAAGAGCTTGGCGGTTATGCTGGGCTAGAGAGGAATGGGTAAGTTGGTTGTTTGATGATTTACTATTTGGAATAAGGGATAAAAGGTTACGAATGACTCTTAAGATTCATAGTTTCAATCTTGGCTGCTAACCCCAACAGGGAATTCAGGAGGCTGGGTTGGAAAAGAGTGCATAGCAAGAATGAATTTATTTGGGGACAAATTGGGTTTAAAATACTTGGGGAACGTCTAGAAGGGAATATGTGATAAACAATAAGAAATAAGAGTATTGGTGTTCAGGAGAAATTAAATGAGAGCATTTGAACTCAGTGTTTTCATGATATTAGAGGTAGCTGATGTGAGTGAAGACATTCCCAAAGGATGTGTAAAGAGATAAGAAATAAGCCGATGAACAGAATTCTGGGGAATATCAGCAGAGATAATTCTTAATTGGGGATCCATGCACTCTGAGGGCAGACCATGTCCTTTTCATTTTCTTATCTGTGGAGTACATGACACAACTCAGTAAACCCTCGTAGCAATTATTTAGAAATATTGCCTTCAAAAGAAGCATTTTGAGAATGCAGTAAATGCTACTGATGAGAGCAATAGTGGGTTGCCAGTAAGACCAATGGTAAATTATTAAGGTTTTTTTTCCTTTAATTATTAGTCCACATTTGGACCTTTCTACCTAGCTGAAAATTTATTTTAAACTTTGCATTAATTATCTATTGCTGTGTAACAATTTACCACAGACTTAGAGACTTAACATATTTCCTCAATAAGTTAAATATAGAATTACCATATAACCCAGCAATTTCATGCCCAGGTAATATACCCAAAAGAATTAAAAACAGGGGTTCAAACAAAAACTTGTACACCCATATTCATAGCGACTCTATTCAGAATAACCAAAAGGTGGA
Organism: Eulemur rufifrons; assembly: GCF_041146395.1. NCBI lineage: Eukaryota > Metazoa > Chordata > Mammalia > Primates > Lemuridae > Eulemur > Eulemur rufifrons. Next base: position 33,829,622 of record NC_090999.1, on the reverse strand, counting down.
AACAACCCACATGTTCATCAGCAGATGAATGGATAAACAGAATGTGGTATATCCATGCAGTGGAATATTATTCATCCCTAAAAGGATCTCCATCTAAGTTCTCATTTTTATTGGTAGATTTCAGTTTCTAGAGGGGGATGTTAGACTGAGGGCCTTAGTTCCTAGCCAGCTGTTGGCCAGAGAATGGCCTCAATTCCTTGCCATATGCCTCTTCAACATGGCAGTTTGGTTTATGAAAGATTGCAAACTGAGAAGGCAATAGAATCTGATAACAAGATGGAAGTTACCTAATCACAGAAGTGACATCTAATCACCTTGCCACATTCTGTTGGTTAAGGCTCTAGGTTAGCTCATACTCAAGGGGAGGAGATTACACAAAGGTGTCAATACCAATAGGTAGAGATTATTACAGGTCATCTTAGAGTCTACCTGTCACAAATATTAAGGGGCAGCCTTCACCATGTAATGTTTCTGTGGTGCTTTGGTAATTTACCTGGGGATGACCTTACGCTCTTCCTGACAACTTTCTTCAAGTAAATCCAAAACTCATTTATTGAGCACCCATAACTCATTATAGCAGATATTAAGAAAAGACATGGTCTGTGGCTTTTGTGAAAATAAAAAATATGGGTCATAGTTTCTTGATGCAGCCTGCTTTTGTGTAGAAAGTTTTCTTACACATTGATTATTAACAAGGATGCATGACCTTAGATTGATTTGTGCTAAGACTGTATTCTTGTATGTATATACTGAATAAAATCTGATTTTTGAGGTTTATAGCAAGGCCATCATTTTTCTAATCAAAGAAGAAATAAAATATTAAAGGAGACAAAACAAAGAATGGGGGTGGGGTGGATAATGTGTTTTTCCTGTGCTAATTTTTTTTTTTCTATTTAGCCATTTGTATAAAAGAGAAACTATTCAAAACACCAGCACGTCTATGATAAATGTGTTTGAAACAATTTTTTTTTAAAAATAGACATTGATCCTCCATCAGGATGGCAAACTTAAGCAGATTAATATACTTTTATACATGCCTACCCCATAATTGTTTTCACCTATCTAGAGTAAGAAGGCCATGAGAGGAATGATATCTCCTTATTATTCAGTTATAAAAATAAGTCCTAATCTAATAGCAGACTTTTAAGAAAATTCAGCATTGTAGAACCCTACTGGATATCTAATAAATGTTTCTTCTCATGTAGTCTGTTCTCTGTCCTCAGGCGAATATATTCTTTAACTATCCCAATCTAAATAAAATTTAGTCAGCAGGCTTAGCATCATTTAAATTGCAGTGTCTCTCTCTTTTCTTCCGAGTGTGTTCTTCATGGGAAAACTGTATTTGGAAGTGGAGTGCTTGACCTCAGGCAGTGTTTCAAACTCATTTATCTTCTCTTTGGCTAGTATACTGATTCCTAATCTTCTTCTGTTGTGACACTCAATTTTGTATAACCCTCTGTTTCCAAATGCTGCATGACACATCCACACTTATATTTTAAAGCTAATTAAAACTAATTTCGAGAGTTCCACTTGCTTTTTGAGATAATAACATACATCCCATAGCATGAGACAGAAGGTTGGCAGTTGCTGATTTAGTGACATTATTAAGTGTGAAGAAATCTGTTTAATGGTATATGTGATATCGTGGGCTAATCTTATTTTTAATATGTAGTAATTGTGTAAAAAAGGAAGTTTGATGGCCTTAAGATAAGATTTTAATGTTTCATTCATCCGGCTTCAGTTACAGAGATCATTCATTTGGGATTGCCTGGAATGGAGTCATCATATCACTAGCATCCCCTTCATAATGGTGTTTCAAAGCACAGAGGGAAAGCTTACTTCTGAGGACAGACACAAAGGGACTGTGCTGCTTTACAAAGAAGTTCAGAGAGAAGAAACAGGGTTTCAGACAAATATAAAAAAGGAAGGGAGGGAGCGAGGAAGAATTATTTTAGACTATATAAAAAGGAGACTGCTTATATTTAAATCCATGGGCAATAGCCCACATACTCATTTTTCATTTTTTTATTAATTAGCTTAATCATCAAATATTGACTGCCTACTCTGTGCCAGATTCTGTATCGATACCTGGAGACAGTGGTGAACAGGACAAACAAGGAGGATCTTGGGGCACTTTACCAAAGTTCATTAGTAGAAATATGGAGACAGGTAACTGCAAAAATTGGAATGCTTAGGCAAAAAGCTATGAAAAAGCTGTCAGAAAGCGGGTTATAAGCAGTTATAAGAATTCCTGAGAAAAAGAGCCCATTTTGTGCTTAGGTTTTTGTTTGCTTTTCTCCTATTCATAATTCAATTAATATACTTTATTTCAAAGTAGTCCTTGGCAGAAAAAAAAAAAGCACTGGCCTACAAATGGCAGCCTGAGCTCTTCCTGGTGCAGCCGTGTGAGCCACTGAAAACAATGGCACTGATTTTTGATCATCTATGCATTTATAACAAAAGAGGGAGAAGTGTTGTAAAGTGTAATAATAGCTTTGTTTGAATACCATATAGTGTCAGCCTTGTAGATAACATCAACTCTGAAAAGTATATACACACACACATGTGTACACACATCAGTTTGAAATAGTGATCAATTTGGGATTTTTCATCATATGAAATATATGACAGTGTCATCTGAATGTTAACTTGATTAATCACAGTATTTCTTTTAAAATCTAGCTGAAAACATCTATGCTGAAAGAACAGCATTTCCATTTGAAGGAGAGAAACCTCTTTTTTGGGTTGGTCAAGGGAAGAAATCTGGGCAGCAATGAAGGAGGAAGAAGTTGGAGAATAGGAAGTACTAGAGGTTGAGGGTGATACAGGATATGGAAAAAAGTTACTAGAAAAGAAGAAAGGATCCATCCCAAATAAAAACTTGGTTGACTTTTGTAACATTGGTTATCTTGGGAATTGCAGAGAACCTATGCTTCTTTGTCTGTTTTATTCTGAATCTTGTAGACTTTCAGTTCCAGACTTAAAACTCGAGTTCGTTCAGTAGTTTAGTAAGTTATAGGATTAAATGGTGGCCAAATAATAATGGTAACAATAACTATAAAATGACAGACCATATGAACATTTAGTATATTCTAAGCACTATGCTAAAAAAGTTATCTCATTTAATCTTCACAATTCTATGAGGTACCTAAATATTATTTTCTTCCTTTTATTGAGAGGAAAACTGAGGCTTTGAATAATTAAGCTAATTATCCAAGGTCACTCAGATGACAAGTGGCAGATTCAGGCTCTGAACCCAGTGAGTCTGACTTCACAGTCCTTGCTGCCATCATTCTGTCAGGTCTGAATCCAATTCCAGTGCATTGCCTTGTTTTCAAGGAATATTGTGTATTGTATTCTGAAAAAATTGGAACCTTTGGAACATACCTGATTCCTAAACTTGGAACCACCTGTATTTATTTATGACTTGTAAATAAAGCACATCAACTTGTCTGATTACATAATTCAAATTACATATTAGCTTATGTACATTATTAAATTAACCATTGGTGTCACCCCTCTGAAGTCTAGACTGTTCCTTTGCCATTCACTGTCTTATACTTAAGCCTAGGCATGATGCTGGCTAGTTTCTGTAATCAATGGGGTGACAACAACTAGAACAAAGGGAATGGTCCAGGCAGGAAAACTGAAGTCTTGCTTTGGGAGCTCTGATAAGCAATTCTATCAAGAATGTCATAGAAAGTGTTAAAAGATGAAAGAGTAGTATAGGTAGAATCAAAGCAAGCAGAATTCTCTTAAGGTTTTATTACATGAGTAGGTTATATGGTAGTAACTTGTTTTGAGATCTGATTAATCACAGAAGGAAAATTGTACTTAAAGTGAGAGACAAATTTATTCTACTTTTGAGCATCAAGCTTACAACTTGTGACTCTAAGACTTTATAAAGAATGAGACATTAGATGTTTTAAACTTTTTCTATGGGCTGTGAATTTGTCTTAATGTAGAACCTCATCATCTCTGTCCATGTTGTCACAGAGTTGGTAAGTTAAAGTTTTTTATTAAACAAAGACTGGTGGGGTAAACATGGCAAGCTATGCCAGAATGCAGTAGCATTTCCACAGTATTAAAAGATCTTATTCCACCCTGGGTATGTAACAAATAGCTTTCACTTCAGCCAGAAAATTCCCATTTTGGCTTTTCCCAATTTGTTGCTTTGGTCAATGGCAATTTTAACAAAATTGTTCCCATACTAGCTTTTCTAGTCTGGCCACCAGATTTTCTAGAATACCACAAAAGTACTTTGCTTTTTGTGTCATGCCAACATCTCAGGAATTTGCTGCTTACTAAACATTTGAAACTATGTAAATTGTGATCACCTTGGGGTTTGTGGGTCTTCTAGGGAGTCAACACTTTGCTTTTGCAGGAGTATAGAAGGGAACATTTCCCCAGAACTATTCCCACAGATTTTCTTTCTGTGCTTTCAGTTTCTCTTGGCTACTAATTCTGTTGGGCATCAGAACTGTGTTAAAGGATCACAAATAGGATAGAATCAAAAAGATCCCAAAGAGCACTGTTTTTAGTACAGTGCTTAGCACATGTTACATTGTGGCTGCATGTTTCCAATTCCTAAAACAGAACTCCGAGAAAGCCCAAGCAATGAGTAGAGTGAAGTTTAATTTTGTATATGTTTAAGAAATTCTTAATATCAGGTGGCAAATGAGAGATCTCTTATAGAACTGGATATGTGCCAGAAACACAAAACTTACGTGCTATAACTGTACACAAACAAGCCACTATTATCAACCAAAAAGATAGGTTATTTGTATATCAAAGAATGATTTTCTGGGCAAATTCTACATTCTACACTTGAGAAATCAGAATAAATATTTCATAAAAAATTAATTCATTGAAAAAATATTTATTGAGTTTTCATTATTTGTAAAACTTTGTGTTAGATATGGTCAGAGTGTGGAGATGAACCAGACACATAAATGCACAAAACTCCCATGTAGCTCTTTCATTCTAATCAGGAAGATGAAATATGTGCTTAGATGACCATGCCACAGCGTAGAAAATGCTCTGAGGAGAACCAGGAGAAAAATAGACTGAAAGTTTCTGAGAATTATTTCCAGCTGGAAGATCAGGTAAGGCTTGGTAGAGTAGGTGACATTTGCCTTGCCCCTTGAAGGGCATGTAACGGTTTGAATGTGCAGGAACTAAGGGGAGAACTGATATGGTAGGAACTCCAGGCAGAAGAGTTAACAAAACCAAATGCATGGGGCTCAAAAACTTTAGTCCAGTCCAGGAGAACAACATAATGAGACCAAGGAGATTATTATAATTCCTATATGGACCTCTAAATTTTGAGGTTACTCTTCCAACTCCACCTCTCCTATCTTCGCACATGAGACAGTCAGGATGAAAGTAAAGATAGTTTAAAGTAAGACTTTTATTCCTGCTGGAAAATAACTCTAAATATATGTCTAAATTTTAGTTGATCTTAAATGTCTTTTTTGTATATTAAAGACAATGAGTACCTATAGCTCTGAAACCTCTCTGGGGTCTTAGGCCCCTTGACGCTTTCAAAAATTGAGGTCCTCAAAGGCCTTTTGTTTATGTGGCTTATATGTGTTAATATTTGCCATGTTAGAAATTAAAGCTGATATATTTTTAAAATACTATAAATTTCTTTAAAAGTAACAATAATAAACCCATTGCATAGTAACATAAATAACATTTTTTATGAAAATTAACAATTTTGAAAACAAAATAGAAGATTGACAAATCTCTGTAATCTGGCTTAATATAAGTGGGCTGGATTCTCACATCTTCTACAGTTAATCTATTGCTATATGTTGTTTGGGTTGAAGTATATGAAGAAAATCCAGTCTCACATAGATATGTAGTTCAAAAAGGGAGGCATATTTTTACAGCCTTTTTAGGTAACTGTTTATGGTCTCCTTTGATACTACACCGAAATTCTTTAACAAGTGGTAGTTTCTTAAACATCAGTTACAATGCAGTCTGAAAACCATATCATTGAACTTTGCATACTCAGTTAATTAACATTCATTGATCTATCTTGTACTTTGTATTTTTTTTAACCTATGCATGGTTTTGTAACATTGCATTGGTCATTTGGAAAGTATTGATCTATTGAGTAACGTAGATCTAAATGTTGACACATTGCATTATAAATATCTGTTAATATCACCCCCAATCTCATCATTCAGAAGCTGTCAAGCTTATAGTGGCAGAAACAAGTTTTCTGAAATTCTAGTTTTTGCTTAAAAACAAATTTTATCATTGATAACAAATACTGTTGCTTGTTTTCCTTGTAAGTGGTAGGCTATTTTTGAGAAAATGTCTATCACATACTCAGGTGTGAATAATCATAGTTTTTTGTAAGTTGAAATTTCAAGTAAAAATGGAGTTCCATAGGGGAAAGAAAAAAAAAAGTTTAGCTTACGACTCAAACTACTTACACCACCAGTACTTATCCTGAAAATAACTGTCTCCTTTGGTATGTAGCAAAAATGCTTTTTTGCATACTTCCTATTTAGTCACATAGAATATTTTTAAGCATATTTAAGAGCTAATTTAGTAAAACTAATAACTTATACTGCCTTCATGAGGGAATTCTCAGATGAAACTGACCTTTTTTTCTCTGCGAGTATGTGGCAGTCAAGAATACAGTGGCTACCAGTTGGTGGCCAGTACCTGTGTCACTGCTAACTCACCAGCAGTTTGACTCGCTATTGCTTTTGCACCATAAGTGAAAATGTCAACACAGTGAAAATAGCAAATAATGTCTTAGTATAACTATGAACATCGTTTTAGTCTCCTGGGCCTCCTTGAAAGGGTCTTGAAGACTACATTTTGAGAACTGCTGCTTAATGTTAACAGACTTATTGGCTATTTTCTGCCAAGTATATGGATATTACATAAACCAAATCTTGGTTTTTACTTCCACATAATCATGATTGCATTTTTTGTGCTCTCTGCTACTGAGCCAACAGCTAGTCAAATGGTCTGAATTGACACTTGCATGCCATTCTTTGGGTAGCTGAGGGAGGCCCTGTTGGTGTCCCACCTATAACCCCGTTTCCTTGGTGTCAGACTGCCTCCTCACAGCCAGTACCTTCCATTTGCTTCTTTGCCTGGGGGCTTCCTCTGGCTGCTGCAGCACACCTTGCATGGGTGCCCTGGGCAAGCTGGAAGTGCTAGGAGATTAATGCCTGCCCTCCTCAACAGCCCTCAGCCAACCACTGATGAGGGGTGGAGGGGAGATAGGTAAATAAGACCTGACTCCTTCATCCCCAGGGTCTCTTCTATGCTGGCTCCCAGAGTTCCAGCAGAATTAAAGTCTGGTTACCCGCTGAGGTCTCTGGCTTAATAACCTTCCTTGTGTGTCATCCCTGTCTCATGTCCCACTCTGCCACTGTATTTCCTGTAGTCACCTCTCAAACTGTTTGTACTGGGAGAATCCAAAAGAAGGCAGAAGCTGTTTGCATGGTTCCTTAGCCTTTGGGAGAAGGAAGGACTTCTTTTTCTTCCTTCCTCACAACATTTTCTTGTGGTAGATTTCTGATAAATATAGAAATACCTTACTAAGCTAATCTTTTTCAGGCTATGCAGTTGTCCATGTGTGCAAGAGTGTGTAGTGTATAAGTTTATTCATTTTCAAGGTTTGTGAATTCTGGAGGCTTGGCAGTTGAGCCTAGAGGAAGCTCAGGTATGGGTAGGTGATACTGTCCTCCGTAGTATTTAGATCATTAAATATGAAATGTTCAATTTCGATTCAAAAGTTTAGTTTACTGTATCTCAAACAAGAAGCAGTACAATTAATCAAAGTATACACCCAAACCATCAACACGGTTTTGCCATCTTAACGGTAACTTGTTTATGCCAGCAGCAAAGAAGCCTGGAGAGCAAGTGGCGATGAAATCTGGAAAGGCATTTTCCACAGCTTGTTGAGAATTGAATAGTTTTCCTTGCAAGAAGTGGTTCAAAGCCTGGAAGGAGTGGTAGCCAGTTGGTGCAAGGTCTGGTGAATACGGCGGATGATAGAGAGTTTCCAAGTCCGGCCTCTGTAGTTTGAGCAGTGTTGTTTGTGCAACGTGTGTTTGAGCAAGAGGATTGGCCTGATTCTGTTGACCAATCTCTGCTGCTTAATTGCAAGCATCCTCATCATTTCATCCAACTGGTTGCAGTAGACATCTGCTGTAATCGATTGACCAGGTTTCATGAAGCTATAGTGGACAATACCAGCACCGGACCACCAAACAGACACCATTAGCTTTTTTTTTTTTGATGAATATTCGGTTTGGGGCTGTGTTTCAGCACTTTGTCTTTATCCAACCATTGTGCTGAATGCTTGTGATTGTCAAAAAAATCTATTTTTCATCACATATACCAATATGGTGTAGAAATGGTTCGCCTTTATGTTGTGACAGCAAAGAAAGGCCAGCTTTAAGATGATTTCTCTTCTGACACTCATTTAATTCATGAGATGGTACCCATTTATCCAGCTTCTTTATCTTGCTGATTTGTTTCAAATGGTCCGATGGTGTTAGAATAGTAATGTCAAACCTTGCTGCTGATTCATGTGTAGGCTGAGATGGATTTGCTTCCACTACAGCTTTCAGCTCATCATTATCCACCTTGGTCTCAGGTCGCCCACATGGCTCATTTTCAAGGTTAAAATCACCAGAATGAAACTTCTCACACCATTGACATACTTTGTGTTCATTAGCCACATTCTTCCCACTTTGTTTATATTTCAAGCTCTCTGTGTTGCATTGATCCCATGATGGAACTCATATTCAAAAATAACATAAATTTTTTACTTATCCATGGTTTCACAAAAATTGCTCTAAAAAAAAATTTGAAAGGTAATGACAAACCATACTATGCGTTTGAAAGAATAAGGATGTACCTTCATAACAAAAAGAAAGCTAGAAATGTCAAAGTGAAACGTCACAGATATCAACTGTTAAACTTAGTACTTAAGGAAATTGGACATTTCATACTTAATAACCTATTAATATATTACCAGGCAGTGAGTAGTCAGGACCTTTAAGTAAGACAAGACCACCCCATGTAGTATTCCTCAGAGATCTCTAATAATTCTCTGTTAACTGCTGAATGCAGCCCAGATACTCTGCCTGGCTTACGAAACCATCCATATTGTCTTCGTACTATCCATTTACTTGTCACTAATTCAGATTTTGTATTTCATGCTCATTCTCTTCACTGTGCCCCCAAAACCATCTAACCTAGTTTCCTCCAAGCACCCCTACCTGCCCCCACTGGATGCCTTTACTTTTCTTTCTACCTGATATCAGTGTTAACCATTCTGTAAAGCCTGTGGGCACATCTCTTAAACATGCACGCTCATTCACATTGAGTAGTCCGTCCATTCCAGTTTGACTGGAGCTCTCACATTCCCTGGAAAGCAGCACCATTTAGTGGAAAAGCACACATGGTCTTTGGAATCAGTCCAGAGTTTGAATCCTAGATCTGGCACTTACTAGCTGGACTTGGAGCAAAATGCTTATCCTCTCTGTCCCAATTTCTTCATCAATTAAATGAGGATCATGAAGCCAAAAGGGTTAAATGAGATGATGTGTATAGATATCTGACAAGGTTAGGTATGTAACCTGGTATGTAGGTGTAGTGGGGTTGGGTGATGACTGTTTGTCAGTTGCCTTGTATTTCCTCTGTGGATCCTCACAGCAGATCTCACTGTGAGTCTGGGGACTTTGGTCTTCTCTAGCTCCACAGTTGTCCACTGTTTGGTGGAGGTTTTCCTTCAGCCCCACAGAACAAACTTTCGTTTTTCATAAAGACTTACCTGTCCCTATTTTTCTAACAATTCTTTCATTATTTAAAGTGTTTTTTGACTCTTTGAAAAGCAAAATAGGACAATACACCTCCCTTTAGAGAACTTGACTTTAAGTCTTTACATTGTTATACATTGTATCTATTTTTATCCTCTATTTAGGGAGGGTCTAATTTACTTTGCGATATTTTGGCTGTGTGTGTGGGTAAGGAAGCCGTAATAAAAGTTTGAGTTTAGATATGTATGTCTTTGTCCTTCCTGAATTCTTAGTATTTCAGTTTTTTTGTTTGTTTGTTTTTTGAGACAGAGTCTCACTCTGTTGCCTGGACTAGAGTGCTGTGGCATCAGCCTAGCTCACAGCAACCTCAGACTCCTGGGCTCAAGGATCCTCCTGCCTCAGGCTCCCTAGTGGCTGGGACTACAGGTGCACACCACCATGCCTGTCTAATTTTTTCTATTTTAGTAGAGATGGGGTCTCGCTCTTGCTCAGGCAGGTCTTGAACTCCTGACCTTAAGCGATCCTCCCACCTCGGCCTCCCAGAGTGATAGGATTACAGGCGTGAGCCACCGTGCCTGGCCCTGTATTTCAGTTTTTTAAAACAGATTGAGAGTTTAGAAGATGAAAAAAAAATCTAAAGAACCACCAGTCACAAAGAACTGAGGTTCCATAGATGGAAGGAATAAAAAAGAATTTAAAATTATTAATTTCCTCTCCTTTCTCCTTTCCTTCTCCATTCCTCTTCAAGTAATGGTTAAAGTAAACTGTGTGCTAAGTATACCCTTCACTAAGATTTGAAGACTCATTTATAATTCAGGTTTTCCAAAACTGGCTCCATTTATGGATCTCCAATTCCATTAAGGTTTGCAGAGGGCAATTATTCTTACTCCCTGGTAATTTCTTAAGACGATGGTAAGAGGATGGAAAGAGGAGACAATTCTGAACTTCTCATCCCCACTCTTTCTGCTATCACAGTGTGGTTGACAGTAGTGTTGGATAGCGTGTTGCATAGCCCTTTGGCAGTTGCCCGCTGAGAAACCATCTTTGGTTAAGGGTGATGCAGCCCTTCCTATACCAGCAAGGCTCTGTGCCTTTCAGAGATTTCTGTAACTGCTGTCTTAGTGGTTTCTAGCAGTCTCTCATGTCAGCAGTCAGTTATGGGAATGTCTAGAGTGGCATTGTCCAATGTGGCATTTTAACATAAAATTGAAATAAATGAACAATTCAGTTCTCGGTTACACTAGCCACATTTCAAGTGCTCAATAGCCATGTGTGGCTAGTGGCTACCATACTGGAAAATACAGATGTAGAATATTTTCATCATTGCAAAAACTTCAGTTGGACTGTGCTAAAGATCCAATTTTCTATAGGGATAACTTTGAGTAACTGTTTTTATTGTTGCCTATTTTTAAAGTCATTGAGTCTATCTCTCAAAGCATGAATCTTCCAAGGAACTTATTCATAGTATTTTAATGTGAAGGAACATAGCATCTTTTTGTCTGCAAATTCTTCTAAAATTTGCTTGACTAATAGGCATTTACTGTGCTCACATTATAAGGAGTCCTTGTAACGTAGGTGGTTAGTTCTGCTGGTCAATGGTGTTCTTGAGGACCCAGGCTCTGTCTTCCTATTCTGACATCATCAATGTATAGATATAGGTATAGGTATGTCTCCTTTAAGGTTGCTAGAAGGCTAATGCTATTTAAAGCATCACCTTTTCATCCAAGGAAATCTAAAAGCTGTAAGAGAGAAGTAGCTCTCTTTGGGCATCTTCCTTTTTGTTGAGGAACAAAATCTTTTCTAGATGCTCCCGGCAGACCTTTGTTAGGTCCCAGTTGACCAGAACTGAATCTTAAGTCTGCACTGCTGTAAGCGAGGCTGAGAAAATGAGTACAGTTAATTATTAACCTCCGAAGGCTGGCTCTGCTGTGAACGGTATAAAGACTGACACTTTTGTCTGTCTGGTTTACTGCTGTATCCCCAGAACCTAGAATGGTTCCAGGTCCTCAGTAAATATCTGTTAGATAAATGAAATAACAAATAATGCAAGAATGTTGTTAACATCCATAGTGTGCCACAGAAATGAACTTAGGGACTTGTTATTCTCCTGTTTTTCCCTCTATACTCTCCATGGTACCTTAAACCAGGCTCTCCTGCTTGGCTCTCAGAATGAGCTCTTGGATTCCCAGGGGTTCCTTGCAACTTTTAGTAAGGCAGGATTGGACCTTCGGTAATTAGGACATTTGGCAACACCCTCCACCTGGGCCGTTTACTGTTAAGACTACCTTTTATTTTTTAATCTAAAGGTGCAAATTATAGACCAAGTTTAACTAGTTTATATAACAATTGTAATTGAAGAGACACAGAGCAGGGAATTTCTGTCCTTAGAGTAAAAGTGGCCTCAAACTGCTGGTAGATGTCACTTCCTGTGTTTGTTACTGTTTTTGGATTTGGTTTGTGGGAATGTAGGCATCAAACAGGTGTCCCTAACCTTCCCAATTAGGATCACTCCTCAAGGCAGCTGGGTTGATGACACAGCCATTTCTCATTTTAATCTGGTGACTAAACTATAGTCCACTAAGCCAGACTCAACAACTGTATACCACCCTTCTCCCCATTGCTGGTTTCCTTGGCCCCAATCTGTGTTAGGCTGCTGCTGACTAAAGCCATGTGCAGGAGGCTGAAGGGGAATTTAGAATTACAAGCTCAGTGTTTGTGATGAAAGTTAGAAATGCTAAGGTTGGGCAGAAGATTGTAGCAGGAGATTAAAGGCAAGGGTCTTTTCACTATTAGTAATATATTATTCATATATTATGTCATATAAGGGGCATTTAAAAAATTTATGATATTTCTCCTTGGGTTTCTTTCAGCCACTAATATTGTCATTGGATGCATTGTTGTTTTGTCTCACTATTTTCAGGTACCTTATATCCTCCTAAATGTGGCAAATGAAAATATAATTTCTCATGGAAAGAAATGAGTGCATGAGTTGGATTTCTACTGTCTCATGTGTTTCCAATGGAAAAATTCCATTAAAACATGCAACCAAATTCCTCTCTTTATACTTGACTCCCTGGACACCCTTTAATGTTCAAACATGTTTGTTCTCTCTGATATAGTTGCAGGCCTCGTAATTATTACTACTTCATAGGATTTGAGGGTTTGAACTAAGAGGAATAATGGCTTTCTAAATAACTCTTTAGTTCCTAGCTTAGAAACTTGTATGGAATAGGTACTTAATAAATATTCATTGAATTAATTGGCTGGAAATTGTTCTTGGACATATTCCCATTAATATATAGGCACTTTAGGTACCTTTTGTTCCAGTAGGGTTCCATGTTTTTCCTCCTAGTTTATGTGGTAGTACAGTTCTTTATTTAGCCTTATTGCCTCTCTAGTCAATGATACCTCTATTTCAATCACACTAGACCTAAATGTATTTTTAGTGTGTAACCTTAGGGAAATTACATAATCTTTTTGTGTTTAGGTTTCCTTATTGATAAAGGAGAATGATAAAAGTAATTACCTCATTAGACTGTCATGGATAAATGAATTAATATATGTAAAACACTTAGAGCAACCACCATTCATGTCTGAACTACACTCGTTGGTTAATTGCAACCATTGCTTGGCTATGAATACAAAATCAACGAAAGCATCCTGTGATCATTAATTGGCTCTATGGAATTTACAATAAAGTATGTTGTATATATTCTTATTATATGAAAATTGTGTGCTAGCCATCCTTTATGTTAGTAAAACTTATAACAGTCTTATGTACAGATAGATATGCACACGATATTTTTGTTGTTTTGAACATTTACCACTGGGTAACACTGCCTCCCCTTTTGTCCCTCAAGCTTATGGATGGTTCTCTAGCATATGGATAGTGTCTGGATGTAGCTTGTAGCAGATGCTGTTGGTATCCTACCCAGATCTCCTTTACTGGGCCAGTGCATCCATCTCCCAGCTGCTGCGGGTATTGGCTGCTAATGACTCACACCTGTACCCTTCTCCAGAGGACTGCCCTTGGCTGACAGTAATTGCCCCAACCAAATATGTTTGGGAGATTTTGAAATGAGGCCCCAGTCCCCTCCTGTTCCCCTGGGGTGGCTCATAGCCAATGACTATACAGGGTGTAATAGCCCAGCCCCCTTGCCTCTGGACTGGACAACTTCTGTGGTTCAGTCCACACTCTAGAGTTCCTCATGGCATCAAGCTGAGGCTACATTTCTGAAACAGTATCTTTGCCTAGCTTCGTCCTTCATTCTAGCTTGCTTCTTTCACTCCAGGTTTCTCCTGACAGCACTCCATCTACAATCAGGTGTACAATAAATGCCATCTCAGGCTCTGCTTCTAGGGAACCTAACCTAAGATGTTGCTAATCTTAGTACCCCTGTTATTTGCTTAGTTCCACCATCACTTAATGCAAATAATTCCCTATATTAAATAATCTCTGGCTTAAATATAATCTTTATTTTTTTGTTTTCTTGATTTAACCCAGTCTAATATGCATCCTCCCTGCTTATCTCCCATATCTTTGCATATTAACATTACTCAACATCAAATGTCTTTGATTCTCTTACATACCGACTTGTTTTAGTATAGTGTAATGGTAAATATCCTAGATTTTAGGATCTGAAACTTAGTTTCAAAACCTGAGTCAATTATACTTCCCTCCTTGGGCTGTTGTAAGAATTATATGAGCTATTCTTTTTAAAACACTTGGCACTGTACCTGGAACATAGGAAATGCTTAATAAATGGTGGCTGTTTGATTACTGATATTATTCTTTTAAGAGATTTGCCCCACTTTGGGTAAGATGCCTTACGTTTTGCTCCTAGAGCACCTACTGAGTACCTCTATGACAGTACTTTGTGACATTGTATTATAATCTTTTGAATTTTCTTTTCTCTTTCTCCCAGAAAATATGACTTTCTCAGTGTCATCAAGTGGTATGTTGGCTCTCTGGGAAAGGAAAAGTCCTGATATGTAGTATTTGCTGATTTCTATGGTGAAATTACTTCCTCCCTGTGATTTTAATCCACCAACATGATATCACTGAACACAGAGTGGGGAAGAGATGCACACAGGTGGCTCTTGCCAGCCACTACACACCAACACCAGTCCCCACTGTTTCTATCCCTAACACTTATCACAGCATGTTGAACATCTAGGAACTAGATGTTCAATGACAGACTGAAATATAGTGATTGACTGGTTGGGACCTGATCGTATACAGTAAATTGGTAAAATTCCTTGAAATCTAATTTTTGTTATATAACCAATAACACCCCTTCCCTATACACACACATACACACAGCACTCTCACTCTAACATACACACAAATTGCTCATCCTATTCATGAATCAAAGTAATCAAGCCAGTTTTCATGATGTAATGGGAAATGTCCATGCCTTCCCTGGGCAGGTTGTCTACTAACTCAGATGCAAATCCCAATTTTGTAATTTACTAAACACATAAATGAGCTTCACTCACTTTACTTCTCTCTGCCTCACTCTGTCTGCCTCAGTTTCTTCAAAGAGTTGGACTGAATAATCTCTAAAGTTCTCATCTCAAATTTTGTAAAGCTTAATTAGTATATAATTTCTTCCCCTCATCCCATCATTTTGCTTATTCCTGTATTGAACTTTGAGTTATACATTGTGCTAGATATTGGAAATACAAAGAGGAATAAGACGTGCCTGGCCAAAGAGAATCTCCATATGTTTTTGTAAACATCTCATATCATTGAGAGCATGAGTGTACGCTCATTGCCTTTTATCCTTCCCCATGGTATATGAACACAGATGGATTTATACAAATGTACCAAAGGCCAAGTTTTTAGTTGTTCACGAATTTTAGCACTTTTGACACATAGAGTTATTGTGCTCATAATTCTACATGAAATTAAACAAGGCTGTCGTGATCTTCAAGCAGTTCTATTAAAAAATATCACCAAGCTAATGTTAATGGTATGGAAAGAAGCTTTGGTTGACTTCTAGGTCACTCTGCTCTCTGAGTTAAGTTCAGACTCAATTTGCAGAGAGTATAATTCATTTAGGACTGTTAATAAGCAAAGTCTAAAAATATTCTTTTGAGTTGAAGTCTAAGAAGTATTTTATCCTGGTTCTCTCTCACACATTTTGATGTGAAAGTCATGAAGAATGACTCTTAAACTTTCGTGTTCCCCTTCAAGGCCGTATCTACCTATTGACTGTAGTATCTTCTTTGTTCCAGTTCAGTCTGATCTGTGCTTTTTCTAAATTCCTGTTCTATTCCATACCACAGAGTTTGGCACTTAGTGTTCAGAAGATATATTGGTTTCTAGTAGGAATTACTGTTGGGAACCTTTTTCAGTTACTGAAAGCTATTTTTAAAAAGGAAATTTGTTTCGTTTTTGACAGGGGCTGATAATATCCGGAAATACTGGAGCCGCTACTACCAAGGATCTCAAGGGGTAATATTTGTATTAGACAGTGCCTCTTCAGAAGATGATTTAGAAACTGCTAGAAATGAACTGCACTCAGCTCTTCAGCACCCACAGTTATGCACTTTACCCTTTTTAATATTGGCCAATCATCAAGACAAGCCAGCAGCTCGCTCAGTACAAGAGGTATGTCTCATTAATGTGACAGTCTTTGTCTACCTTGTTGGTTGGACTTTTGATGCCATATTTGAACGTGAAAAGATACATATAATTAGGGCTATACTGGTTATGATGTTTTCAACATGAAACCTTAGTTTTCTTAGGAAGCAGAAAGTCTATATCAGTCTGATAGCACCTGTTTACATACCTAATCCTTCTTGGATAGCACAGATTGTTTTTAGCTCATTAGCAGAAGTTAAAGGATGTTTCTAGTTATTTTTTCTCATCTATTTTGAAGGGTTAAAGGCCTGGTTATTTAACATTTATTTAACCTACTGACTTAATTCATTCTCCTCTAGCTTTTCAAGGACAGCATCAAGTGTACTACAGTGTATCACTTGCCTTCAAATGCCATGTTCTTGTCCCTCCGAAATGCTCACTGTTGACTAGGAGCAATGAATTCTATTATCAGCTAGGCTGACAATTAATGTCTTATCTTGCAAGTGCCATGCCACCAAATACGTTTTAACATGGACTCATTGTTTATCTTCCCCACTTAATTTCATTTGTTAGCTTATTTTTCTCCTGTAAAAACAGGAGACTGATTCTGGGCAAATAATTAGTGTCTTATCCAGTAGAGCTTCTGATACATGGTACTAAGGTAATAAGGTACGTGAATAGTTTTTAAAACTTGAATTATGGTAATTATAACCTAAGTACAGTGAAATCAAAACTCTTGATGTATTCCTTTACTCTTGTAACTTTCAGAATGTATTTTCCCCTCTCCTTCAGAAAACTCTGTGCTTCCTCAAGTGACTTTGGAATAAGATGATTAATAGGACTGATATTGCCCTTTAGTCCAAAGCATAGAAGTGCCAAGAACATAACATGTTCTAACTCCAAACCTCCCTCATACTTAGTGTGTGACCTGTGGCAAATAGCTTTGTTCCTGTGCTTGGCTTCTCACCTGTAAAGTAAGAATAATGTGATTTATTATTTTAAGTGATGGGATTAATTTGGATCATTTACTTTGAAATTTGAAGTACTAAGTGAAAGAGTAACCATATTGAGAGACTTTTAAGTTTTAGAAAAATAGTAGAGACAAGGATATATTACTAAACAGAAAGAGCTAATATCTATCTTTAGTTGCCTCATTCAGTATTAAGTATTTAGTAACTTTTTTCTTTCTAGATTTTGGAAAATGTCTTACAGATAATAGTAAGTAATTAAACTAAAAAACTGCAATAAAAATCTATTCAGAAAGTCATTAATGTACAGATCTTTAGCATTGTAATTGTGGTGCCTTCTTGATCTGTTCTTAAGACCTTAGGTAAAACTTTTAACTTCTCAGCATCAGTTTTTCTGTCTGTAGAATGGATATATTTGTATGTAATGATGGGTAGTTATGGATGCTATATTATTTTATGATTATAAGGTCTTTTGCTGCAAATGTGTTGTTATTCTGATATTCATTGTGGAAATATGGTTATATATATGCATATTACAGAATACACATAGATAATTTAATATGTATATATAACATATACATATTAATGTAACCTATGATAGATGTAAAGTGCCGTTATAATTTCAAATCACGTTATTCAAATTATATGCAATATCTGAAAAGAGATTTTCTTTTCTTTTTGCTTTTAAATTTAAGAAACTTTTTATCTGTTTTCCTTAGACGTCATATAATTGAAACTAACGTATTCTTTAAACCCAGCATATGACTCTTGGTAACCCTCCATAGGAATTAAAGACTGTCACATTGAATAAAGGAAGCTTTTAGCAATTAATTGCTTCTAAGTATTCCTTGTGTGTATTGGCTTGCTCTCCTAGGTAAAGGGCGAATATCTTTTTCCCCCTTTTTGTGATGCATCTTTTAGTATGCCAGATGACTGTAAATGTAGAGTAGTCTTAGAAATAGTTTGAAAATGATTCTAAACTTATATATACTGGAGCATATGCGAGTTTGACTTCTCTTTTTATTTGTATCCATTTTTAATTAACTTTTCTCAAAATTTGTGCCTGTAATGGAATTTGCATAATACCATTTCCCTGTGATTATAAAAACACATACCATACAGGTGCATGTTAACATTTTAGACTGCTTTAATGGGATACATGGGCAAATTCCATTATAGGTCTTAAAGTTTGTGGAAGCATAATGAATTGCTCTTACTTACTGTGTGTTTGGCCCCCAAGAAAGAGAAAAGCTTCCTGGACTTTTCCCATTTCTTTAAGACAAAGAGGTTTCTTGGTATAGTGTGTTTTAATGCCCTGTTGAAATACTCTTGGGAATGTTTTAAGAATTAAATCAATACTTTATTATGAGCATAAAAATAGAGTTGTGAAACTGAATCTTAAACTTTTTATAAACACTAACCTCAAAATGGTTGGCATGTGTAGAAGAGGGGGTAGAAGATTGAAAAATTAGCGAAGTCACAAGTTACTTGAGAAATATATTTAGAAGTGGTCATCTAAAAAGATGACCTTTCTTTCATAAAGGTATCGCATGCCCTGTGACCTATTACTGTTAAACATTTTTATTCATTTCTACCTGCTAATTTGTGTAGATTGTATGGAATTTCCAAATGCTAAAAAGATGGTGTTTTGCTCTGCAAAATACCTGTGAATTTTAGGCAAAATTCTTTTCTTTCAGAATCAGGGAAGATACATTCAGCACTGAACTTTGCAGTTAAGAAAATGAGTCATAAAGACTTATTGATTCTTTTTCTCCCGCTATTGGAAATTGTTACATTTTTGTCCTTAATGCAGAAAATATGCAATTATTTATCCTGTCACTGGAGTAAAACTTTATGAACTCACTTATTATTTAATGAGGATATCAGGATATTGTTGACTTTAGAAGTAGGTAGAAGCCAGTGAAATCCAAAGGAGAAAGCTGAGTTATTTATGGGATTCTAACAGAGAATAAAAATCATTAGGAATACTATATTTAGTCCCCTCCCCTACTGTGACTGTTGCTGTGTTTGTGTGGAGCACTGAGTTAAGAAATGAAGACAATGGTTAAAATTACTGTGTAACCCACAGACAGAGGGCAACATGCCCAATTATTTTCTTGCCCTTTCAGAAGCAAGTGGAGTCTTGTATGTCGCATATTTTTCCTTTCTAATACACCTGGTAATGACCTGTGTTTCACTTACCAGAATTTTAAGATTGTATGTCTTAAGAACTGATAGTGGAAACATGTATTTTTTTACAAATAAGCTTAAAAAAACCCGAAACTCTGGGAAAAAGAACACCCTTTATATACTGTCTGAAAGCCAAGCAATTCTTGCAACAGATGTTTGTTGTATTCACTTTGGGGAGGTGTAGTTACCACAGTTTTCCAGAATTTACTCATATCAACTATTTTTCTCTATAGAAAACATGCTAGAAAAATCTGTAATTATGTCAAGTGGCCCACTTGATACATTAGGGGAAATTCTGGTCTAATTGAAATAATAAAGCTATAAAACAAGAGAAATCTTAGGGGTAAATAGTTGGGTTTTTATTTGTATTGAATTGTAATTGTATCTAATTTGTTTTACAGCTCCCATAGGAGAGCATACTTCAGTTCTGAAGTTATTTAATAGATCAGGAGGATTTTATGAGAAGTTAAGTTGATATAGTAGCCAATAAATGTAATCCTATTTTCCCTTTACACAGTTGCTGATTGTGATTCTTTTACCTCCTGGCTTTTAAAATTTTATTTTTGTTTTATTGGGTATTACTGTGTCTTATAAAATGATACATTTTGTTAACATGAAAGAAAGAGTCCCTATTTTGAGCAATCACATCTGATTTGATGTTTGTCTGTGTTCTTAATCCAAAAGTATTTAACTTTTTCAGAAATAGTACATCAAAAGTATAGTGTTAACTATTTGCTGAATCTTTTCTATTAAAACAAATATGAACTGAAAATTGTGAAAACTGTGAAACGTATTTTTGAAGTGGAATTATAAGGTCAAATGACTCTGTTGAGCCCGTGGTTCATTAGTTGTAGCATAGGAAAATCTAGCTTCTAAATTTGGGTGTCAGTATCTCTCAATTTTCATGCAATTGTGATTAAGTTTGTTATTGTGATATGTATAGAACTTGGTGTTTTGAAAAGAATAGAATATAAATGTAAGGAGAACATTTGCAAGTACTTTTATAATATAAACATTACTGGTTCCTTTAGACCATGTTTTTATTTTGCTTATAAATATTCAGATTTTTTTGAATAATGAAGTCAATACTCTGTAATGAATAGTTTTGAGTTCTTTTTAGTATATAGGCATCTTCTAGAAGAGGATTCTAGTATGTTTTTATGGTATTTAACTATCACATGTAATTAGAATTAATTCTTATTTATAGATAATTATTTCTACATCGTATACTTTCTTTTCTTTTTACAAAGGATCAGAAAGGGTTTTGACAGATTGAAATTTTTGGACAATATGTGTCTCTAAATAATAAGCTAGTTTAAAATTTTTTGTTTTATATTTATATTGCTTGATAACAGATCAGGTTTTTCTGATAGCTCTATGAAGTAGTGAATATCTTCTCTGATTTTACATGACAAACCTTTTATTAAAAAATGCAAAGCAGTATTTAAATCATGTAAAATACTTAGCTTAATTTAATGTTACTTTCTGTATATAGAGAGAAACGTGTGTGTGTTTGTAAAATAATCATCGGAAAGTGTTATATGCTTTAAATCTTAGAAGTGTTCCAAGTATCTTGACCTGCTTTTTTGGCAGTGTTTTAGAATGCTGATTTGATTTCACATGGAGCAGTATACATACCTATGGTGTGAGCAGTTTGAAAACTCCCTGATGGGACGTGTACTTATTCTAAAATGATATGAGAGATACAAATTATTTTTTGTTCATTCCTTACAGATGTACTCCACACTGTTACAATTAAATCTTGGGGAAACAATGGGAGGGTTTGGAAGTCAGTTTTCCACTGAATGACTCAGTTATCTCCTGAAAATGTTTACTAACCTATAAGAAAAGCTGAATTAGTAATCATTTCATTAGTTATTCATACAGATATGTCATTATTATGTGCAAAAGAGCAGCTTTTAAGCTGAGAGTACTAAAACAGCCAGAATACTTTATTTATTGCATGTCTATTAATTTTTGTCTTTTCATATGCATTCTTTAAGAAAGTAAATTTGTATACTTGATGCCCTTGGTTCTACATCTAGCCACCATGATCTCATCACTGTTCCCTCTTTATACCTGTGTGTCTTACATCCACCAGGTAATATGATGAGTCTGTGCTGCATCCACCAAAAACCAGTAAGATTTCTATTAACAAATATATTACATGAGAGTGGTCCATTGTCTCACGAAAATTATTTAAGTAGGATAACAAAGTAATACATTTCAAAATATGCATGTCCAAAAAAGAATCCGTTATGTTCTCTTCTAAAACCCCCGTTCCTTTCCAATGTCTTCCTTTATTCAGTCACATGCATACCCTAATTTTACATAAAGCTGGAAAATTTTGAAACCTCTTTCAATTGTTACTCTTCTTTATTTTCCACATGCAGACATTTCATTGTCCTATTCTCCCACGTCTGCCTCTGCAGTGCTTCTCAGAGCTTCCTAATAGTTCTCATCCCCCGACGCTTTTTCCCTATTTCTCAACACAGACCAGAAAGAACAAACTTCCTATCAATTTTTCATGATACCTATATTAAAAACCTTCTAATTCCTTTTGGAATCAAGTGAAGCTCCACAGATCTTACATGATAATGTGATTTGTAATTGGATTCTTTTTTTTTTTTTTTTGCTCATTCATGTTCATCTACCACTCACCATTCCTATTCCCATAGGGAAATCACATCAGGAAGTCTTCCTGAACGCCCATGGCTGAGTTAGATGCCCCCTTCTCATTTCCCTTGGCACCCTGGGTTTATCCAAATCATAATATTAGAACTTTGCCTATTAATTTTTCTATCTACCCCTTAAGATTGTAAGCTCCTTGAAGTACAGGCATTATGGCTTTTATATGTCTCTCTGCTCAATATATAATCAACCTTCTGTATCCGTGGGTTCCACATGCATGGATTCAACACACCACAGATTGAAAACATTTCTTAAAAAAAATTTCATTTGTACTGAACATATACAGACTTTTTTTTCTTGTCATTATTCCCTGAACTATACAGTAGAACAACTATTTACATAGCATTTACTTTGTATTAGGTATTAAAAGTAATCTAGAAATGATTTAAAGCATATAGGAGGATATGCCTAGGTTATATGCAAACACTATGCCATTGCATATCAGGAGCTTGAGCATCCTTGGATTTTGGTCTCCATGGAAGATACTGGAACCAGTCCATCACAGATACTGTAGAAAGGCAACTGTAGTTGTTTGAAAGAGTGACTACCTCTGCGTCATACCACACATGCTTTCTTACTGGCTTTATGCCATCAACTTTATTATCCAGATTTCCTTACTGCCCTCTTACTCAGTCCAGCTCATCTATTTCTATCCTTGAATATAAAAACTGTTCTTCTACACCAGACCTGATCCTTGAATATGGTACAGGAGCCACATCTTCCATGAATCCTCACCACTCTAACCATGTTGTTAATATGTAGTTTTAAAAAGCTTTCATCTGTTAATCACCATATTTATAAATGTTTAATTTTATGTACTTGTGTTTGTCCACTTGATGACCTTGTTTAACACCATATCAGGTCAGGTTACAATTTCCTTTGCAAAATTCCCCAAAGAAAGTGGCAGGACAAATTGACTGAATAGTATTATTTTAATACATTTTTAATAATTACCTATACTGTAACTTTATAGAGCTTATTTCATTTACTGGAATCGCAAAATTTTACTGTTTATATTTTTCATGGAGAGACTGGTACGTAATGAAACTCTTTGGGAACATAATCGAGATGGTTTTAAAGTAATGAATTCAATTTGATTAAAACAAATGTAGCCTTTTAATTAATAAAATAATTTATTACTTAGAAGGATTTTTAAAAATTCTTATATTTAATACCTTTTCTTCATATACATATTTAAATATTTTACAATAATAAATTATGCTAACTAGTAAAGTTAGAAATATATTCTAGCCAAACAGTATTACTTGGCTTCTTTCTGGTCTTTTTGAAGCAATATGTATTTGAGAGTTTGTAATGGTGAATTTCACACTTTATATCTGTATTTCCAATTTTGTATTTGAAATACAAAAATAAAAATTAGTATTTCACTAATCCTCATTCAACAAAGGTAATAGCTGATTTTGAGACAACAGTTCAAGGTACCATTTCCTTGGCCCTTAGTTCCTTTTATTTATTTATTTTTTTATTTGCAAAAGAAAATTCAGCCAGTACACATTCCATAGCTTACAAAGTTAATAAAACATTTGTCGAGTTAAATTAATTTGAAAATAGACACATAGTTAATGTCAGTAAGGTGCTTTGAAGATAAAAAGCACAATAAGCGTTAGTTATTATCATTATGATAATTATTATCATTATTATTATTACATAGTGTCTGCTTAAAAATACCCTTGGTTGCTCTGGGATGGCCGAGACTAATGAGAGGGGTTAATCTGCTGGATTTTATCCAGAACTAAGGATTTGAGACATAATATACTAAGGGGTGTTTTTTTTTTTTAATAGGTCAAGAGATATGTTTGTTTGTTCTTTCCCCTTAAAAAAGACAAAGTTCCTATTGATTCTGTAATGCAGAAGCATCAGAACTCATTTTCAATAGTTTGTTTTCTTATATAATCTATAAAAAGATGTCTGAGGAGAAGTAAAAATAGGTCTTCTTAAAAGGTTCTGAAATCATAGGCATTGCTTCTAGTCAAAAACCTTTATCTCTTAGTTAACTATTTCTGAGTTGTATAGCACTCAAAATTATAATTTTTATATATTAAAAAAGAACAGAGCATGGAGTACAAGAAGAAAATATTAAAGCTTAATTTTTATTACAAAAATGAGAAATTATATCTTTGGGAACTTACGAAAATAACTATAAGTCACTATATAAACTAACTCCAATAAGAATATTTTAAGGGGGGATTCATTAGATTATTCTTTAGAGAGATGACTTCAGGATTAAACAAAATTCTTTACAAGATACTGCAAAGATTGGCATCACAAGTCACAGAGATGAGAGAAATATTGAAACATTTTAACAGGCAAATGTATGAAAGTCAAATGTCCCCCCAGCCTCATAATCAGCGTAAGGCATTAGTGACATGTCTGAAGAAGACATTCCCTAATATTATTGCAAATTAAGTAATAAAAGACCTCAAGAGAATGAAAAGAGAAAAGGTGCCTGGAGCCAATGAATTACAATTGACAACCTAAAGGCAGTGGAAGAACCAATTGCTGGAGTGATTGCAAAGCTATTCATAATGTGCAGCAGACAGCGCACACCAGAAAGCTGGAACAATGCCTTCAGTTCAGCAATATTGCTTCAAAAGAATGGAAAGAGGGGACCGGGAAGAGCCACTGACCCTGAGACCAATTTCCAGCCAGCTGCACAAACTATATACTGTAATTAAAGGTTTTGACCAGTAATCACAGCAAAGCCAGACTACAGAAAGTCTGGGGAACCAGCAAGGTTTATAATGAGGCAGACATCCTTAACTTAAAGCATGGAAAAAGCAGGTAAGAAAACCAGGCCATTTCTGGCAGTGACTTTGAAAAGCTCTGCTGTGTTAGCACAAATATGAAAATCACATATTTTTGGCCTCCTTCTTCTAAGAACAAAAACATGTAATGAAAGATACCTGCTTTCATCTTTTGAGATGAATAGAATACTCTGCTATTTAGAAACAGGCATTTTTCTCCTGCCCACTTAATTTTTTTCTTTACCTATGAATTGCATGTGCCTTTGATGAAAACAATGGACTCAACATGTGCAATGGTACATGTGACAGACCAAATGAAACTTAGAAGTGGCCACTCTTCCAGTGCACCATAGGCTCTGATAGAAATGATCTAATCCACACCTGAGTAATTTGACTAGAGAATCTCCTTTCTCTTTTGTTTGCTGGTATCTACGATCTCTACTTCTTTTTCTTTAGTATATTAAACCATGACTCTATTATTTAAATATTCACATAACCACTTTGAGTGTTTGTATCTTGAGAAAAGGGTTATCTACTAGTTTCAAATGAAGGTACGGCACAGACTTTCAGTACCGGCAAGGACGTGTTCTATAAAGATCTAATGAAGAAAAATAGCATCTCATTTTGAGGGTAGCACATAGTTTTCACCTGACTGGGGCCTGTTATGGTCTTTGCTGTGTTTGATATCACAGTATCTAATAATGAAGTGGGAATTACCTTCTTTACTAGAAATTCTAAAATCTGAATTTATACCCATACAAATCTTTGACAAAGAAATTTTCTACTAAGTCACAAAGGAGAAGAGCCAAGTGGGGCTTCATTTTGTTTTATTTAGGCTTATAACTGAACATGTTCAGGTGTCTGGATTCAGTTGTCCCAGACACAACGTACATAGATTGAGCTTAGTTCATATCACACCTGAAATAAGATCATTGGGTTTTAAAAGAATTATCTATAAAGAATGTTTAGATGGTAAGTGGCTCCAGAAAGTAACTGGAATCATTTTTATAAATGAGAAATCAGTTGAGCCTTATGAGAAGAAAGTTCTATGTATGAACTGTGAAATAGTTTGGAGATTGCATAGAATAATATCATTTTAACATATAGAATTTGTAATATTTATTTTTAGACTGTGGTTGTGACTAATTGTGAAGCCAAAACAAGCCTTTATTGAAAGGGGCCAGAGTGGAAAATCTGGGTAACTTGTGTACAGTTTAGGCAGAGAGAACAAAGAAATAATGAAATGAAAATAAGAGCTTGGCAGGGGAATCCTTAGAGAACAGCTGGTTGAAGAATTACAGTTGTTAACTGTGCTATATAAAAGAAAGATACTCTCATCATGCTTCAGCATATTTGGTTGAAGAGAAGATTGAATAATCATTAGAGGGATCCTGAAAAATAGCCTAAAAAGATCTTGAGATAGAGGTATAATTTATATTAATATGTACTAAGTAGTATTGTTATCATTCTTGTTATGGAAAAGCAAAACATTGTGTCCAAATGCCCTGAATTTTCTAAAACATAAAAACACAAATTCTTAAGAAAGAATACCTTTCTTTTTTATTATATATAAAATTTACATTTTACTCAGTTCTAATATAGTTTCATTTAAAGTGGTACTCGTCACACTTATTAGAAAGGTAAGTCTAAATATTTGAATTATTTAAATGTGTGAATATATGTTTCTGCATGTTTTGGGCTATTAAAAATATCAATTTCTTATTTTTTTAATTAACTTTGATGTTTTTCTTAAGCTTAAATTTGGACATCTTCCTGATTTTTTTCTAAATTAGCATTGGCTTTTCAATGACTTTTATACTAATAAGCAAATTAAGCTGATTTTTTAAGTGAAAAAGAGAAAACAGACTTTAAGGTAAAGCATGAGGTCACCAGACTGCTTGAGCAATGGCCTGTTTTTGTTAACAGAAATTTTTGAGTATCATAGCTCTTTTACACTTTACCAGAAGTTCTCTGTTTTCTTTTCATATTATTAAGTCTTTTAAACTGTGTTAGCACAGTTTTCTGCTTTACGGAAATCATCTCTCTTTAATGATTCTGAATGTTGTAGCACCACTGTAATTATTTAGAACATCAGTTCTAGCAGTGTAGATGCAGAATTTATACAGTATTTTGTTGAATCAATACTAACTCCAAGGTCTGAAACATTGCTTTTTGGTAAAACACTCAATATGAATCTGTGATTTTGTAGTTTCATCTGTTAAACTGGAACACAAAATTCTAATTCTTTTATTACTGGAATTGAAAAATTCTAATTCTTTTATTGCTGGTTCTTGTTTAGATTCTAGTTAGTCAAAATTTTGTCATGATTCTTTAGCCATAGTAACGATGAACTGAAAAATGTGTACTATTTAATGTTATGTCTTATTTTTAAGATGTTAAAGCAAGAGATATGGCTATAATTCCTGGGTTTATTTTCACTGGAATTATTTTTAGAATAACAGCTCTTCTCTAACTCACTTTGTTCACAAATATATATATATAAGTTTGTAAAGAATTGTAGTTGAAATTACCTGATCCATTCTCTGTCAATTAAGATTATATGACTAACATCCTATAGAAAATGTATTTCTATTATTTTCATTTGGATAATATAATAATACATAATCTTTAAAAATTCATTTACTCTTAGTAATCTGAATGATTAACAAAACAACATGATACAATTTTAAGAAGGTATGAAAGAAGTATACAATTAGAAATAGTTTACTTTTCTGCTCATGTGCCCTGTTCAGCTCTAATTTACAACTCTCAGTCTTTAGCCAGGCTACTTCATTACTAAACTTTGAAAGTGAAAATGTTAGAAATACCAACTTAATGAACTTTGCTTAGCAACATAATGAAATATGGGCTATATATTAATTAATGGAATTTTCGTAAAGATGATACTTCTAAGATACTTGCAGTAAGGTATTATAATACTTTCAAGAAAATTTAACAATTTAATCTCTAACTTGTTAAAATGGTGTGATTTTTAAGGAGTTCATTGAGTCAAATGAGGCAGGAGGACTTAGGGGAACCATGTACTCATATTTCACAAGAAAGATTCATTTGTGCTTGTATGAGGGTATACATCTAAGTTGTCATTCTTTGTTTATTAATTATTTTCATTTTGAAAAATTTCAAATGTACAGATCAGTACAGAAATTAATATAATAGACAAACTCATCTGCCCACTACCCAGATTTACCAGATGTTTACATTTTACCATGTTTATTTCAGATCTTTTCTTTAAAGAAACAAATCATTAAAGTTGCATTGAAGTCCCTTCCTTTCCTCTCCTCTGTTCTTTTCACATCCTCACTCCTTTTTCAGAAGCAAGTATTATGTTGAAGTTGGTGTATATCTTTCTCAGTGTACATTTTTATACTTTTACTACATATGCATTTGTCTCTAAATAATATAAAATAATGATTTTTTGTGATAAAAATTCACATAAGTAGTACCTCACAGCATATTTTTATGTAGTACTTTTTTCTTTATATTATTGAGATTATCATATGATACATGTAAATATAGCTCATTTATTTTCACTGATATATTATGTTCCAGAACATGATTTTGACATAATTTTATTTATTCTTCCCTTATTGATAAACTTTTAGTTTGTTTGTAGATTTTTATGATTATAAACAAAGCTGTTGAGGAAGATCTTTGTACATGTTTCCTTGGGTATACATGCTAGCATTTGTCAAGTGTATACATGTAAAATTGGAGTTACTAAGTCATAGGATATACATAAATTTTAACTTGATGGATAGTTAACTTCGCACTTTGGATTTGGAGATGACAAACCAGAAGACTTTGAGGTCAGACCTTCTGGATTTGAATCTTTCTTACTGTTGGCCATCTGAATAATAACAGGGCAAAAACTTAAACCTGTTTCCTCATCTGTAAAATGGGGCTAATCTTAGAACCTACCTCACAGTGAATGGTGAGGATTAAAGGAGGACTTCGCACGTAGAGAGTGCTCAGTCAATATTAAATGTTGCTCCCGACTTTCTTCCCCCTCCTCCTGACAGGGTTGTTATGAGGATTACATGGGTTAATGTTCCATAAGGCATTTATAACAGTGCCAGCTATATAAAGTGTCAGGTGGGTGCTTGTTAAATACACAAAAGTGAAACAGAAAAAAAGCAATTTAGGCACAATGTTTATATTCTTTTGAGGGTGCTTGAAGAATAAATTCCAAACACAAAAAAGAAAGAAAATATTCAAAGAAAAGCAAAAAAGCAATGAAGACCTTGTATACCCTTATAAATTTTGTTAGGTTAAATTATAAGCAATTAATTTATTTTACTTTCATATATACAGTATTCTTGTCAGAAACTCTTTTTTATCATTAGCCAATAAAATGTTTTTTTCTCTTTAGTTATGAGGAAACCAGTAAATCAAATCTTTTGGTGATTTTCACTTGTGAAATTTGATTTGTTCTTTAAGATGTTCCAATTTTGTCATTCTGGCTTAATTTTTAATATGTCAAGTTTGCAGTACTGTTAAATTAGTAGCATTATCTTTTTTAAAAAATACAAGAGCAAGTACAGAATCTTATATTCTGAAAAGCGTAAATATGGAGGAGGTGATTGAACAAGGTATGGGCCTACCTATAGATATCTATGGCCACACCAAAACCCAGAAATCTGCCTTTTGTAGCATGTCACTTGTGTGTTCTCATAATGTGATTGACAGACTTGTTTCTTCTCTTCCAAGGCCCAAGAGGTTACTCGGATTATTTTAGAGTGCCTATCACACCAATTCTTACTTTCAGATTTAAATAGAATCTTCTCAAGCATTAAAAGTGGATTACTTTGTATTACTTTTATTGCTTCTCAAGTGTTTTTGGAAACATTTAAGAGTCCTCCTTAAAGCTGGATTTCCTGGAGTGGGTTTTCTTTTTGAGAAATTTTAAGGATTAGTTGTAGACTTTCCAAAAGTCTGAAGTTTAACAACCAACAGGGCCCGATTAAAACAAATTACTGAGTTAAAAAATGAAAACAGAGCGTAAGAGGAGGAAAGTCCATCGAATCTCTGTATTCCTTATAATAAATCAGACCTGTGTGTGTTTTTAACAAAAACGAGGGTGTGCTTTTTTCCCCCTTCATTCTCAGTTTCTTTTGATCATTGATCTGGGTGACCCCACGCTCAGGGTTTTTTTTCTTCATTTGACATGGACAGATTTTTGAAGTATAGCTCTCCTTTGGGAACCCTGGGCAGTTCCACTTGACTAACCTGTGATCTAATGAGCAGTGAAGCAGGGTTACAGTGGCCATTTTGTGTGCTTTGACGGAGGATGGTGAGACAGAGTGGGAGAAAGGCAATGTCTGCAGAGGAAAGAGAGGCAGGGGGATCGAACAGTGTGAAAAAGACTTGTAAGCCCACATTAGTTTGCCTGATTTACTTCACAACAGGTCAGGAAAGGCCAACAGCAGGGTTGTCGTTAAATTGCAGAGTTGAAAATCCTGGTATTAGAAAGCTTTCAGATCTCCAAAAGCTATTAATTCCAAAGTTGGTTTTAACTCACCTTTGAATTGCAGCAAACAGAGTAGCATCAAACTTTCCTCGGTCTTGCATGTATTTATGAAATAATTATGTGAACCTAGATTCTTTTTTTATGCTGCAAGTTTTAAACATCCTGTCATGGTTGGCCTGTTTTATAAGGAGCTTGGATGTGAAAGAGAAGCCAAACCGAGCAAGGTCATTGCACTTTTTTATGCCCTATGTTCGACCCTTAATGAGGTGCCCATGCTTTCCATTTGGAAATGCTATAAGAATGTGTTTGGGAATTCATATCCTCATAACTGGAGGTAGTTCCTAAATTTGTCCCTGCACTAGCACCGAAGTATGTGTGTGTGTGAATGTACGCAGG
Organism: Eulemur rufifrons; assembly: GCF_041146395.1. Taxonomy (NCBI): domain Eukaryota; kingdom Metazoa; phylum Chordata; class Mammalia; order Primates; family Lemuridae; genus Eulemur; species Eulemur rufifrons. The sequence continues at coordinate 33,798,732 of NC_090999.1, read as the reverse complement.
TGCTCGTGTGTGTCCTCCCTATAGAGCACAATCAGAATGTTAATTGATAAAACCAAATTAGGTTTCAAAGTCTTTCTTTCCTCCACCCCAAACTTAAGTGAGTGTATTTTTCACCTTTATTGTTATTTATACCTTTTGGGTTAAAGAGCATAGATGGCTTACCAAAAAATAACCAAGTTAATATAGCATGTTGCCCAGCTTAAATGTTACTATGGGAACCTATTTGGAGTTTATAGACTACAAAAAAATTTTACAGTTACTGTTCACAGTGCTTTTATTTGACTATCATTTTTTAAGGCTAGCCAATAAAAGCTATCTCCCTACAGAATTAAAGAACATTTGATAGTGCCAACTTCTCAATTTTAGTTAAGGTAGGTAGGTAGGTAGGACCATAGGTAGATAGATAGGTAGAGAGACAGATTAAAATATAAAACCTTGTGTTTGGGATAAAAATGGAAATCTAAACAAATGGCAGTGTTATTGGCTGGTTGTAGCAGATATTAGTTACCTCAAGCTCTGTGAGTAGTTCTTGCTTTAGGGCTATGAACAGTATGTAAGCTTAAGTGTTTTCTTTGTGTAGTAAGGGTGCCCAGACGATGGACTGGCTACCCTTACAGTTTTGATTCAGGTGCTTTGGCTGTGTTAGGAGTATTTCGTTCAACATATTTAAATAGACCAAATTTAAGCCTTACGTAGGGACCAGTATATGAAGACTTACCTGTAGAAACTGTCCTATTTGTAGATGTGCCTGCTTGTCTACAAATTGGCAAAAGAGACTTTTCCAAAGATGAAAGCTACCTTGGTTCAGAATTTGAAGCATACTTTAATGTTTTAAAACTTTTGTTGTTTATTTAACAGAACAACTTGTGATCATTCTCTTAACCAATATTTTTTACACACTCACTGTGTGCCAAGCATTGTGCTAGGTGGCACAAAAATGAATAAGATGGTCCCTTCCCTCAAGGCACCTACATATAACAGATGATTACAGTATATTATGGTAACAGCCATTGGAAATATGTAAAGAGTACTATGGGAGCACAGAGGAGGGTCTGAAATTAATAGGAACTAACGTGTACAGTGGAAAGTATGTTTCACATACATTATATCAGGTTAATTCTCTGGACTGTCCTGGGAATACGAAATTGTCTTATCCATTTTATAAATGAAGGACCTAAAGTCCACAGAAATATAGTAATAAATTATGCAAGACCCGACTAGTGACCTAAACCCAAGTCTTTGGACTTCAAATCATATACTTTTTTCATTCCACCACAACGATCTGTCAATTAAAAAATTTTTTTTATTTTATTTTAAAAATATAATTTAATTTTCTTTTTTTTTTTTACTTTGAAGTCTGAAATCAAGTTTTTTCTTTTTGGATGGTTTTTTGCTACTTGGACAGGCCGCAGCTGCCAATTTGCAGATGGGCCTTTTTTTTTTTTTTTTTAAATAAGCTCAATAGAAATGAGAGTAATATATTGAAGAAACTAATCCAAGTATGTTTTTATGTATTTGTGAAACAGAGTGGCTATTGTATTCTAGTACTTGGGGGAGAAAATCTGCTGATTTGGGCTTAACTTACTGTCCCGTCCATCTCTGTTTTTAGAAATAACACAAGACTGCATTAGAGAACTAATGACACCTAAAGCCACTTCTGTAAACACCCGGCTTCCTTCCTAAGCTTTCCTGGCTGTAACCAGCCTCTTGCAGCTCTCAGACTCCATTCATCCATGTGTTTATTCATTCATCAATTTAAGAGAGATGAGAAAGGAAAGGGAAAGTGGAAAAGGGTCTTTGGGGGCAGAGGGAACAGTTTTAAAAAAGGCACATAAAACAGCATGTCTTATTTTGGTAATTGTTAGCTATTCTAAGGAGAACTATAAACTTTATAAATGTAAACCTTCCAATGCTTAAATGAGAAACAACTAACAGTCACAGAGTTTAAAAGGCAGCATTAGATAATAGTTCCTTTTTTTTAGTACTTCTAATTAAATACATGCACTCTACCACCGAGGTAACGTCTGATGGAGGAAAGACGGTCTGAGATTTTAGACCAACTCATCTGTACTCAAAGTGACAGTGGATTCCTAAATTCTGCTCCCTATTCTTTAGAATGCTGCAGGCCCACTGAAGGATAGTGACATTGGGAGATATGTCTTGGTTCTCAAAAGAATTTTGAGTATTGATTTCATACCACTATTGTCTTTTTTCAATCATATAGTTGCACTACATCTTTATTCCAGCAATAGTCGATGTTCTTATTAAGAAGGTGGCTGATCTATCTTTTATCAAGTCAGCAAATATTCATTGTGCAAGTCTGTTTTGATTATTGATATTTTCATAGTTGCCTAGAACAGCTCCTTAAACATAGTAAATGCTCAGTAAATATTTTCCAGATAAACAAATTTATTCAATGCTTATGGTGTCCTGAATGTAGAATAGTGAGCGATGCAGACCAAGTCCCTCTCATTGTGCAGTGTTCCAGGTGGATAGTTTTCAAAACTATTTGCTTTACTGTGAAGTGATGGTAATTCACTTCTAAAGATGGTGGAATGGGCAATTTAGGTGATAGCAATGAATTATTAAGGTAGCATTTCTAAAAATACTTTAAGTACATTTAAGAGAAAATGGCAATAGATATTTAAAGTATGCATACGAATTATGTACCCCAGTGCTTTTTTCTGTTGCTGTTATTGTATCTTTGTATAGTCTCTGTATCATTACTATTTATTTTTGTGCTATATTGGACCTAATTGAGAATTTCATGTTTTATTCCTGAATAAAAAATATTTAATATCAAATTAAAACATAATCCATGTATTTCTGATAAGATTTAATTAGTAAAATGGTTCTTTATTTTCTTTTTGAGAAATGGAAGTACATTTAATGTATTGGGAAACTGTGGCAATTTTTAAGGCGATCTAAATAAAAACCTTATAAAACTAGACATGGTCTGGTCTAGGAAGTCAGAAATTTGGTGAATATCAAGATTAACTGGTATGACATTTGCTAAGCAGGTGGTAAATGTCAAAAATGTATCTACTAGCCCAGTAGGGCATATAAGCATCAGGTCTTGAGAACCATTGTGTCTCTGGGGGAATCATCTGAAATGCCTTTCATCTGCTTCCCTAATTGTTTCACAGACTAAACCCTGTATAGAAACCTTCCCTCTGAGACCACACTGAAAACACATCTGTACTTAAGAATGAGGATTTTAAAACCTGTGTGCATCTGTATAAATTATATTTGAGATAATCTGTTTTTACAACAGACCCTTGATATTCGTCAGGGTCCATTCTAAACTTGCCACCCACCAATAGTGAAATCATTTAAATATTGTGTAATATTGATACTTAGAAAAGAGTAAGCTAAGGTCATTTTTGCACATTTTCCAGAGGTCATTTTCATATTTAAAAAGAAGTTTGGTAACCCAAATCAGTCTTTTAATAGGTAGAATTGTAGTGGAGACCTTCACACATACCTTCTGCCTTGGCATTCTGAGAATCAGAACATCCACTAAAATGCTTGCTCTTTATTTAGAGAAAGATAATCAAATAGAGAGTTGCTAAATGTGCAACAAAGTGTGTACAAGGAGCATGAGCAGGCTCTGTCATATCCTTACCCGAGGGCCAAATGCTGCCCAAGTTTTCTCAGTTCACGTCAGGCCAAGTTTAGGGTGCCTGCCTTGGTCTCTGAGTGATCCCATAAGGACCAGAGAACGCTCTGGCCTAGGCATTTGTCTCAGTGCCAGGATGTCTTTCATGTTTGAGTTGAGGTATGGAGAATTCACCTTAGAGCAAACTCCCTAGACAAGCCTTCTGTGAGCACTCTACGTTCAACAGTGGGCACTATTCTAAGTGATTACCAAGAATTCAATTACACGTCCTTCTCAACAGTGAAGAGCTGCATCTTTAACATCAAAGCATGGCTTTGTGTTTGTCCATCACTCATCCTTTATGAATACTTCCTTTATATATCTGCATGTAAATGTGCCTGTAATATATATGCGTGTGTATGGGATATAATTATGAAGAAAAAAGACTTTTTAAAAAGATAACCCAAAAGTGTGTATGTATGCTGTCTTAAGCACAGAGACTTATAAAATTGATGATATATTACTTTTGCAGGAAAAAATGATGTAAGTTGAAATGATATAATTTGAACCTTACTTTCCTATTTAAAATATAACTTGGTTTTGAAAATTCATGTCATTGCGGGATTTGACAAAATAAAGATAGGCCTAAAGATCCTTTGGACTGGAGTTATGTCTGACAACCAGTCAGAGATATCTCTGGAACTCAGCCCAGTAAGGGAAAGGACAGCCTACTGAGGCATGGTGCCTTGGAAACCTTAGGACTAGAGGACAGGAGAAAACATGGAGCATGTGGATATAAACCCTTTAAAAACTAATGCAATGATAAAAAGGTTGATAATCTCTAAATCCAAGATGACCTTGAGAGGCTGTCTGATTATTTCAGCAATGTCTCCTTTCCTCCATTGAATTGGTCTTCTGGGTTCTGGCATATGAGTCATACAAGAAAATTTCTACATGTTTTTTGCTTTTTTTTAACAAAAAAAAAAAATTGTGTATTTCATGCTTGGTCACCCATTTAATTAGGAATTTGTCTAAGACCTATGGATATGTTTTTCATTCATCCATTCATTCTTTTATTCAATATGTATTCATTGAGCACCTACTTACACAGTTTTGGTAAATAAAATTTACTCTTTAGAACCAAACATCTTCATCACTGAGGGTATTGATAAGAATATGCCAAGGATTCTAAAGCCAAATGCCAAAAGAATTCCAAAAAGATTTTAGACATCACTTGGAATAAATATATAGCATAGAGCTTCACAAGGAGACTACTTTTGTAAGTGTATTTTAGACCTAAACATTCTGGCATAAACATGGATAGATTCCATATCCTAGTTTTATTTTTTTTTTTAAGTTTCAGCAGGCTGTCCATTAGCCACATGTAAGTAGCTAGAGGCGGGGGAGGGAGAGGAATGTGCGGAAATGCGTCTGACTTGGGATGTCTCGTTTTCCAGAATCCCTGCCAAGAGCTGGCAAGCCCAGAAAGGCAGAGGCTGGCACCATTCCCTGCCATTCTCCGCCCTCTATGGCATACCCCATCAGACGCCTGTTTTAGGCGTGACCTAGATTCCCTAGCTGGTGTCTGGGACCAGCGGGGCCCGTTGCATTTTTTTTTTTTCTTTTCTGTGTTTCCTCATCTCTTCATCTCAAGTCTCAGCCATTAAGTTAAAGAAATGCTCCAAAGGCCTGTGCCAAAATGTGTCTGCCCTTATTCTCAGTGGCACAAGCCCAACTGTCAGTTGACAGGTGGGCACACCACCTGGGGAACAGTTAGCTTCCCATACCAGATGGAGTTTTATTGGTCCAGGAGAAGGCCCACAACTGGGTTGCTGGAACAGATGCTCTGCAGACAGTCTCTGGATCTGTTTTCCTCATCTTCCCTGTGCCCCACCTTCCCTCGCTGCATGTGCAGATATGAGTACAGCGCTATAGCATTATAGGAGATTTCCAAGCTTAAAACTTCTGTACTGGCCTCATGTTTGAGTAACAGACGCCAGCCCTTCAAAACCTAAGAAATAAGTCTCTGAAAACAGTGATATGTGTAGCTATGAAATTTGAATAGTGACCTTAAAAAACAGGTTATGAAAACATTTATATTAACATTTGCCAAAAGGTTGTTTGGCTGGTCTCATGAGTGTTGATATTTTAATTGCCTTTTTTGCCTCTCAATAACATGGTTTGGATTTAAATCTATTTAGGGTCAATGGTCATACATATAAGTAGTACCTTTCAGATTTCTAACGTGTGGAAAAAAAAAAATATCCCCCAAAGTCTGATACACATTCTTGTATTATTGCAAATAATCGAAGAAATGTATAATAGATTCCTTTGGTTTTCAACCTAGTACTTAAAACTTTTAGAGGAAATTTAGTGAAACTCTTATTTTTCAAATAAGAAATACCAGTGTTTTCAGTTATGCCTTTCAGCCATAAAACATCTGCATTATGACAAATGACATCAATTTTAGTGCCAGGAGCCTAATCTCAGCCCTAAGTGGGCTGTCTTGTTATAACCTCCTGCACTTGTGTTGCACATGTCTTGCTACAGTGGTGTTTGCAAAAGTGTATAAATTTCATTCACAAGAAGGTGCCATGGCAGGCTGACTTTTTTTCCTTAGCATTTCAGGGATTTTATAATTACCCTCCTTCTTTTCTTGCTTTTTTCCCGCTTCCCTCCCTCTTTGTTTCTCTCCTTTTTTTCCTTCATTTCCTTTCTTCCTTCTTTCTTGTGAAATATATCAAAAGTGTAAAATGTATGGAAAATATATATGTAATTGAAAGAGTAGTATTAAAACAAATGCCAGTTTCTACTCTACCCATATTAAGAAATAGAACACCACCAGTGCCTTATTAATCTTCTCTACATCCCCCTACATCACCACCCAGAACTAGCCAGTCTTGAATTTTATGTTGCCTGTTTTCTTGCTTCTTATACGTCTACCACCTATGTATACATCTCCAAATAATATGTGTAATAGCTGACCTATGTCTTGAATTTTATATCAATTGCAGAACATACTAAATGTATTCTTCTATGATTTTCTATTTTTCTGTTTATGATTATCTTTTTCAGATGCATCTATGTTCATCTTTGAGGCAGTGGGTCATTCATCTTCATTGCTGTATATTCCATCCTGTTGAATATATGATCTATTCATTCTGCTGTTGATGGATATTTGGGTTGTTTCTATTGTTTGGTTGTTACAAACACTGCTGTTATAAACATTTCTGAACATATCATATGTATAACTACAACCATTTCTCAATGGTATATAACTAAGAATGGGAAGAGTTATAGGGTACATGCACATACAACCTTATGAGGTACTACCATGAAGTTTTCCAGAGTAGATAAGAATTCTCATTTGTCCATATCCTTGTTAGTATATGGTATTGTCTAGCTTTTTAAATTTTGCCGATCTTTGTGCATAATGTGACATTTTCTAACGGATTATTGCTATAAAAATATAAAAAATTTACATTTATATGTTGATTTTTGTAGCCAGAAAACTTGCTAGACTTTTAATCCTTATGATTTATTTGTATATTCTATAATTTTTCAGCATGTCTTAATTTCATCAGCGGATGAAAGTTTCTTTTCATGTCTTATTTCTATTATTATTTCTTATTTTCCTACATTGACTAGTATCTCCAGGATGATTTTGAATAGGTTTGGTGGCAGCAAGTGTTTCTGACTCTCTCTGGCTTGTGAAAAGAGTGATTTGAACATTTTCCCTTTAAGTGTGATGCTTACTGCAGGATATTTACTAATTTATTAGATAAATGCTTTTAATCTGGTAACAGATGAAGGACTTTTTTATAAAAGATACCCTTTACTATTATGAGGTGAATTTTATTATGAATGAATGAGGAAATTTACCAAATGCTTTTTCCATAATTATAGAGAAGATTATGTGATTTTTTTCGTAGTAACCTATTACTGTGGTAAATTACCTAAATTTATTATCTAATATTTAATCACCCTTGTATAGTGTTAAATGTGATGGCTACAAAAGAAATGTCTGAAATCTTTTTACCCTTAATTAACTTACAGTCTAATTGGAGAGACAAAACATGATTAAAGAAAAGTTAATAGATGCCACAAGGGTAGATTGTAATTATTTTCTACATTAATGGGGCTTTGAGTTTAGTTGGCAAAACTGTTATGGACTACAGTGGGCCGAGCCAGCTTCCTGGAGGGGGTGCTGGAGCTGAAACTAGGAGAATAACTGCTTATCTTTGAATAGTACTTTAAATGGCATTACTTCGCTTTACCAAATTACCTCTTTTTGAGATTCTAACACTGATTTCAAGTAATCATTCATATGGGGTCACACTCAGTGTGAGAGCTGGTCTTCAGTAAGATTTATTGCACTTTGTCTGATAAAACCGCCTTTAGGATCTACTCTGTTCCCAGCAAATATTTTGCTGTAGCCCAATTTATAGGTCATTAGGCCCATCCTGAATTTGCTGCTACAATATTAGCTTCAAAAGTATTTGGACTTTTTATTTTCCTTAATAAACCATTTGATTCTCAAGGCTGACCGGAAGAGAGGGCTATTGAATAATTTAATTCAGCAAACATTCAAAGAATACCTAAAATATGAAAAGGACTCTGCTAAGCTCCCATGTAAATAACTAATCATACACACCCTCGGGAAGCTTCCTGTCTATTCACAGCTCATGCTTCAGTGGGGCTGTGCTGTACACTGTTGTCCTTGGACATGAATGGATTAAAATTCTCCTTCCTTTTTGCATTGGGAATGGTTGTTTCCTTGGTGGTTTCATCAGGATTATTCCATTAATATCTTTTTTTTTTTTTTAATTTTTTTTTTTTTTGAGACAGAGTGTCGCTTTCAGAGTGTCGCTTTGTTGCCCTGGCTAGAGTGAGTGCCATGGCGTCAGCCTAGCTCACAGCAACCTCAAACTCCTGGGCTCAAGCAATCCTACTGCCTCAGCCTCCCAAGTAGCTGGGACTACAGGCATGCGCCACCATACCCGGCTAATTTTTTCTATATATATATTTTAGTTGTCCATATAATTTCTTTCTATTTTTAGTAGAGACGGGGTCTCGCTTTTGCTCAGGCTGGTCTCGAACTCTTGACCTCGAGTGATCCACCCACCTCGGCCTCCCAGAGTGCTAGGATTACAGGCGTGAGCCACCACGCCCGGCCTCCATTAATATCTTTGAAAAACCTGAGCAAATCATTTTCATGCTAGGCAATGGGGCAAGGATGGGAAGAGGCTTATTTTGAATGGCCAAATAGCTTTTTTTTTTTTTTTTGTAATTTTGTTTTAAAGTACTATGTGTACATATCTTTGTTCTGTTGTGTTTAATTCAGTACAGAAGTTTTTCTTTTAATCCTGTATTTCACATTTTCTGCCATTTTCATCACATATATCTTACGCAAGTTTTGACAATCCCATCTGACCATGTCAGTCAACACCATTTCCTTGACATTCTTTATACCTTAATTTATTCATATCATTTTCCTGACAATTCCCCAATTATAGAATTAGTAGTTTTCTTCTCTTGCTATTTTTGTGTTTTGCCCTATTACCTGTATTGCTTCTTTATCGCCTTCCCACATGCTTTCTGGAGACAGCCATGTTAGTTGGCATTGTATCCTGCCACCTTAACAGGAAAATTCTAGTGGTGGTGCCAGGATGCATGATATTTCTGTGACTGTAAAATCAGCCAATATCCAAAACACATTGTCACGATTATGCTTATTAATATTTCAAGCCATTTAGTTTTATTTCTGTTGTCTGTAGATGCATGTGGTAGCAGTGTTTCTGGCTTCCTCCATTGTGGGCTTTGTGAAAGTGGTAAGTGCCAACGGAAACGAGTCACATGTTTATGGTTTAGCAGACCGGAATATTTGTGGTAAAGGCAGTTGTGGCCTAGTACCTCTGCCATTGCTTGTAGCTGTCCAAACCAGAGGTGCTACTTCCTGAAAGTGGGGAATTAAAGACTCCAACCATAACATGCTTTTGGTTTTTGCTATTAAGAAGATCTGGGACTACAAATTGCTAAAGTAGCATAATATCATGACTTAGTTTAGAAACCAGGAGATGTACCCCCAAGTTTAGAAACCAGGAGATGTACCCCCAAATCTCGGCAGTACCATCTATAGGTTATAGGACTCTGAGTTCTTAAACACCTTCCTTCTGCCTGCCCAACTGTAAAATGGAAGTAATCTATTAATCCAGCCTTGAACGTAGTTTTTTAAAAAATCATTAAAACTATGAAAATTATTTGGCTATAAAATATATGTTTACTTTGCATATACAAGTTCCTCATCCCCCCCCCCTTATGGCTTCATGTTTTGTCCTACTGTTTTCAAATCATTAAGTCAACTGCCTATAGGAACTTGATTCTAGTTTTTGTGAAAAGTAAACCCAAAGCCCAGAAAAATGAAGGCCAAATTCATTGTACTTATCAGGCTACTTGCCTTATTTTTATTTAACCGATTGTGGTTACATTTGTTCCTAGCTTAGTGGACCAGTGTGTATTTTATGACTAATTAGCATAAATATTTCGCAGAGTATTTATTAGGATTAACTAATAATAAGTAGAGGAAGGGTTAATATTCTCTTTGTGCCCCCCCACCCCCATCCTATCTGGAGATGTCTTAAAATACACTGCAATCAGAGTCAACAATCACCATTTCAAGAAATCTCTCCAGCTGAAAGCCTGATAAACTTCTCATCTGATAAATGTCCATTTAAGCTACTGCAAAATACATATACATTCATTATTTTTGTTTAATAGCCTTTTCATTGCCTAATTGTCTTGAAGGCTTCTTTTAGGTCATGAAGTATCTCCCTAAAATTCCTATGAGCAGGGGGAGGCTATTTGCATTTATAGAATTCTAGAACTAATGAGCAATTAGAGGGGATTTTGAAAAAAGGCTATAGCTTCCAAAGGGATAACCTGGCCAAGTATTCGTTAGATCTGACTCAGATTAGCTGAAGTGTCCAGATGATCAAGCTTATGTGTAGTGCCCCAAACCGCAGGACACTCAAGGGTGAGTATAGTTATTTGTAGTCTGCCTATCCCAGGATCCATCAGCCCCTTCTCTTTTCTTCAAAGCCATAGTTACCACCACTGACACCATTCTCCTAGTGAAAACCTGCCAAAGACAATAGAGGCAACTGGAATGTTCTGAACACCAAGAACATCTTTATTTGGTATCTAAGGGTACAAGTTAGAAAGTGTTGGCCTAATAAATTCTGCAGTCATTTATATATGAATAGCTGAAGGGAGTTTTAAAATCCTTTGCACACAATTGCCAAATGTTTCAAATCAAGGCTAATCAAACTATTTGTAGTCCAGGACCCATTTTTCACCCCAGTCTATCATGAACTGATATTTTTGGTCTATATGTTCAATGAGATGAGACTATCATGTGATCACATACTTGGGAATCATAGCCATGTCAGATTGCTACAAAAATTTCTAAAAGGCTTATTCTCAATTTCTGTGCTTATCACATCTTGCCCTCAGATCACACTTTGAATAGCGTTGCTCTAAACTATAGCAAAGGAGAAGGAAATGAGGTCACCAGGAGTAAAATAAAGGAATAATAGATAAGATAAATAGAATTGTAAGACCTGTTAAATGTTGTCAAGTAAAACCAAAGATTGTTCTGTGATGTGTTTTGATCCCAATAGTTTGCTAAGCACTCTGAAGATCACAGGGTTAAAATAGTTTATTCTTTTTTGTTATTGTTGTTTCCCTATTCTATAGAGAAAAGACATGGTAACAGTGTCATTTCAGCTTACCCAAAGCAAATGAATTCAGCCTTGCCCAAAGTATAGTATCCAAGATATATTTATTCTATAATTTCAGTGAAGTGCTTTCTCAAATTTTATGGTTGTTTTTATTAAAATATTTGTATATATACACTCAGACATTAGCCAAAGCAATAATATCCAAACCATAAAACAGCCTCACTAAGGATTCATAAATATGACCTCTCCCGCCCAATCATTTTCATATCATGTTTGTCCCTTTAGTAGCTTCCAAGATGATGTTTTCAACTCCCATTACACCCTAAGAATTTACTTGGATGAATGAAATCAGTTGCAGTCCTTTTTGCCAGAACATGGTGCCACACCCTTGGCAGGTAGGCAATGTTGTCTTCATATGTTTGCAGAATTACTGAGCATTAGCACTTTGTCCTCCAGAGAGTACCCAACCCTACCCCTCAGCTCGCAGTGCACTAATACCACGGACAGATTTAGCTCTGGAGTGGAAGTGGCAATATGAAGGCTGCCCACGACTTTGTGCATACGAGGGAACACAAAAGCAATGGCCGTTTTACAGCCTCTCCTGGGGAGGGGTGGAGGGGCAGTGTTGAGGTGGAAGGGTAGACAGAGTGATTGTTCTTCCTGTTGTACTTTTTCCCTTAAAAAAAAAAAAAAAGAATAAATTTAGATAGACCATTTTAAGTTACAGCCTCTGATCTTTTTTGGAGAAAGTCAACACCACTGTAGTGGCCCCAAAACTATCTTACTCCTCCACCCCTCTGGGAGTCTCCAGATCTCTAAGATTAGATGAGCCCAAGAATAGTCTTACCCCACCCAGCCACTCTATCAGCAACCATATGTGGACTGAGAATCTACTCCCATTCTGAAGCGTACGGTGTCCTGAAAGGCCTTTAGACCCCTTGTGGGTTTGGTCACACAGGCTGAAAGTACCAAGACCACTCACTAAGGCTAATGGTACGAGGGCATTCCAAGGGCCTGCCATGCCCCTGCCCCTGCCCTTCATTTCTAGCCTGGCTAATTTCCAGTGGTCCTCCTGGAAGACTTCCTGGTTTCCTCTGGGATGAGACTCTTCCTGAACACTAGGCGACTCAGCCCGGTGGTTCCCACAGCACGCTGGCGTGGGATAAACACTGGCAATGTGGGGATTACTACCCCCCATAGATCACTCAGGCATCTTGTCTGTATGATTAATTCCCCCAGCCCTCTCCCTACTTTATTTACTTGTAGTGCGTATACAATAAATCCTTGTTGAATAATGAACAATTATTCTGAATGAGAAACTTTTTCTGAAGTATTATTGCCCTTTGAAACAGAAAAACTCCCTGATTAAATAGTACTCAAAAATTATTAACATTAGATATTGTGCAGGACTCATAGTTCTACATGATTATAGTTATGTATTACTATAGGAAGTTTCTGATCTGAAAGGTTGACAGCTTAGAGAACCAATGTTTACTATATACCTATTATTAATAAAGACAGGTGCAATACTGATAATATAATTAATGCATTCCTAAAAGATTCTAAGTAAGGAGAAAATGGAATTTTTTCTTTTGAATTTAGATATAATTAGAGATATTTTCTCATGGAAAAACTTTTGACCTGAAGCAACAATATGTATTACATTTAAATATATTCAGATTCCTTTCATTGTAAGCATCCAGCTAAAGCACATTTAATTCTTGCACAACCGGTCCTGCAATAAGTTAGTCAAATGAATGCTCAATCCCCACAGCATAGAATATTCAAGAAAAGTATTTAAAAATTAAAGTGCACCATTGAATGGATTCCAATTGCATTAAGAGTTCTCTCTAGTTCCATGAGCCTCAATTGTTTAAATAGCCACAGTGGCACTATGTATTTGCCCCACACTCAACAGAATACATGAGCTTTTCTTTTTCCTTTCTTTTTCTTTTTTAATTGGAAGGCATTGCTCATGAAATACAATTCTTTGATTTGCTGTGTTGACAGTAGAAAGACAGCGTGGTTATTTCTTCCTTGATAAATTAAGCTCCATTGTCAAATATAATTACTGAAAAAAAATGCATTGTGTGAAATCTCAACTTCTAGACATAGCACATGTGCTTGCACATTCTCCTTTATGTTTCCTTTAGATATTTTCACTGTAAAATATGAAGATATATAGGCCTCCATCAGAGTTTTCATCAGATGGAGTGGTTGCCAAGCACTCTTTGAGTTCTTTCTTTTTCAAGTTTAATATGCTTGTGCTACAATTCCATCCTACTGATTACTCCCTGGCACATTAGTAGAGCACCCATAGAAAGAGTTATTTCAAACTAATAGACTGAATACTTTTAACTTCTTTTTGTTTAGTTTAAAAATTTCAAACTAAGGCTAAGTGGACATCACACAAAAACCGATAACTAGACACAAGAAAACTTTATATAACATATACATACTTTCATGAATGACATAGGATATATAGTCTTGACTTATGCTATGGACTGAATTGTGCCTCCTCAAATTCATATGTTGAAGCCCTAACCCCCAATATGACTATATTTGGAGATAGGGCTTTTAGGAGATAATTAAGACTAAATGAATTCATGAGAGTGAGACCCTAATCCAATAGGATTGTAGGCCTTATAAGAAGAGGGGGAGAGAGCAAGAGCTCTCTCTTTTCCCCATTTGAGGACACAGCAAGAAGGTGGGTATCTCATACCAGGAAGAGAGACCTCAACAGAAACTTAGCATTTGACACCCTGATCTTGGACTTCCTGAGAAAACTTAAGACAACTTATCGACTTGAAATTTTAAAAGCTTTCAGTTCCCAGCTTCTTCTGGATAAATGAAAAGAGAATTGTTCCATTCTCACTCCCCTATTGTGACATTTAAAGGACATAGGAGTTTTATAACACTCAGCTGAATTTGCCCTGATGAATAAATTTCTCAGGATATTTTTCACTCCTTGTTTGATATTTATATTCTATGAATTTTGAACTATGTTGAATATGAATATTTATTAGAAATTAATATTCAAATACTTGGTTTTAACATGGTTCCGTGATTATTTCAAATGAAGTTAAGAAAATAAAACTTTAGGCTATCCAAATACTTGGTTTTAACATGGTTCCATGATTATTTCAAATGAAGTTAAGAAAATAAAACTTTAGGCTGGGCATGGTGGCTCACGCCTGTAATCCTAGTACTCTGGGATGCCAAGTTGGGAGGATCATGTGAGGTTAGGAGTTTGAGACCAGCCTGAGCAAAACTGAGACCCTGTCTCTACCAAAAATAGAAAAAATTAGCTGAGCATTGTGGTACATGCCTATAGTCCCAGCTACTTGGGAAGCTGAGGCAGGAAGATCACTTGAGCCCAGGAGTTTGAGGTTGCAGTGAGCCATGATAATGCCGCTGCATTCCAGCCCAGGTGACGGAGTAAGACCCTGTCTCAAAAAAAAAAAAAAAAAAATCTCTATTTAAAAATAAAAAGGTAGGTCATTCAAAATGAGTTTCAGAAAGTGTTAAGAACAATTTTCAGGCAATGGAATTTTGCATTAGCACTTAATATTGGGACCTATTTGCTTGTTGCTTGGTTCTCTTTTAAGATCCATGGTTATAGCCAATTTCTTTCAGTTCTTTATTCTGTGGTTATTGGGTTGGGTGGTTTTGGTTCTGTTCAACAATGGATGCTTTGAGTAATGAACTTCAATGCATAATTATCCAGTGAAATCATACCAAAGGGATGAGATGACAAAAAGCCAACTTATTTTCAGGAACTAAAAATAATGCTGTAATATAGACATTAATACATGCATGAATATTCCAGCATCTGACTTTACTCCGATCATTTTAAGTTTATATAAATCATAATTTAAAATTATAAATTTTTAAAATACTGCTTGCTATCCATCTGTATCCTTTACTTTTTAAGAATAAATTTGATATTTTAATGAAATGCATAAACTACTGAGTTCTTTTGAGTTAAATAAGGTATTGGTAGTAATTCATTTAAAAATCATTTTCCCTCTTTGAAACTTTAATTAAGAGATACTTTGCTAAAACAAATATGGTGTTTACAATAGTACTTAATCATAATAAAATTTTAAAATGTTAAGCTGATTTTCATTCTATCAAGATTTATTAGGATAGTGAGTTAGCTGATATATGATCATTTTTATTTATGATTTAATATTTTGCATTTGTTAAAATGTTTTGGTAATTGGAAATGATGCTTTATTCTATTTGTTTTGCCTAGGAATTGTTCAGTCAATCTTAATTAGTGAAAATAGTCATTTTAGCTATTAGTGTTAGGGAGGTCAGCAACTTTGGAGGAAACATCTGTCTTAATACATCTTCTAAAGTAGGGATCGAGTGAGGGTTGAATATTAACCATTGGGCCAATGCTTTTAAAACTAATTTGTAGAGTACTCATATGCTTTCTTATATACATGTAAATGGAACTTTAAAATAAAATCCATTCCTGAAGGAGAGTTACTGAGCTTCAGTTTTGTATCATTAAGTTATGTGAAGGTTATTGTGGATATTCATGTTGTTTCTTTGCTCATTGGTGTTAGAAAATTACATATAGTGAGTGCAGTCATTTCTACCTCCTAACTTGTTGTGCATTCTACACTTTGCTGTTATTCAGACCAGGCTGTGGAGTAAGTACAATATATATCCTAAGCAAATCTATTCTGAGGATTTTGAGTTGATTATAGCACACTGATGCTTAGGAGCAAAGTCGGTTCAGTAATAAGAAAAACTCAGCAATTTGGGCATTAGGAATAAGTCAGTGTGCTTGCTTTGTTTTTATTAACCTTAGGAGAGGGTGCTATAAGTAATAGAAAAAATTAAATTAAAAGACTCTTATGAAGGCAGTTCCTTTAAATACTGGAAATGCTATTGTTTGAAAGAAACAATTAGTTTAGAATTTACTTAGATTTATTATAATCAAATTAGCATAACTCAAGAAAGACATTATCAATCATGCATTTTTTCCATAATGCTTTATTAATTACAATTTTTGAAAGGAATGGTTTCTTGGGTCCCAGAATCCACCAAAGTGTTCACAAATACATTGTAAAATATTCCTTGAAATGTAGTTAAAAAACATGTTAGAGCTACCCCTTTCCTGCCTACCCTTTCCCTGAGGTAAAAATCTCACATCTTTGCCAAATAACAGACAGCTCACCTAGATTAAAGTTTATAATGTAAAATAGAATATTGGATAAAGAGACTGAAGTGATTACTCATTATCAAGGCTGGCTGTTTTATCAGTGGTTTTTTTTTTTTTTTTTTTCACAAACTCCAGACTTCATTTATGCATGTTAATTAAGTAATGAAACCCCACAGGAACATTTAGCATAAATGCTTGAACATTTTTCCCATTAGAATAGTGAGCATCAGTTTTTCCCATATAATGGCTGACACAGGACACTAATTCCTTCAGATCTTTTCAACACTTGTTTGGGAGGTGGATTGCTTCCATTTGAATTCTGTAAATTTATGGCTCAGTGTCTGAGTTCATTTTTCTGAGGGATATTTTCATAGATTCTGTACCCTCCACTCCAGTCTCTTCAGTAATTAATCTCTGAGAAGTTTAATGAACTAACATGGTGATTTTCGGTGTGGGCCTGGTAAGATGCTTTTTAAGTTGCTTCTCTGGAGCCATGTTTTCTGTGTTATTTTTGTGATAATCCTAGCACATTTTCTTTCTTTGATTAGCAGACATCTTGAAACATCCAGTTTGAGAAAGTATCATCCCTCATCCTTTTGCATTCCATCCAAAAGAAGGTCAGAGTTTGAAGAACTCAAGTAAATGAATGACAATGTGTTAACAGGCATAAGAAAAGTTTATCAGTACTCTTAATTTCTCCTTGTTAAGTTTTCATTTATGATGATGAAGCATAACTAAATATTTTTGGAGTTACTTGAAATATCCCCCATAGCATAGAATATATTATCATAAGGGAAGTTAACAAGGATTTACCACTCCTTCAGCAGGGGCTGAGAGGAAGGAGCTGCTTAAGACAGATTATGTGGCATCTCAAGTGGTCCAGGGGTTGGCCTCTTGATGAGCACCGGAAGCTTTTTAGGAATTGTAGTGGTATCTGCCCCCATAGGTGTTTTGAACATAGCCTGGGGGATTTAAAAAAAGGCCACTCTACATCGGACCCAATTAACACTATGAATTTTATTAGTTCATTTAGTTTCATCTTTTAAGTGTTGCATATATACTTCCAGGATCTATTCAAAACAAAAGATGTCTGCTAAAAATGTTTTCGCCTTGGGAAGATGATTTTTACAAGATTCTTATTTTCATTGTGATTTAATTCCATTGTAAGGATCATCTTCTCAAAGACAGTTTGTATGTGTTCTTTGTCACTGTTTCAACGAGTTTATTGCAAAGGCACATATTATGATATTCACACATATTATGATATTAACACATATTATGATATTCATCAATAATTTTTCATCACATTACCTGCTATACTACCTTGATTTTTTAGTTTGCTATTGAATACCTTCCAGGCACTGCACTAGGTACCCACTTAATCCTCATACCAACCCTGTGGTGGGTGTGTATATGTGTTATTTGCACATACATACTTATTCAGATACACACTTTATTATGGATATATATCAGGTAATATAATGTATTAAAAGATAAACTGCAGAGTCAGTGTACAAATCGAGGTCTGTCTCATTCCAGATCTCATCCTCTTACCTAGTCTATACTCTTTGTTTTGCCACATTTTATGTAGTACTTATTAAACTTACAATTTAAATACAAGATTAAATAATTATGATTTTAAAGCCCCACATGAACTTTATCATAGTTTATTTAAAAAGTGAATATATGTTATTAACCCAAAGACTGCTTTGTTCTAACTTATGTTTTTTTTGGGGGGGGGTGGCTTTTTTTGGCTGTCTTGTGAATAAAATTTTAAATGACTATTATAGAAAAATTAAGAAAAATATCTCCCAGCTTTGTTACCTGGTGGGGGGAAAAGAAAAATAATGTTAGATAAAACCTCATATAATTCAATCTGAAGAAGCTTAACATCTACCTGGGGGAAAGCATATCAGTTTTCTCAAGTCTACCTTGTCAGCCTAGTGACAATTACAGAATCCTAGAGTTGGAAGAATCCCTTATATTTACTCTCCCTAACTTGTCAAAAGATCAGGAACATTGATTTAACCATTGAAATTATAAATTCTCTTAATAGCTTCTTTACGTCAGGAGTCTTAACTCATTTAAAGTAACATGGTAGAATGGTAGCCTAGGACTCTTTTTTTCCCCCTGTATTGAGAGCTAAAGAATCATTCTGTCAGGTCTGCTTTGGGTTTTTCTGCTTGCTAGATCTTGGAGTCCTCTGGTACTTAGCAGTTCTGTGATACCAGATCCACTTATTTTATATTTCTGTAGTTTTTGCGTACCATGGGGACATAAAACCCCTCGGGGTATAGAGAATAAGAGACTAAAGAATAGAGACTAGAGACTAAAGAACATGAATAGTATGTGAAAATTGCTGCCATTGAGGCCTTAGAAAGTAAAATATGGGCAAATGGACTCATTTAATTTCAAATTCTTTTCACTTTTTTACCTTCTTATACTTACATTTTATTTGAGCATTTTTGTACCAGGTATAATTTAAAAATTAAGCTGTATAATCAAATAGAGAAGATCAACATTATGAAGGAAATAAACATATTTTACTCTCTACCTCTAATACTATTAAATTAAAATCACTTTGGATTGATAAATGGTAGAAACCAACAGCTCTGAAAACATGTGCCTTTTCTTAACAAATTGTCTTTTATCCATCCAGTCAGGGAAAGACATTTAAATTCACAGTAGAGTTCAGTATACATCAAACTCTACAACAGGAAAGCAGATACAAATAAAAAGTTAACAAAATATATTTTCCTATTTGGATCCTTATCTCCTTTATTCCTTTCCCCTCTTCCCAGTTGTTTATAAACTTCCTCTTGGATTTACATTTTATTGGCAATCTGTGGTTTATGAATTTTGTTAGTCCCAGTCTGTCACTTTAAGGAGGAGAAAAGGAATAATAATGATCACAGCCAATATTTTTGAAATTCCCTAAGCGTTAGGCACTTAGTTCTCACAACCATATTGTGAGGTAGGTGCCTCACAATCATCCTTATTCTATAGACTAGGCTCAGGTCGTAAGCAGTGGACCTTGTGTTTGAATACTAATCTGTGTAATTTAGAGGCATAGGATTTTTTCCCCCCTTACCATTTGAAAATGTTGCTATCTAGATCTAGTATATAGTAAAGATGCTAACCAACAGTAAAATGGCCAAATTAGTGAGCTAGAAGAGAGGCTGACACAGAGTTGCAAATATTCAGTTTATCACTCTATGAATAAAATTGTTCCACTCTGGTTTTTCTCTACTGCCAGCACAGATGAGACTGGAAGGCAACACCTGGAATGATGGGGCCCCACCCAGTCCTCATGATATATCTTGGCATTCCTACTGAAGTTGTTAAGAAGCCTGGAATGTTAGAAAAACTAGCAAGCAGCATAATAGTCAAGATGAGTTTTGTGCTTACAGGTACTGCTACATTCCCACCTGGCTGATACTTACATATCCAATTGTAAAGTTTCTTGTTACTGCTAGTTTGAGCCACCTTCGTGTCTCTTGGCTTTCCTTTTAATCAAGGGGACTAGATGTAGGAAAACATTTCTTTGGGTTTAAATGATGTCAGTAATTGGCAATAGAAAAAAGGAAACTTAATCTGAGATGATCACAGAGACATTGGTCTTTTCCTTTTATAAGTAGACACCATCAGACTATTTCCATTTGCTTCACCCAGAGTGTTACATTGTTTACTGCTCCATGTAGGGGCCAGCCATATTTTTATATGAAAGCATTTTGCAACCAACTTCTAAAGTAAAATGTTAACAGTCTTCCTTGAGATCTGTATGTCACTACATCCTACAACATATGAGTTTGTTTCAGACTTTGAGTCCTCTTGTATATGTGGTGAGAAGTTCAAAATTACCCCTTATTTATACAGCCTTTGGCAGTTTGGGCAATGTGTTTTGTCACCTGTTTGCTGTCTTATGAAGAGCTGGAAAGTTTATGAAGAAATAGAAAATATGACTTTGAGCCCTTGACATTTTAAAATAAATGTACATATTGTTAGTGACAGATTGCTAAACTTGGCTTTAGACACTTAGCTATGTTTCTTGCCAAAAGTAATCCAGATGTGCATAATTTATCCGGCTGCCATATGTGCACTGACATGTCTTTCTATAATCAACTGTCTGTTCAGTATGGTTACAGTTAAATGTTCTTTTTTATCAACAATCTTTTGAAATATCACTGACTTGATAACTTATTTTAAATGTAACAGCTTCTCAAAAAGTAATGTACATCAGTTTGGCTTTAAACCTGAGTGACCAGACATGTTGAATGTCTAGAAAAGACATTGACAATACAAATTACCAGGGGCCATATGTATTTCAAGGAGGAAAATCTAGGATACCAACTTCAATGTAATTCCATTTTGATGAGTGTCTTAGGGGTACAGAATGGAAGGTATATGTACCCAAGTAAATATTGTTGAAAAAACAACAAAGTAAAGTTTCTAACCAAGTAATTCATTTTAGAAAGGAAGTGGGAAAAGGGAATCTTGATACAGATGAAATAAATATATAGAAAGAGGACATTTCATTTTTTTCACTAACTCATTATCTTCTGTGCTATGTATAGGTCATGTTTGTGACTTTCACGTGGTAAGTTATGGCACTGTGCTGATTGCCAAGCCCTATCTTTTTGTTGAAGAAAGACATGTTTTTCATAGAAAAATTTTAGAGAACATAAATATAATAAGAAATGTTACTTCTCTTTTTCCATTTTTAAAATTGCTGTTTAAATAACTTAAAGAAGTTTAGATCACATGATGATAGCATTTCTTAATGATTGTACTGTCCCTAACAGATAGTTACCTTGACACTATGTCCTTGTTTTTTATACTCGGTGACACTGAGCCACCATCAAGTCTAGACAGGGATGTTGCCAACCATGTGTGTCCTTGTTTGTGTTTATCCACAGCTGCAATTAGGTTTTTCACACTGTCCCCATCTGTGGAGGCTAGCTGTGCAGTGACCTTGGCCAGTTCAAAATCTGTTCAACCAAGCCCATGTGTGGAGAGAACTGGGAGGACAGATGGTAGGACTGATGATAGGAAAATGTTTTGTTAGTGATTGTGACTGATAGTAACCAACCTGTTCTGACCACAGTATTATTTAAAAAGACAGATCCTGAAACCTATTATGGTAGGACAAAACTGGCTCGGTATCAGTGCAAATGTCCTGTCAACAAGAAGAATGACACAGTGGCAGGTTTGTGAGGATGGGGTGTCTATTCTTTATTATTATTAGAGCCAAGGTGTAGCTCTTATTTTCTAATTAGCTACCACTTTCCCTGACACTGTCAATAGGTGATTCTGAACACCAGTGCACCAAAAAAGCACAGGAGCCTTCAGGAATTCTAGGTTTCCCACTTGAATGCTGCAGATTGTGTCTGGCTTTGAAAAAAAAAAAAGTGTCTATATTTTGAAAAAGCAAGTCTGATTCAGACTGAACTATAACTGTTATTTACCTTGCCTGTGATTACTTGCCAGTTTGAAATCTTTTGAGAACAATTTGCAGTTCTTTGGAAATTTGAGATGTTCAAGTTATATTTTCTACAAGCAAGTGATCATTTTTTCTTATTAAAAACATTTATTTATCGGTATGTCTAAGGATATGGTTTTTAACAGACATGCACACACATAATCATACTGTCTTAGTCCATTTTCTGTTGCTGTAATTGAATACCTGAGACTGCATAATTTATAAAGAAAGGAAATTAGAGGCTGGGAAGTCCAAGGTCGAGGGGCCACATCTGGTGAGGGCCTTCTTGCTGGGGGGGACTCTTTGCAGAGTCCTGAGGTGGTGCAGAGCATCACATGGTGAGGGGGCTGAACTGAGAACCAAACAGGCTTTTATATCAGATCTACTCTCTTGGTAGCTCACCCACTCCTGTGATAACCCGCTGTCTGGATACCTAACCCACTCCTGTGGTTAGCACATTAATCCATTAATCTATGAATGACAGAGCCCTCATGACCCAATCACCTCTTAATATTGTTACTTTTGGGATTAAGTTTTAATGTAAATTTTGGAAGGGACAAAATTTCAAACAGCATGTATAATTATGTTTTAGGGTGAGAATTACTACTGTCATCATTATTACCACCACCATCTATATTTGGCTTTATCTCATTAATTTTGAGTTAGTGAAAATGTCTCAAATGACTAGATTCATCCAAGTACAGAAAACTTAATAATTTTTTTACTTTCAGTAATTTTAGAATGTCATGTTATTTTAAAGAGGCCCAATGATTCTTTAAAAATTTATATTAATATAGCATTTTGAAAATAGCAAGGACAATAACAATGGTAATAATAGCAAACATTTATTAAGTATGTATATTGTGCTAGGTACTATTCTAACTGCTTTGCATGACTGTCATTTAATTTACTAACAACCCAATGAGGTATCATTAAGTTGCCTAAAGTCACATAGCTAGGAAATGGCAGAGCTGAGTTAAAAACTTAAGCAGTAAGCTCCAGAACCCATTTTCCTAACTACTCTGCCAGTTGGTCTCCTAATAATACCAATATTAACATATTACACTTACAAAGAGCCTGTTTATGGTATCATTATGTTGAGATGGCGTGATCCTGATAAATATTTTAATTTTTTGTACTTGGGAAATTGCAATTAGAATAAATTTACTGTGGAATCTCTTGTCTGCTTTGTTTAGGTTAATGCCCCATGACCATTTGCTGCCTTATTATAGGATTTATCTCACTTGGCTTACCTATTGAAGTCACTCTACAGGACTGGGATTCCCTCCCATTGGGACCATGTCATATAGTCATTCATTCTTTCAACAATTTATATTATAAATTAGAGCTATAGAAATAGACAAAAGATGTAGTCCTTCTCCTCAAGAAGTTCATCAAGAATGACCCAATGATCATGGTTGATTTTTCCATAAATGTTGGATACATTGACTTTCTAGTGACTACTTCTGAGGTCCATGCAGTTGTCCATATCAATTTCTTGAATTTCTGTTTCTCAGTGTCAATACAATAGAACCCATTGATTGTATCCTACCAAGCATCTAAAATTTTTTGTTTTGTTTTGCCTTAATTCATACTCTTCTCACACTCTACCGTCACTCCCATTTTCTCTACAGTCTGGTAATATGGAAAGAAGATAATTTGGAATGAGACATGCTCAGTTCAAATCCTGCCTCTACCACTTTTTAATTATGTGACTGTAGACAAGTTCTTTGAACCATTCTTTTCTTATCCTCTAGTTCTTTATTGAAGATTAAGTCAGAGAGTAAAGTGTCAAAACATGGTCTCTATCTTTTAAGTGCTGACACTTTAGTGGAAGAGATAGATATACAAACAAATAATTATAACAGTAAATGATATGTATTACAAAGGTGGTATGCGTGACATGCTGTAAGAGTTTATAGGTGAGTAGTAAGTTTTGGTAGTAAGTGAACATATGAGTGTAACTTAAGAAAGGGAACTAAAATATGTAAGACTTCTTATCAGGAGGTTCAACACAACCCTGGATAACCCATGGTGTGATTTCATAACTATTCATTCATTCACCTAACAGTTATTGAATATCTACCGAGTGCCAGGCAGTGTGCTATGTGTTGGAGATTACAAAAACCATGATGAATGCTCAAAGGAAAAAATGGAATTGTTCATTTTTCACTGGCTTTTGAGTTAAAGAGCTCTTGAGTTTTCTCTGGTCAAATGATATAGCACAAGCATTTGATAGACTATAATTGGACCTTCCTTACAGCATCAATAGGCTTATTTAAATAGGTACTTCTACTTCCCGTAGATATTTCTTTTCTAAAATCCCCTTTTGATATAACTGAATGAAGAAAAAGATGAGTTTATAAGCAGCTTGCAGATGCACTCTTTCATGTCTGCAAGCATGACGTATATACTTACTTTTGTGAAATGTTTAATCAGATAATCTGTTAGTACAAGTAGTTTAGTTCACAAAATGAGTAGTTTTTAAACAGAATTTATACAAGTATAAGTTTTATGCCTTTTTTAATCACAATAATGCACAATAATACTGAAGAAAATTGTCAGAAATTCTCTCTTCCTAAATGCAGTGTAAATAGCAGCATATATTGTCAATCTCAGTAATAATAACACCCATAAAACACTACTTGCTCAGAGGAGTGAGAAAAATATTTTGATGTTTAGCAAATGCTATCCCAACAGTGAAAGGAGTGCCAATTTCCTGTTAGATGTTGAATCAGTCATCCCGATGGCAAGTAGTGATTGAGCAAACATGGCCAAATTTTAATCCATACATAATTTATATGTATCTTTTTTGGGTATAGCTTTTAGCGAATCTAAGAAATATTTAGGAGGAATTTGTTACCATTTTAATAGACCCATCTCCATCATGCAGCACCTATCCCCATGGATAAAATCACCTTCTATGTTGGTGATTAGGCTTTATTTTCTGGGTTACTTTTTTAGTGATAATTTTTTATATTTTTATTTCATTGTTTTTATCTTGTAAGATAATATAACATAAAATTGTAGAAAGTAGAGAAGAAGGAAATTTATAATATCATTACAAGATGTCTCAATCTCAGCAATATTGACATTTGGAGCTGGATGCTTGTTTGTTTGGGGGTCTGTCTTCTGTGTTTCAGGATGTTTAGAAGCATCCCTGGCCTCAGTTCACCAGATTCCAGTAGCACCCCCTGAGTTGTGATAATCAAAAATAACTCCTGATGTTACCAAACGTTTCCTATGGGTCAGAATTGCCTCCCCCTGCACATATGAGAATTGCCCTAAGACAAAGCTATTATCAATTTTCAATGTTCCCTGTCAGTCTTCTTTCATATGTGGGTCCTTTTACAAAGCTGTAATAAATGTATGCATAATGCTGTATTTGATTTTTGTGTCATATATTGATAACATCTAAGCATTTTCTGTTGACTACATATAAAAATTAGCACCTTTAAATTGTACCATATTGAATTTTTTATGAATAACATGGCAGATAATATCCTTGTGCATATGCATTTTCTAATTGAAATTTTTTCTCTTCATTTTCTCTTCATGTGTACTATGTTGCCGATGAATTCTTCTACTGCCATTCTTTTGGCACTTGGGGGCATAGGCTTGGGTACAGTGGAACGAGAATGGCTCTGTTCATGAGAGATAAAGGATTGGTGGAATGGTCTCTAAATTCTAAGGAAGTTGTGCCCTTGTAAGACTAGCATATTTCCACATACTGCAAGGTGCCTTGCTGGGGAAGTCCTGCGTCCCCCTTGCTCACAGAGGGCCCTTTTCCTCTCATGTACCCCTAGTTCCATGTGGCCACTGGTGCAGGAGAAAGCACCCAGGCTTTGGAATCAAACAGACAGTGGATTCATTCCTGCTCTGCACACAACTGGCTTTGTGACATATAGCAATATACACTCTAAAACGATCTCCTCATCTTATCAAAAAGAGAAAACATAGCCTATTAGACACAGGTATTGTGATGCTAGAAATAATGTATTTAAAATATCTAACAGATTAAGAACTCAATAACTGATGTTTAGAAATGGTAGTAATAATAGTATGGCTTATATTCCTTATTGATCCAAACTAGCACTGTCCAGATATAATGCAGGCCACAAATGTAAGCTACATATGTAATTTAAATTTTCTAAGAGCCACTTTAAGATAAATAAAAAGAATAAGTGAAATTATTTTAATATTGCATTTTATTTAATTTGAGATTTCCAAATATTATAATTTCTATATGTAATCAATATTAAAATTAAGATTTTTTACATTCTTTTTCTCATACTAAGTCTTTGAAACATAATGTGTGTTTTATGCTTATAACACATCAATTTGGACTAGCCACATTTTAAGTGCTCAACAGCCAGATGTAGCTAGTGGCTATCATGTTGGCTAGCACAGATAGCTCTGAGCAATACATGAAAAATTCAGGTTAATACTTGTGCATTAATACCAAATAAATTATTATCAAACATGATAAGAATGTCTTCCTTCAAGATTAAATAGTTCTGGTTATCCTTGATTTTCCCTTTTTTTAATAGGAACAGAAAAAACTACTAAAACTCTTATATTTTGCATTTCACTTCTCAAATTTGTTTAATTCCACGATTGTGGGTAGAAATGTCTTATAGGTAATGTTGTTTTAGTGTACATTATATCTTAATTGCTATTCTGTTCAGTGTTTTATTTTATTTGTCTAAACTTTTCCAGTCAACAACTATTTATTGAGTAGAGTTGTTCCTCTGTATAGTCAGGGAATCGGTTCCCGGACTGCCTCCCCCCAGTATCCAAATCTGAGCAGTCGGCCCTGCAGAAGCGACACATACTCTGTGTGCAGGTTTTGTATCCAGCAAATACTATATTTCATCTGCATACAAGTGGACTCATATACTTCAAACCCATGTTATTCAAGGATCAGCTATACATAATAGGTGTCAGGCACTAAATGTTTTCTTCCATTAACTTTTTAGTACTCATAAAACCTCAGTGAGAGGAGTACAAATATTATCCCTGCTTTCCAAATGAGAAAATTAAGGCACAGAGTGGTCGAATCACATGCCTGAGGTCACATGTCCAGGAAATGTGGGGATAAGAATTCAAGAAAACTAGCTTTATACAATAGCTTCGTGCTCTCAAAAACGACTGCCATGCTGCCTTTTTCTCAATCCTTGTGTCTCTAAGCACAGTCCTGTTATTTTTACTTGTTCCATCATTACACATGGTCAGCCTCAGGACCGTTATTTTTTTTGTTTTTATTTATTTATTTTTTGAGGTAAGATCTTGCTTTATCTCCCAGCCTGCAGTGGCATGATTGTAGCTCATGGCAACCTCCAACTCCTGGGCTCAAATCCTCTCACCTCTCACCTCAGCCTCTTGATTACCTGGGACTATAGACTCATGAAGCCATACCCGACTAATATTTTTTTTATTTTTTGTAGAGATGAGGGTCTCACCGTGTTACCCAGGCTGATCTCAGACTCGTGGGCTCAAGTGATCCTCCCACCTCGGCCTCCCAATAAGTGTGAGTGAGCCATAGTGTCCCACCAGCCTCAGACCTATTATTCCCAATTCATGGTCACATTTATTGGGTTTTCCTTAGTTGCCCTACTGTGCTAAAAGCACTGGGGGTTTTTTGTTTGTTTGTTTTTGTGGTTGAGGAACTGTCAGAGAAAGTGGAGAAAGAGGCCGTAGGCCACATTATTTGGTATGGATCATGCCCTTTGTAGCCTTTCTTCCTTTTAAAGGATAATCCCTTCACTTGTGTTTCAGTATCATATTAGAGTACTCGTGGCACTTTTTTTTTTTTTTTTACTTGCCCAGTCCAGGTTCAGTTTGGAGAAGGGGAAGCAGACGGTGAATATTGTTACACAGCACCCATGCATTTTTGCAGGAGAACATGCTGCCTCTGAATTTCTGAAGAAAGTCAGAGAAAGAAATGTATTATGTAAGTCTGACTCATTAAGCAGAATGGGCAAGATAAATGGTGGGAAAACCAAAACCAACTTTTCTATGACCCTATGTGAAATTCCGCTTTGTGCCCTAAGAAAAATGTTAAAAATGATGTGGTCAGGAGTGGGAATGCTGCAACCCAGAGACAGTATTGGAAGGAAAATTTGTAATTTTAAAAAGAAGCTTGCTAACATCATAGCCACTGCTAATGGCTGTATAAATATTAATAAAGCTTTAAACACCTCCCAAATTAGCTTTATTTTTAAATCAAAAGTGTAAGACATGGAAGTGGTAATTTGTGTTAGTCCGGCAGGCACAAAATTAATTGAGATAAAAACAAGAAGTAGCAGGCAGACCCTTTGGGTGAAAAAATAATGAGTTATTCTAACTCATTTAGACAGTTTCAAGTGAAACATAATAATAAGAAATGAGTTCACATTGATTTAGGAGTTTGTCATACATATCAATGCTTCTCTACATCAGAGTCAAAGTAGTAAAAGCAATTAAATTCAGGTTCTGTGCCCTCTTAGTTTATTTACCATCATTCTGTGTGAGAAAGCTGCACCTCATTTAAAGCTTTGGGTTTACCTCTCGTCTTACTGTCTCAGGTATGCTGCTTTGTGTCTGTCAGGAAGCCGGATAGTGGGGATTGCAGAATGTGTGTGGATCTGGTGAACACAGAGAAGGGCAGGGATAAAGAAGTTCATTGGCATCTCCAAATCTATTATGTGTTTCCCAGAATGGTTTGGCAGCACAGTGAAAACCAACTGCAGAATCCTCATACTTCCTAGAGAATGTCTATCAAGCCACAGACCCCTTAACTTGTCGTTGGCCCATAGTCCTTCAAGGCACAAGCCAAGTGTACTCGTAGGACACACTACATCCTCACAATGCTGTGCCTTGGGCAGGATTTAGTATCAGCTGTCACTGATTGTTTAGGCGTGTTTCTCTCTCTTCCCAACATCCTATGCTTCATGTATGAAGAATTTCTTTTTGAAGTTATGTAAAATGATTCTACTATGACAGGATTGTTGTGAGAGCTAAGGAAAATAGATTGCACAACTGGGAATTGAAACATAGAAGAAAACAAACAACTTTAAAGGAACTACTTCTTAAAAACTATGATTATACAAGTCCCGGATTTCTCTACCTTTAGCGTCTACTAAAATTCATATCCTCCAATGACCATTTTATTTCCTTCTTGCTGTTTCTTTTGGTGAGCTCCTTGGTAAAGAACATGGTTTTACTATTTACTGTCCCCATTTTTTTATTCCTGACCCCAGCTTATATTCTGTTAACCCCTCCTGTTAACCCTTAGCCTTCTTGCCAGATTTTCTTATGGTATAGAACCTGATGAGGGTATTAGTTGTTAAGAAAATTCATAGTCATTATTATGAAAGGTCCAAAATATTGTGAGCATAGCCAGTGTTCCTTTCATGAAGTGAAATCTCAACTTGGAAAGAAATTTTTAAACTACTCCCAATATTTGGTTGGAAGTTGAATATGAAAAACAAGCATTAATTCTCCATAAAACCTTTTTTCCATGTTATAGAATACCATCTAATTCAGGGGTGCTGAAGGAGCCAAATAACTAACATGTACCTTTAAGAAATTAACTATACGATGAGAATAATTTATTCTCAAAAGTAGGTAGTACGTTACCATCAAAGTATCCTTTGTTTTCCCGTCTTGGTTCTGATTATCACTCTGTAGGAGTAACCACTATCGAAACTTTAGTGTATATCTTTCTAGACCTTTCTGTATTCTTTCTCACATTTTACGTATTGGAAAGCAATATGAAATGGTTTTTGTCTGTGTTTTTGCATTAATGCTATACTGCCAGCGTATCATGGTCTTCTAAGCAAGTGATGAAACGAACAGGTGCCATTATTTAAATACGGCTGGTTAAGCTGTCAAAAATTGAAGTCCATGCACTATGTTGAATACCAAATTTAAAGAACCCCCAAGGACACATAAGATGAGTTTTGACTGATCTCATTGTATTCCCGAGGTTGCTTCAATTCACAGTGAAGATGGTGTCAGAAGAGAGGGCCTTGGTAGTGCCAAAGCAGCCATGGTGGGGGGGGGGCGCTGATGAGACAAGAGTGCGTTCCTCTAAGTTTTCTAGATCTGTGAGCCTTTTAAGCCCACTCCACTGTCATTTCTTAGAAAGCAGCCATGTTATGTCACTTCGCTGACTTAGTAATCCCTGTGTTTCTATTAGGCTGAGACAACAATGACCTTTAGTCTATACAAGCAAAACAACTACAAGTACAGATTAAGGAAAAATAGGAGGGATTATATGAATGGCTTGGAGACCATAAGTTTATTTAAAGCCTTTCTTTAAGGAGGTGGCTTTTGGACTGAGGTTTAAGAAAGGGATATATTGTGACAAATGTAAGAAGAGTGTGTTGAAATTATTCTTTCTAAATGTATTCAGAACCCAGTCACGTCTCACCAACCCCAGTGCTACCACCTTCAAGAGCAATAGCAATGGTCTCTAAAGTTCCCCGACTCCCCCTTTCTCCTCTAAGCTCTATTTTCTCACAGTAACTCAAGAGAGCCTTTTACAGTATAGTTTGGATGATACCACTCTTCCGTTCAAAACTCTCCTGTGGCTCCCCATGGGTAAAAGCAAAAGCTTGTCTGATCTGGCTGGATTCTACCACTTCCCAGACTTTATCTTCCAGCTCCCTCCCTGTGGCTCCCCCAGCTCCAGCCACACCATCCTCCTCCTACTCCTTGAGCTTGGCAAGGGTGATCTCACCTCAGAGCCTTTGTACCTGCTCTTTACTCTGCCCAGATAGCCCCACACTTACTCCCTCACCTCCTTCAGGAATTTTCTCAATTGTCACCTATTGAAGATACCTTTCCTAATGCCCCTGCCCCCAATCACTATCTAGCTCCTTTACTATTTAATTTTCTCTTCATAGCACTTATTTTCTTCTCACATATTACATATTCATTTGTTTGTTTGCTACTTATCTCACCCCAGGAGAACATAAGCTCCAGGAGAGAAGGGTCTCCATTTACTTTAGTCCCCATTAGCTAGAACAATGCCCAGTATAAAGTGGGGTTCAATAAATGTTTGTTTAATACATAATTCTTGTAAAATAGTCAAGCTAAAAACTCTGAGGAAAAAAAAATGAAGAGGGGAAGGCCTTTTTAAAAATCAATCTTGAATAGAAAAAAGGGAACCAGTAAATTTGCAGAGACAGAGGTAAAACATCACTGTGTATTCTTCACAATTTTCTGATATCTTCATATATTATCAGAGTGTAGAGATTTAGAAACCATACTATGCCTTAAATGGTGATATATAACTTCTGTCTGTGGGGGTCATTAAATTTGAGTATGTTACACTTCATTTATAATGAGACCTAAGCCTCTGTTTAGTAAATAACCAAATACATTCTAAGAAAAATAACTTAATAGGAATGGAATGTTCTTTTTAAACAATGGTATAGTTAACACCTGTTTCATCACCTTTAAATATGTTGCCAATCTTATAGTTTTCATTTTTGAAGGAAAACTAAGTTGATGGTCTTTTAGATGCTTCAGAGAGAACATTTGTTTCCTTAGGATCTGCTTTGGGAATATCAGAAAATACTGTAAAGTTTAAAGACAAGCCAGTTCAGATGAAAGGCAAGAAGAACAATAATTAATTTTGTAAACCTCTTGTATGCTTAAAGATCTCACATTATTTTACCCACTGATATTTATGAGATACTGTTCCTACTTCAGACTGACTATAAATCACTTCTCCTAAAATTTAACCTCCCTTTTAAGATGATTTCTATCCTCTTTTATTGGTTAAACTATACATTTCTTCTTTATAAAACTTTTCTCTCTACCAGTTATTAATTTGTCAATGCATTATTCAAAGTGTGTGTGTTTGTGCGTGTGTGTGTGTTTATCGCTATCATCATCATCATCATCGAAGGCCTACTACATAAACACAGTTTCTCATTTAATTCTCAGAACTGTTCTGTGAGCTAGGTATTTATTGTTCCCCAAATACTCAGGAGGAAATTGATGTTTGGAAAGTTTAGGGACTTGCCCAGGGATATTGAGGCAGTACCAGGCAGAGCTAGGATTCAAAATCATCTGTGTCGTACTACACCATACTCCCTCCTGAATAGGCCAGGTGACCTCTGGCATCTCCCCTGACCTCACTAGGTGTCAGTTTCTTTATTTGTAAAATGGGGGATTTGAATCAGACTTCTTTAATGGCCCTGCCCCTTCCCTCTTCTGTTTATGGTTTTTTTTATTGGTGATAATAGTGGCTACCAGTATTGGGTTAAACTCTTTACAAACATAACTTATTAAATTCAAGAACCATGAGTTGATATTTTTGTCCCCATATTTTGGATGGGACTTATAGTGGTTAGGCAACTCATCCAGGACCACTCAGTTATCAAAAGCAAAATCCAGATGTGAATCCAGATTTGGGACCATAACAACACTACATGTTATATTCTCTTTCCACACTATCACATATTCCTTTTGTGTAATAAGTGTAAACCTGAGAAAAGTGTGAGAAGAACCTACTCATTCACCAATTTCATAAATATTTGTTGATAGATATCGTTGGTCAGGTTCTGCTAGCTGCCAAGAACTCAAAGATGAACAAAGCTTTTTCCCTGCTCCTAGGGAGGCCACAGTTCACTGGTAGGTGGAAAAGAAGTACACATGGATAATTATAATACAGTGTGAAAAGTATAATAGTGTTTAAACAGAGGGCTGTGGGAATTAAGGAAATAATCTCTGATCTGATCATTCAAGGATAAATAGGAATTTGACAGAGCAGGAAAAAGCCATTAATGACAGAAGAAACTGGATGTACAAAGGCAAATAAGCATAGCCATACAATGGAGTATTATTTGGCAATAAAAAGAAATGAAGTACTGAAACATGCTGCAGCATGGATGAACCTTGGAAACATGCTAAGTGAAGGAAACCATTTATAAAAGGCCACATATTGTATCACTTATATAATGATATGATATTATATATTTATCATATAATCAGTGGTTCCAAACCTTCTCGGCACCAGAAACCAGCTTCATAGAACACAACTCGTCCATGGGTGGGGGCGGGGAGGACACCACCACCCCACACCCACCCCAGATCATCAGGCACCAGCTTCTCACAAGGAGCACACAACCCAGATCCCCCACATACACAGTCCAGAGTAGGGTTTGTGCCCCGAGGAGCGGTGATGCGAGGGATGGGGAGCGGCTGCAAACACAGATGAAGCCCTGCCTTTTTGCCAGCCGTCCACCTCCCACTGCATGCCCTGGCTCCCACTGGTACCGGTCTGTGGCCCGGGGATTGGGGACCGCAGATAATGACGAATGAAATGTCCAGAACAGGAAAATCCATAGGGACAGAAAGTAAATTGGTGATGGCTTAGAGCCAGGAAGGGTGTGGAAGTTGGCAGGAAATGGGGTTTGACTGCTCATAAGTATGAGGTTTCTTTGTGATGTGGTAAAAATATTCTAAAATCGATTATGCGGATGGTTGCACAACTCTGAGTATACTAAAAGCCATTGAACTATATACTTTAAATGCAGTGGGTATTTAAATGTACTTTAAATTGTGTGGTATGTGAATTATATATCAAAACAGCTTTTTATTTAAAAAAAAGGCAAATGAGTATCCAAGGGTGTGGAATGTTTAGGTAACAGTGAGAAGTTTGGTGTGACTGGAATACAGATGGTGAAGAAGTGAGATAGATGAGGTACGTTGTGGCCATTTGGCAAAGAGCCTTCTACATCAGATTGAACCCTTCACCTTTTTTCATCCAGCGTTTTGTTTCTAAAGTTCATCCACTCAATGCTCACTCCTGAGCCAAAAAAAGAGAAAAAAAAATAAATTCGTCCACATTATTGAATATAGTTCTTATTTTTCACTTTTATGTAATAGTTCACTGTGTAGATATACCACAGTTTACTTATCTGTTCTAGGACGTTTGCTTTGTTTCCAGATTTTGCTGTTACAAACAGTACTGCAGTAAGCTTTCTTATAAATTATCTACTGGTACAAGTCTCAGAAGATAGTATATGGTACAGTGCCATATTTATAAAGCTCAATAATCAAAATCTTTTATGGTATGCATACATATGTATTTGATAAGACTATACCAAAACAAGGAAAATTAATAAACACAATATTCAGGATGGTGATTTTTTTTGGGGGGGGAGCAGAGAAGGGAAAGGGATGACACACAGAGGATGTGTGTAAATTACAGACAATGTTGTTGTTCTTTTTTTTTTTTTTATTTCAGCTTATTATGGGGGTACAAAAGTTCAGGTTATATATATTGCCCATGCCCCCTCATCTCCCCGAGTCTGAGCTTCAAGCGTGTCCATTCCCTAGACAGTGCACATCGCACTCATCACGTAGGTATACCCCATCCCCTCCCCCCACCCCCATCCCCCCCAGTCAGAACTTCAGGCGTGTCCATTCCCCAGACAGTGCACATCGCACTCATCAAGTAGGTATACACCCATCCCCTCCCCCCATCCCGCACCTCTGTCCAATACCCAATTGGTGTTATTCCCAAATGTGCACTTAGGTGATGATCAGGGAAACCAGTTTGCTGGTGAGTACATGTGGTGCTTATTTTTCCATTCTTGGGATACTTCACTTAATATAATGGGTTCCAACTCTCTACAGGAGAACCAAAGAGATGCCATATCACCATTATTTCTTATAGCTGAGTAATACTCCATGGTATACATATACCACATTTTACTAATCCATTCATGAATTGATGGGCATTTGGGCTGTTTCTACATCTTTGCAATTGTGAATTGTGCTGCTATAAACATTGGAGTGCAGATGTCTTTATTATAGAATTTCTTTTGTTCTTTTGGGTAGATGCCCAATAATGGGATTGCTGGATCAAATGGTAGGTCTACTTGAATCTGTTTAAGGTATCTCCATATTGCTTTCCACAGAGGTTGCACTAGTTTGCAGTCCCACCAGCAGTGTATGAGTGTTCCTGTCTCTCCGCATCCACGCCAACATGTGTTGTTTTGGGACTTTTTGATACAAGCCATTCTCACTGGAGTTAAGTGATATATCATCGTGGTTTTGATTTGCATTCCCCTGATGATTAGGGATGTTGAGCATTTTTTCATGAACATTTTTTCATATGTTTGTTAGCCATTCTTAAATCTTCTTTTGAAAAATTTCTATTCATGTCCTTTGCCCACTTTTTGATAGGGTTGTTTGATTTTTTTCTTACTGATTTTCCTGAGTTCTAAATAGATTCTTATTATCAGTCCTTTACCTGATGTGTAGTATGAGAAAATTTTTTCCCATTCTGTAGGTTGTCTGTTTGTTTACTCTCGTGACTGTTTCTTTGGCTGTGCAGAAGCTTTTTAATTTAATCAGGTCCCATTTATTTATTTTTATTGTTGCTGTGATTGCCTTAGGGGACTGCTTCATAAATTCTTTGCCTAGGCCAATGTCTTTAAGAGTCTTTCCTACATTTTCTTCTAGAATTCTAATAGTTTCAGACCTAAGGTTTAAGTCTGTTATCCACCGTGATTTGATTTTTGTGAGAGGTGAAAGCTGTGGGTCCTGTTTTAGTCTTCTACATGTGGCTATCCAGTTTTCCCAGCACCATTTATTGAATAAGGAATCTTTTCCCCAGAGTATGGTTTTGTCTGCTTTGTCGAAGATTAGATGGCTATATGAGGATGGTTTTAAATTTGGATTTTCTGTTCTGTTCCACTGGTCTGTGTTCCTGCACTTGTGCCAATACCAAGCAGTTCTAATAATCACAGCCTTGTAGTCTAGTTTGAAGTCTGGCAAATTAATACCTCCCATTTTGTTTTTGTTGCTTAAAATTGCTTTTGCTAAACAGGGTCTTCTCTGGTAAAATACAAAGCGTAAAATTATTTTTTCTATATCTATGAAAAATGATGTTGGTAATTTAATAGGGATTGCATTGAATCTGTAGATCACTTTGGGCAATATAGACATTTTAACAATGTTGATTATGTGATACGTACACAGATATTTATTATTATTTAAATAATCTTTTGTTTTAGAATGATTTCCCCTGTTAAGACTAGGGGTATATTCATTATAATTAATGAACTAATATTTATACATGGTTAATAACTAAAGTCCATCTCGTATTCCAATTTCCTTAGTTTTTACCTAATGCCTTTTGGTGTTCCAGGAACCCCGATGGGAGGCCACGTTACATTTAGTTTTCATGTCTCCTTAGGTTCCTCTCATCTGTGACAGCTTCTCAGACTTTCTTTGGTTTTCTCAGCCTTGACAATTTTGAGTGTTACGTGTCAGGTATTTTATAGAACATGCCTTCATGGGAAGATCCCAGAAGTGTAGTGCCACATCGTGTCATATCAAGCATACATGCTAGCAACGTGATGTATCACTGTTGATGTTAACGTTGGTCACCTGGCTGAGGTAGTATTTGTCAGGTTTCTCAGCTCCAGAGTCACTCTTTTTTCCCCTTTTCATACTATACTCTTTCGAAGAAAGTCAGTATGCACAGCCATACTTAAGGAGTAGGGAGTTATGTTAGTTATGTTCTTTCTAGAGTAGCTACATAAATTATTTGGAATTCTTCTGAATGGTATATTTGTCTTTTCTCCCTCTCTTGTTATCCATTTATTTACTTACGTCAGTAGAGACTCATGGATATTTATTTTACACTTTGGATTATAATCCAATACTGTTTTACTTTGCTGCACAAATTGTTCCAGTTTTGGCCATGTTGTGTTCTTTTAGTTGACTGCTTTTATATACCCTCTTCATTGTGGGGTTCGGAGTTTTTTCAGGGTTTTTGTTTTTGGCACTTCTTAACTCTCTGGCACTAGAAGAGGCTCTACACTCATCTTGTGTATTTCCTGCCCCAGTCCTAGAATCAATCCTGGTTCCTTTCAGTGGAGAATGGAATTAGAAACCAAGATCTAGGCACTTGGTGTGCTACTGGGGTATTGTTGCTTCTAGGCTCTTTCAACTGGCAGAGCAAGGGCGCACACACACATACACACACACACACACACACACAAACTCATGTATATCTACATATCTAAAAATATTTTTATACGTAATCCTGTATATTTGTATTAAGCTAAACATGATACTGATGTTCTCAGCTCTAATTCATTCCCATATGGATCATTCTGGCTTTTTACCCATGTGTATCTGTAACCTCTCATGAAAACAATGAGAAACCTGGCTCACACTATCCACCATCCATTTACTCAATTGTTTAATTTCAGTATACATGTATAGTGGTTTCAAAATTATTAATCCATATCCCTGTGGGAAAAATTCTTATGTACAATTCCCTTTGCCTTTATTTTTACAGCCTCTATGTATTTCCAGAGTTACTTAGGTCAACACCTTATACCTCAATACCTTTCAATGAGATTGTTTCATAAATTCTTTCATTGCTTTCTGTACTCCATCGTGGGATCCCCTGACCGTCTGGTTGATTTTTTTTTTAATTTTCATACATTAGGATTTACTCGTTGTACTAAAAGTTCTGTGGGTCTTGACAAATGCTTACTATATTTAATATATACCTTTACAGTATTATACAAAATAGTTTCACCTCTATTAAAAAACATCCCCTGTGTGTCACTTGCTTGACTCTCACCCTGAAGCCTTGGCAACCACAGACCTTTACTGCCTCTACATTGTTACCTTTTCTAGAACGTTATATAATCAGAAACATAGTATATAGCTTTTTCAGACTGGCTTCTTTTGCTTAGCAATATGCATTTAAGATTCATCATGTCTTTTCTTGGTTTCATTGATCATTTCTTTTTATCACTGAATAATATTCCATTGAATGGCTACAGCACAGCTTGTTTAATCAATTCTCCTATTGAAAGACATCTTGATTGCTTCTAGTTTTTTACATTTATACATAGAGTTGCTATAAACATTTGCACATAGGTTTTTATGTAAACATAAGTTTTTCAGTTAGTTGAGTAAATACCTAGTAGGCCTATTCCTGAGTCATATGTTAAGCCTTTGTGTAATTTTATAAGAAAATGCCAAACTGTCTTCAAAAGTGATTGTACCATT
Organism: Eulemur rufifrons; assembly: GCF_041146395.1. Taxonomy (NCBI): domain Eukaryota; kingdom Metazoa; phylum Chordata; class Mammalia; order Primates; family Lemuridae; genus Eulemur; species Eulemur rufifrons. The sequence continues at coordinate 33,760,693 of NC_090999.1, read as the reverse complement.
TTTCATTCTGATTGCTTTGTAGCCTCACCAGCAGCTGGTGTTTTTAGTTCTTTGGATTTTAGCTATTTTGACAAGTGTGTAGTGGTGGTATTTCTTGTTGCCTTAATTTGCAATTCCCTAATGTCAAATGATGTTGAGCATCATTTTCTATGCCTATTTGCCTGTTTAGTGAAGTGTCTGTTCAGATCTTTTGCTCACTTTTTAAAAATGCTTATTACATATTTTTAGGCTATTCATATGTGTTATATGTATTCTTTCGTGTATGTCAAATAGTATGTTGAAATATTAAAGCAAGGAGGCAGGAAACAACTTTGAGCTTCCTATCATAGGTGTGAGAGTTGATTAAGAATTCAGGCTTAACTTCAAATTCCAGCCCTGCTATTTACTAGTCTCGTGACTTTGAGAAAGGTATATAATCTTTCAGGACCTTAGTTTCTTCATATTTAAAATGAGAATAATACCTATTTTTTCTGTTTTTCTTTCATGAGAATTTAATGAAAACCACAGGGTTATCTAGAGATCAGTAAGTGCTGGAGAATTTACACATGTACCACATGGGAGATGCTCAAGAAATGCTGGTTTCCCACACCCCCAACAATGGAGAGTTCACTCATTCACTAAACAAATACTGATCGAGTACCTATTCTGTACCAGGCACGGGAATACATTCATGAGTCTGTGTATAGTGGGATTTATAGAAATTATTTGAACTGAATTGTGATATTATATTCATAATTTAGAAAGTTTATCATGGAGGAAGAGACCAGAAGCAGAGGATGAAATTAGTCAACTTTTCTAAAAGTTCAGGCAAGAGATTTTAAGGATCTAACACATAGTTAGGAAAGGAGAGTAGGGAACAGCTATAGAGATGTTTCAAAAGTAGAATTTAATAGACATGGAAATTACTCAGGGATCATGGGTAAGAGAGAGAGAGTGACATTAAAAATGACTGATTTTTCTGATTGAGAGATTATAGATAGAGTACTGGTTTATAAAGGATTGTAGTCACTTAGACTGTTTAGAAAATCAACACAGTTTTAAACATACACACATAATATCCCTAGCCAAATTTTCTTTTGCACAACTATTCAACTCAGAAGGACGATTCCCCAGCAGAAGCATCTGAAGAGAAAACCAAACATTTAAGTCAAATGGGAAACTTTCAAAATTAATTTCCTATACTCATTAGCCACCCAAAGTTTTCTGTGTTCATCCTAATAATTGTATTACTGAGCATTTTAAGAGACTGCACAGTATTCTTGCTTGTCTTATAAAGTTGGAAGGTAAGATTTTGCTCAATGCCATGATTGGCTCAACAGCAAGAACTGCACAATTTCATCTCCGATTCTAAGCTAAACAGAGCTGAGAGATAATTCCCCTGTGTATTTATAAGTAAGAGTTAAATCCCTCCCAGTGTAATGTAGCACCAGATCGAAGTAAACAGACTATGATTTCAGTGCTAGACACAGCCTTAAGGCAGAAGAAATTACACTGTCATGCAGAGGATATGTAGCTGCTGCTATTTTGGTGCTTGAGTTCTTTGTTGTCACATAGTTGAAGGCAATCCAGATGAGGAAGAGTGTTAACCAACAAAAGGAGAAAATTCCCTGCACATGGCTAGGGGGGTGTAGGGAAAGAGGAAAGATAGTATAGTAGTATCTGAATGCACCAATAAGGGGTCTGTTCCAGTAAACAATGGATTCAACTTGACTGCTCATTCTTTCTGGAAGGAGGTTGTTTAGAAGAACAAAATGCAAGCTAAAGCTTAAACTCTATATTTCATCAAATGGTTTATCTGCCATTGATTAATTTAATTGGATTAGCTTCCAGTTGTAAGTTTAGGAAAAAGTTGGAACATTCACTTTCTTGATATCTCCAAACCATGAGGATATTATTTAAGACATATGTGTATGTACATATACACACACATAATTTAAGAAGCGTTATAATATTTGTCTCTATACATCTGTACCTCTAGATGTACATGTTGACATTATAGGCAGTTACCTTTAAAATCAAAGGACTAATTCTGAACAGATGAGATGTATAAGTTTCGCCACCCAGAATGGAAGGTAGAAAAGATTAGAAAAACATAAGAAAAATTCTATATTCTCACCAATGTGGGGATTCTGCCAGTTGCTGAGTAGTTTTTTTTCAATTGTGCATTTTGGAACTGGGGAAATAACCCCATGATGGGTTCAGGGTCCAATTGTACCCACTGTGAGACTGACCTGAGCTAAAACTCCATTATCTCTTTGCTTGCGTTAACCCCTGCTCTGACTGGTGGGCCACAGTGATATTTTGGGTCTCTTGGAATTAGTGTCAGTTCAGGACCAGTGTCCAATAATCCCTGAAAGATCTAGTTATTCCACTGTTGCGCAGTCACCCTGGTAATACACTGATGATTCCTTGGGAGACAGCAGGAGAAAGAATTCAAATATGATGAAATATAGAATTATAATGAAAGGTAATTAGTTGAGAATGAAAGTAGTATTCTATGAAAACATATGAGAGATAAAACTGAAATCATCTTCCCCAAAGTAACAAACAAGACATGGGAACCAGTAGAGAAAGACAGAGGATAAATTTGGAAACATCTTAGCATTAGAATAATAAGCTGTGTTTATATAACTTCAATATATCTGCAAATAAAAATGCAAACTCCATTACGTGATAACGAATTAACTCAGGATAACGTAATTAACACATTGACTGCCATACTAGAAAATTTTTTTTTTTCCTTGGGGCCATGGGGTTTTATTACAAAAATAGAATAAAAACTTCAAAAATAAAACAATCCTTTCTAATTTGATGAAAAAATTGTTATTTTTTTATTGTTTTCTGTGCATGAGTTATATGCAACTTGAAAAATAGTTCTTGGGGCTCCCAAGGTGAAAAGATGTATGAATTACATATGCTTCATGACGCCCCAGGTTCAAAACTAGCATGAGTTAAATACAACTCACATGGCATTTAATGGATTAAATGCATGATCCATACTATTCTCATGGTTTGCAGTCATGGAAGAATTTTTTCTGTCTTGGTGATTTAGTTTGCCTTCAGCCTTTGCTGGTTGTAGTGAATAACTTTTGCCTTTCCAGCAGCTGTTTTTCAATATCTTCTGAGAGTGGCATCCCATATCCTGTGGTGTGTGCTCCCTCCACAATTTTTTTATAATTCTATTGTACTATCACTCTCAATACTCTACCTCCTAGCCACAGAGATGGCCAATTGGAATCCTTTCCTGAGAGTTTATACAAAGATGTTGGAGTAGAGGTCCTCTCCTTCTCTATGGTGGCTTCTTCTCTCTGCTTGTTCTCTGTTCTCCCATCCATGCCCTGCATTCACCATGGTGGTGAGAGACACTAAACATACAGTAGAAGACAATGAGGCCAACACACAGATAGTAGCATGGCCAAGATATTGATTAATTGGTTTTGGCATACTGGAATCAGTCTCACTCCCCTGATCTCTTTTGCAGTTACGTGAACTCCGCTGTTTCTGAACCTTTCAGTGGAACTACTGTTCTGTTTAATGCAGTCCCTCAATATTCCAGCTAGCTAGATTACATTTCCTAGAACTACTAAATTTTTCATATCACGCCCTTATGCAAAAAATTCCCATACCCCCACTGGCAAGAGCAAGCGAGTCTGAGGTTAAATTTTGGCTCTTTCACTCATGAGTATGTCTCTTCAACTCGTTGTGCCTCCTGACCCAAATAGCTAGTTCTCTGGGTTACTGAGAGACAGAAACATGACAGTGTAAATGTAAAGTCCTTGATAAAGACCAGGGCACAGTGAACACTCAATGGGAACGTCGAGACTCCTGAGCATGGCCCCAGCCTGCTATGCTATCCTAACATCCACTCCTCTCCTAACCAAACTCTGCTGCAACCAAGCTGGCTTACTTGCTGTTCCCAAATACACTCTACATTTACCCACTATTTGGCTTTACTCTTGCTCTGCATCTACTTCTCTGAATTTAGCCATTTCTTTAAAAATCTATAATGTCAACCCCATCATTCCCATAGCATTTTTTGACCCACCATTCTGACGTGATCATTTCCTTCTTCAAATCCCTAGAACACTTTGTTGCCTCTGTCATTAATCTGGCAATTAATCACAGAATGTCTGAGTCTTTTCTGGTTTTTTAATTCAAACTGTCATGTATTTTATATTGTTTTTGATTTTTTCAAACACTTTTATCCTATTTTTAATCTAATTATATGCTCCTTATGGGCAAGAACTGCTTTTATTTCTTTCTGCCCCTACTGGGACCTACTACATACTAGTTACCCAATAAAAATATTGAATTTAGTCATTCTTTTCTTTGTAGATCTATTTATTTTCAATCCCCATGGGAACAATGAGCTATGTGAAAATTTAGATACTTTGAACCATTCTTTTCATTACAGATAAACCACAATCTAATAAGCACCCTTGCATAAAGAAGGAGTCAATCATAGGTAATGCAGGAAATATCAATCAAGTAGGACAGAAAACTATAGAAATTGAAGGTGACTATTCTTTTATTCTGTTTTTAGCATTTCCTTCAGGTGAGTTGGCTCTTTGTAGTCCAGTGAGGAATTATACAGAAAAATGGTGATTAAAATTCATTGCTTTCTATTGACTGAGAGCCAGATGCTGAGATGTTTCTGAACCTACAACCTTGGCAAGCCCCACCCAGCTCCCACATTACTTCTGTTGACCTAAAGACCAGACAGCCAAAAGTGGAATAATAAACCAAGTTAAGGTGGATGTTTTCTTCTTGGTTCTTAACTTACTCTAATGTAAATGACTGCCTTCTTACCAAAGATCTTTATTTGACACATTGCTCTAGTTTAAACAATCTGTATCTGATACGATGTTCATCAAGTCACACTTTAACACCTACCATAAATGAATAGGAGACAGAACTAGAATCTGTAGGAGAATTTTGAAGTTTAGTTTGACAAATTTAGATAAAGATTATGAAGAAGGTATGGCTCCTTGCCCCAGGGTTTTTCTAGTCTAGCCTTTCAAGCAGTAAGTTCTGTTAAGCAACTATAGTTACAACTAATGGTGGCCCAATTATTAAAGATATGCTTTGTGTTTTATGTCCGGGGAACTACTTTATAATGCTGCTGTTGGGGGTAGGAATACCATAATCAGTACAGGTATGGCATGGTCAATCAGGCTTTGACTATTTCCCAGCCGTTCTCTTTCCAGGAACATGAAGTAATATGCAGTATAGCCAAATCCTTGGGCTAACAAGTAGTGATATAACTGGGTTTACTGCATTGTTCTGAATTGAAGAAACTTCTAAAATGTGTTCTTAGTCTGAAATTTGGCTTACTGAAATCTTGGCCAGAGAGGTGCATTTTAAAACAAACAAAACCAAAAGGGAAATCTTAAATCCAAAATTGCCTTAAATTTGTTAAAACTACTTTAAATAAAATAATGTCAAATTAAAGGGAATAGAAATGTGAGATTGTCAAATGTTTTAGTATGTGATATCAGCTAATGTTTGTGGAGATTTTAAAAATTTAATGGTCATTATTTTACAAACAAGATATAGACCAATATTTAAACATATAAAAAAACTTATTTAAAAATAGTTCAAGAAAATGATTTCAGTAAAAAACCTATTTTAAGCACATTATAATTTATAAATATAATGAATCACATAGAGATACAAAGGTTTTTTTTCCTCTAAATATTGCATGTTTACCTCTTTTGAATTCAAAATATGCCTTGATTTAAATGATGATCTGTTTCTAAATTGAAAATCAAAGCAGCTTGGAACTAGAAATTGTGTATTTGCAATCTACCCAAGTCAGGTACTTGCAGGAAACTTTTGTATGTTAAAGATACATCTTATGTGCTTAATAGATTTCATGTACAAATCAGTAGATGGAATGAATGAATAAAAGAGTAAGTAAACCAGTAGTCAAGGTGCAATATGAGTGACAATATAGAATGTATTATTATAGACTGAATTATTTTAATGTTTCCAAGTTTCATAGTCATTGTTTATAAAGTAAAAGTAATAGGACAACCTTATTTGCAATGTTGTATTAAATGAAATAATATATGTAAGTGCCTGACAGTGCCCAGCCCATGGTACTAAATGTTCCCTTCCCCTGTGGTAGAAATATAGTCTTAAAAAACAAAAAATCTACTTGCTAGAACTGGAAAAAGATACTTGGAGAGGCCGATCTAATTGGCAAACTCTTTATTTCCATGATTTCTATCATCATGTCTATGGAAATCACTTCCTAAAGGAAATTTCTATCCATTACCTCTCTCATTGATCACAATTCTTATTTCCAATTCAAGGGTTGTGAAAAATGTTGCTCAAAATATAGGGACAATATTACCATGGTTACTATTATATAATTCTCTTCAATCTTGATCAGAATCTTAGAATGTTAGAGATTACAGATTGAAAATCAGTGCCAAGATTCACTCAAATTTTTGATGGTCTACTATGTCCAAAACACTGTGCTAAGTATGGGACAGAAAAAGATAAATAAGGCATACCCACAACCTTGGGAAGCTAATTGTGTGTAGGAAGGGCAAGCTTTTCTACTGTTAACTATCTTAAAAGGTAGAAAGTGCTACAAGAGAGGCACGTATAGAATGGATGCAGAGTAAGAGTAATTCAGCCTTGAGAATTGAAGAAGCCTTCACTGAAAAGGTTGCATTTGTTTTAGAGCTCCAAAAGATGAAGAGGCATTTGCCAAGAGGGGATGGGGAAGGTAAAGATGGTATATAAAAGCAGGAAGGCAGGGAAGTAGTACTATAAGTAGTGCTGTTAGAGGTGCCATGATGCTCTTGTGTTTCTGGAACAGTAGTTTTCTAAAGCTAAACCTTTCTTAAAAAAATGAAATCTTATGTAGAATTCTACCTGGAAAAGAGATAAAAGCAAAGCTGCCTTTTTGTAGAGACAGGGTCTCACTGTGTTGCCCAGGCTGGTCTCAAACTCATGGCCTCAAGCAATCCTCCCACCTCATCCTCTGAAAGTGCTGGGATTATAGACATGAGCCACTGTGCCTGGCCCATGAAAAGCTGCCTTTCTGAAACAGGGAGAAGAGCCTGGAGTCACAGCTGCTAACCATGTTACCCCCCATAGCACTCTCAGGGAAGTTAGAGAAGAGTGGTAGGAAACCATGGAGATTCAGGGCTGGGGACCAGAGTATGTCACCTTAGACAGATTGGCCTTTGTCCTTAGGAATTATCAAACATTTTTAAGCAAGTTAATAGCATCAACTCTATTAGAAAGAGAACATTAGGTGTTCTATAAGCTGTAACAGGGTGGAGAGACCTATACATCAGGTATTCCAAGAGTCCGGATAATAAAGGAAAAGCAGAGAACTAATCTGCGTAGATCTGAGTTCTGATTTTGGTTCCTTTTCTGCCAAACTCCATGACCTTTAATTACAGAATCTTAGATTTAAAGGGGACCTTCCATGTGTCATTCAACTGCCTTCCCAATTTAAGCATCCCTTTAACAATGAAACTGACAAACGATTAGGCCGTTACATGACCTAGAACATTTTCATATGAAGCATACTACATATGTTAGAAAGAACCCCATTCTTTTGTGGTAGCCCTAATTGCATTTAGAAACAAAGAAACTAAAGGAATCTCTTCCCTTTAATTTCCAACTAGAACAAATCATGTGTTGGGGGATTTTTAACCAGCCAATCCTTTGGATATTTGTACACAGGTCTCAAGCCCTTGCTCTGCCTTTTCTTTTCTCAGTAAATCATTCAGAGTTCCCTGATTCAGAGTTCATGGGACATAAATTTCAGATTACTTGCTTTGCTGGTTACCCTCTGTCAATGCTTTTTATTCCAACTATGAACTGTTAAAATATGCTATCTAGAGCTGAAATAAGTTCTTCAGAGATGGGCTGAACACGGCACTATCCAATGAATGGGGCTGGTACCTCTCTTGATTTTGAAGTACTACTTTTTAAAGAAGCATGTGATTGCAATAATATTTTAATAGCCAGGTCATACTTGTGGCTCATATGGAGCCTGTAGTCAACTCAGGCCCTGGAGCCTTGAGCAAGTCGATTAACCCGTCCTGTCCTCAGTCCCTCTAGCTTGACCATAAGGGTCACACCTGCCTCCTGTTTATGGTAATTATGGATAATATAATGTTAAATTAAATTTATAGGCAATGTTGTACTTGAAATTCAAGGTGACCTAGTTGTTGTGCAGATACAGTTTTAAGAAAGACAAAAGAACCATTGACAAGAAAGTAATCTGTATCAAAAGCATATTAAATGGCCTTTGGAAAAAAATGTGTTTCCTAGGATTTTGCATTTTTGACCCTTACTACTTCTGTTTTAGCAATAAAAGATTTAGCCTGACTATTCTATAAATAGATTTTCAATTTATATTGCCAGATAATACACAATTTGATGAGAGTGAAGACGGTTTTCCTAAGAGGCTAAGTTAATTGGTTTATATATTATTGTCTTGTATGTGTCTCAGTTTTTCCCTTGGCTTCCAAGCCTTTGAGGCGTATGTTACTTTCTCTAATAGAATATTCTCTTGGCTGACTTCAGCAAAGGAGTGACCAAGTCTGCTCTATACTTGCTGGCAGGGATGTTGCAGTAATCTGAATAAAATAAGGTCCAAAGGAGAATCTGGCTCAGACAATAGGAGTTAAAAAGTAAAAACAAACACGGGTCCTTACTGTTAGCCTTCCACATGCTGGGAGCTGAACACTATTTTGACGACCTCATTCCAATGTGTTTTATAGATGTGCTATAAAAATTGCACTATAAAAATTTTATAAAAACTGTTATAGAAAAATCTCTTCATGATTTAGATAAGACCCTCCCCCTTTTTAAGATTGTATCAGTGGCACCCAAAAGTTTTTAGAAGATACTTTACATCCTTCAAAGGTAGTTGAAGGCAGTTACTGAACTTCCTTATAACACTGAAATTCTGTTGGACATAGTGGTAAACTCTGTTTGGCTCTGAGGATTTAAAAAACACTGCAGATGCAGTTACCAGCTCTGCTGTGATCAGTCTTATTACATTACTGTTTTTCATCCCTTGTTCATACTTTGTGGGAACAGCGAACATAGAATGTAAGCTTTTAGCTGCAATTATTTCATCACAAAACTAAGAGAAATATGATTTTCTGACAAAAATTTGTAGGTCCTCTTTATGAAAATTATAGTTGTATTTTCAAGATTCTATTGTTTCACCTATCTTGTTAGATCTGATATTTGGTTTTCTCATCCCAGTGGAGCTTTAGATGTGTTATAATTCATCAATTTAAGTGTGAACTTCCTTTCATTAAGAGTGGGACAAAGTATATTACTGCTATGCCCTTGTCCACTTAAAAAACATGATTAGTATCTGTATAATGCCATTGGCCAGGAAGAACTTGCCATCGGTGCCAGACAAGTCTAAATAGGATTTTAATGCATGACGAAATCTAAAGATAAGAAATATTGAAGAACAAAATTAGAATTTTTTCAGAGCTCTTCTGTGAATCACAGGAGAATAAACACAGAGGGCCAAAGCTGATGCTTGTTAAATAGTCAAATGTTTAATTAATCTAGATTCTTGATTGAAATTCAAAGAAATGGGTTGCAATTTCAGCCATATAATCTTATAGTTTTGTATGCACATAGTTTATGCTCTTTTATAGTTTCTTCTCCAGTGCACGGTAGCTTTGTGAATATTGAAATGCAAAAGTTAGAAGGTAAATATATTTTCAAAATAAATTTCTATCCATTTCTAGCTGTATTTAGTAATCTGTTTGCCTTTTAAAGAATTTTGCAGTTTTCCTCAAGTGATCATATCCTTTATTTTACACGTCATTTCATATTATGTACTGTAGAAACTTCATATCAAAGAGTTAAGTGAGGGCCGAGAGCCCTCACGGTGGCTCATGCCTGTAATCCTAGCACTCTGGGAGGCCGAGGCGGGTGGATCGCTCGAGGTCAGGAGTTCGAGACCAGCCTGAGCAAAAGCGAGACCCCATCTCTACTAAAAATAGAAAGAAATTATCTGGCCAACTAAAATACATATAGAAAAAATTAGCCGGGCATGGTGGCGCATGCCTGTAGTCCCAGCTACTCGGGAGGCTGAGGCAGGAGGATTGCTTAAGCCCAGGAGTCTGAGGTTACTGTGAGCTAGGCTGACACCACGGCACTCACTCTAGCCAGGGCAACAAAGCGACACTCTGTCTCAAAAAAAAAAAAAAAAAAAAGAATTAAGTGAGCAATATAAATATAGGTTGTGTAAAGATGACTATCTTGTCTTATAAGATGTATATAACCTCTTGTATATTTTTTGTTCTTCTCTACTGTGGTTTTAATGTTCTTTCCTCTTCTCAGTCTTTATTTTCATCTACTAATTTTTCAAGTCTTTTTTTCCCTGCATGAACTCCTAAATACTAGAACTAAATTACCATCCCCACCTCGTATCACAGGATACAATAAATGTTGGGTGTGATTGGTTAGGTAGGTGGATACCTGGGTGCATGGTTAGAATTGGATGAGCAAGTGTGTAGATAGATGTATGGATGGAAGAATGGACCAGTGGCACCTCTTCCATGCTACCATGATTACTGGAATTTCAGAATCCTGTAATCTCCGCCAATCTCAGGGCTTCATGATGGTCACAAAAAAGTTTATTGTATCTTAGAGTATGTTTTAAATCTACCAGGCATGGAGGAAGAGTTTGGAGTATCTAACAATTTAAAAGAAATTGTAAAAGGTATAGATCAGCACTGTTGATTTTGCATTGATATAATGAAAGTCATTGATTTTTCCTAAATGAATTCATAACTTAGAAATGGAGCATGAATGCACAGCAATGATGATGACATCTCTGAAGGCAACAAATGTCTTAGTTTCTGATTGTCCTTCATTGTACATCTGTGATTATGATTTATGTGATTTTATTATACAAATAAGTCCTGTCTGTTTTATTAAGTCAAAACTGATATTTGTAAATATTGATTTGTCACCTAATCTTACACGTAGATTCATGGACTGAGATGGGAAAAAAATGGAAGTCTTGACTTATTCTACTGTTTAATAATTCAATCGTCTATAATGTATTTCAGTTTTTTCAGTGACTTACATGAGGGTTTATAATTGAGTTTTTAGTTCTCTTTGGTTTTTGGAATACTTGTGTTAGGGATTTTCCGTATGTTTTAACAGTTATCATTATAATTAAGTAAACTTAAATTCATCTTGGGACTAACACAAGAGTATTGGTCAAGATGCACTTTAAAATAAATCTCCTTATATTTAGTCTAGACTGCTAAGTACTAACTACATCTGCTCTGCAGAGAATCGGATTAGACCAAGAGAGTCTTATGTCTTCATTATGCCATTGTTGCAGTGCACAGTGTTTGGATAAAATATAATTTTCCTGATATCTCTAAGCAAGGTATAAATAAGCAAAAACTTTTTTGGAATTATAGCAATTTTATTACATTCACATGAGAGCCTCATACATGCTCTCATTAAAATATCCATTGCTATAATCAGCCATAAATTATTGGTCATTAAATTAATTACTTAGATAATATATATTCTATTGGCTACTAAAGTATGATTGATTTGCAATTCTAGATATTGATTTAATAGTTAAAATGGATTATTAAATAAAAAAATTATTTCTAACATATGTAATAGTTTGAGGATTAGGGTAGATAATTTAGTAGCTTGAAGAAAGGCCCATAATGTTGGCAAAATTTGGAAATCCTCAAATTAAAATGTTTGTGTGATGCCAAGGAGCAATGAGAATAAATGATAGGGAATAAATAAATGATGTTTGTTTTAGCTTGTTAGCATACTATGATGTCCCCTTCAGTTGAAGATATATTTTTAAGACTATAACAACTCCAATGAAATGGAGATAAATACAAATGAAATTTTTAAAGTGACTGTCATCCATTTTTCAAGTATACTTCAACATCTTGTTATTAAATATGATAATCATCCTGAAGTTCATAATAGTTACCAAGCGTCCTGGGTCAAATGTACTAAAGTCTTTGAAATATCTTCTAGAGTATCTATTACTTTTACTTGGTAAGTAAAACCTAACAATAATTAGGGTGCAGGCATTAGATATAGACTATTTCTAGCTATTGCTTTTGTAGTTCAATGGTTAGTTTTTAGTGTCCAGAGAGAGATTAACAATCTGTGATAATAAAAAAAATGAGTTATTACTTTCTAACATTTCATTCATTAAAGTATTTACTATTTCTTATTATTCATCATTCTTCATAGCTAACTGTGAACTTTTTCTTTATTTTGGGAGATATTTCCAAGTTCAATGTATGCTAAATACAAAAATAAAAGATAGAAAATATGGAGACAAAATATTTCCTTGAAACTTATGGCCTTTAAATATGTTTATTAATTTTTTAAAGTGTTTGAGAAATATGCATTTAGTATGTGGAAAGAACTTCATTTTTTTGTTTTTTGAGACAAGGTCTCTCTCTGTTCCCTGGACTAGAGTGCAATGGTGTCATGATAGCTCACCACAACCTCAAACTCGTGGGCTCAAGTGATCCTCCTGCCTCAGCCTCCCAAAGAGCTAGCATTACAGGTGTGAGCCACCATACCCAGCCTGAGAACTTAATTTATAGTTGAAAATGTAGTGTTTTTTTCAGGGATAAAAGTTTTAAATCTTCTGAAGTTTTTTTTTTTTTTTTAATGGCTTAGTAGCGTCAATGTCATTAAGATACAAACATTTCCGTAACTTACAAGTAGACCAATTTCTGGGAAATAAAAATAGTTGTTTATGAGACATTTATATTCCCCACAGTTTTGTTTCTCAGTTTAATTTTAAAATATATAAAACAAGAAAAATATATTCTTCGTTATATATGATGAATCTTTTATGTAAACTATTAATATTTAAAAAAAATCATCCCTTTGAACTTTGTGTCTTTGAATTGAGATGTACTAAAATTACTTATCTTTAAAACCCTACCTAAAATCATTTTTGATATGTAATATAGGATAGGAAATGAAACACTCAATCCATTAAAATGCCATTATATTTTTGGACTACTTAATTAGTAATAAATATAATTCTGAAATAATTAGGTTTTTATTAGTCTGAAAATAGAGCTCATCCCAGCCCTGTTACCCATCTGCCACATTAATCATCTGACAACTTTAACAGGTGCTTCTCATTCTGCTTATACAAAGTATAGAAATGAAGGGAAACAGAATACTACTATTGGGTGGACCCTCAGTTCTCATCATCTCTGGGTAAACAGTGAAGAAAATGAGGTGTGTTTTCCTTCAGTCCATGTTGGAATATGTAGGAATGAGGCAGTAGAAATTGGACTGAATATTCTTCTGAATATTTTTGTAATAAAAAATATTCTGACATTATTACTAGTGCCAGAAATAAGACTGTAAGACAATTTATAGGCTAAATTTTATTTGAAATTTTGAAAATGTCTCAAATAACATACAGTCACTTTTAAACATGTAATTTGATTCTTGGGCAAGATGGCTGGTTAGCAACATCGCTCACCGGATCATCTCAGAAAGAAGGAAAAGTTTTAGATGAAAAAAACATAGCTCAGGTGTAATTCTGAGGAAAAAAGTATCAGAAACTACTAGAAATTCCACAAGAAGAAGTTGTGGAGCAGAACAGGAAGAAGCAAGATTTTGGCAGAAACCAATCCCAGAGGAATTTGAAGTCCTGTGTAAAGGGTAGGTGGGGATTTTGTTTCTTCTTCCCTCACACTTCTGGCAAACTGCAGGCTCCCAAGCTGCTGGAGAGCTTCTCTACCCTCACAAGCCCCAAAGCTGCTGTTGCCAGTGAACTGGGAGCTTCTTGAGAACAAAGCACCAGGCTGCCAACCCCCTCGAAGTCTCTCCCCCTCACCACAGATCCAAGCTGAGGCAGTGGGCACTATACTGCTTCTCCACCCATTGTGTGCCTTTGTCCTCCCCAGGGAGCTTCAGCCCTTCAGTTTTTGTGTCAGTGGTCCACACAAAAACATCTCCCCACTCCTGCCCAGACTGCAGTGGTCACAGAGGGCCGGTGGGTTCCAGGGGAACTGTGTGAACCCAGAGCTTGGACATTGCAGGTGAGTTTGCTTCCAGGGAGAGGGACAAAGGGAACCAGAGTGCCAGCTCTCCTCAATTCAGATTTGTCTCCTCCCTCTCCCTCCCCTGCTCACTGCTGCTGAGTGGCAGTTTCTATGTGAGTCAGCATGGATGCCCCAAAGGATGACTGTGCCAGTGCTCTCAGGAGTGACTGCTTCCCCTCTATTGGCGTACCCACCACACCAAGGCTTCTACAGAGAGTGGAGCTCACACTTTTCCTCTTAAAGACCTGCAGCAGACCAAAGAGTGCTTGGACTGTGAGCTCCCTCCTGCAGGTCCTCCCTGCTGCTGCTTGCCTGGTGGCTTCAGCAAAGCAGGGCATACCTCGAAGCCAAGGGACCTTAAGCCTGCTTGAGCACTCCATGGGCAACACAGGGCCAACACGCTTCTCCCTGGCACAGTCAGTGATTGAACTTGGGGGATTAGAGGACTTGATCGTGTTGCTAAGGGGCACAGAGGGGAGATTTGTGAACTAATCGTGGGAGGTGATGGAGGCCACCTGTGCAGAACTAAAAGCGTGCAGGGTGGGTCCAAGCTGCGGTGCACTTGTGGAGCACACCCCCCCCCACACACACACACAGAAAAAGCCATGCTTTTGGTCTGGCGTGGGAACTTGGACAGGAAAGCTCCCAGCCTGTGGTGCTATTGCTGATTACTGATAAGCTTAGCTAGTTTGGACTGCTGCTTGTGGCCAGATACCAGAAGGAGATCCTCAGAGCAAGGGAAGAAGGAGAAGAGTAAAACCCATTCTTGACAACCAGACTGTGAATCCTAGACTGCCCAACCCCCATGAGCAGACTTTTTGGCTTAGAAGAGCCACTTCAGCCCCTCCCTGGTGACTTTCCCCAGTGGCCTGGGAAGTGACCCTTGACTCCTCCCAAGATAGCTCTTTGTGGAGCCTGATTTCAGGCTTGTCTGACCTAGCTTCACCCAGCCTCACTCCTCCATCGGTCTTTGCTGAAGTGAAGCACAAGAAAGGGTCCTCTGGGAGCTCCAGGGCCCTACCCACCAACTGGGGCATTCAGTGCTTCTCCTGATTGACTAGAGCCAGACATAGGTTCCTAAAACACCACTATAGCAGGCTTTTTCCTTAAATCACCACCTACTGGCAGAGAGAACAACTTGTAAAGCCCATTACAGCATTTACTGATTCAAACATATAGGGCATGGCTAACTCTTACCCACAAGCACCACCTACCATCTCAGAGATTAAACTGGGCATCTCAATATAATTCACACTGTTGAGAAGACCACAGGGCTGGGAAAAGAGAAAGAATTTCAAAGACCTTCATCTTCCTTTGTCAGCAAGAGACAGGGACTCTGCCCATGCACATAGTACACCACTGCCACAGCCTACAAATAACTACATCAGTTAAGAAAACCACCACACTAAGGATATCTATAGCCAAGGTGTCCATCAAAAACCTAGGCCTCGGCCGGGCGGGGTGGCTCACGCCTGTAATCCTAGCACTCTGGGAGGCCGAGGCGGGCGGATCGCTCAAGGTCAGGAGTTCGAGACCAGCCTGAGCAAGAATGAGACCCCGTCTCTACTAAAAATAGAAAGAAATTATCTGGCCAACTAAAATATATATAGAAAAAATTAGCCGGGCATAGTGGCGCATGCCTGTAGTCCCAGCTACTCGGGAGGCTGAGGCAGTAGGATCGCTTAAGCCCAGGAGTTTGAGGTTGCTGTGAGCTAGGCTGACGCCACGGCACTCACTCTAGCCCGGGCAACAAAGTGAGACTCTGTCTCAAAAAAAAAAAAAAAAAACCTAGGCCTCCATCAAAGTACCCACAAAGAAAGCCAAAAGTCCTTAACCAACATATGATACAGACATACCCTTAAGAGTGAAGGGGCAGGGGAAGCCCCATCTAAACACAAGAAAATCCCAAAACAAGAAGCAACAGGTGCTCCAGATGAGTAGGTATCAGTGCAAGAACTCCAAAAGTATGAAAAAGCAGAGTGAAAGGACAGCCCCTGAGGGGCACATGAGCACTCTAGCAATGGTTCCCAACCAAAGTGAAAATACTGAAGTGACAGATAAAGAATTCCAAATATGGATTGTAAGGAAGCTCAATGAGATCCAAGAGAAAATGGAAAACCAACTCAAAGAAACCAGAGAAACAGTTCAGACAATGAATGAAAAAATTGCTAAAGAGATAGATATATTTAAAAAAAATAGAACTTCTGGAAGTAAAAAATTCATTTAGGGAAATACAAAACACAGTGGAAAGTTTTAAGAATAGAATTTCAGAACTTGAAGACAACTCTTTCAAATTAACCGAATCAGTCAAAAATAAAGAACAAAGAATTGAGGAGTGAGCAAAGTTTATGAGAAATATGGGATTATGTAAAATGGCCAAATATAAGAATCATAGACATGCCTGAGGGTGAAGAAGAAAAAGCAAAAGGTCTGGAAAACCTATTTGAGGGAATAATTGAGGAAAACTTCCCTGGTTTTGCTAGAGATTTAGAAATCTAGACACAAGAAACTCAGTGAACACCTGGGAGATTCATTGCAAAAAGAGAATCACCAAGGTATACAGTCATTAGACTGGCCAAAGTCAACATGAAGGAGAAACTCCTACAAGCCATGAGGTGAAAACATCAA
This sequence comes from Eulemur rufifrons, assembly GCF_041146395.1. NCBI lineage: Eukaryota > Metazoa > Chordata > Mammalia > Primates > Lemuridae > Eulemur > Eulemur rufifrons. The sequence continues at coordinate 33,743,978 of NC_090999.1, read as the reverse complement.
GTAACTTACAAAGGAAAACCTATCAGACTAACAGCAGACTTCTCAAGAGAAACCTTACAAACCAGAAAGGAATGAGGTCCTATATTTAGTCTCCTTAAACAGAATAACTGATTAACCAGAAATAGAAGGGACAGGACTCAATAGCCTCAATCAGAAATGAGAAAGGAGACATTACAACTGATACCACAGAAATATAAAATATCATCTATGAATACTAAAAAACCTCTATGCAAACAAACTAGAAAACCTAGAAGAAATGGATAAGTTCCTGGAAACACACACCTACCAGGCCTGAATCAAGAAGAAATAGATCCTGAACAGACAGACCAATAATGAGCAGTGAGATTGAAGCAGTAATAAAAAATCTCCCACCAAATAAAAGCCCCAGACCAGACACATTGATAGCTGAATCTTCCAGACCTGCAAAGAACTAGTATCTATCCTCCAGAAACTATTCCATAACATCAAGAAGGAGGGAATATTCCCTAAGTCATTCTATGAATCCAGTGTCACCCTGATACCAAAGCCAGGAAAGGACACAAAAAAGAAAAGTACAGACCAATATCCTTTATGAACATAGATGCAGAAATCTTCAACAAAAACCAAGCAAACTGAATTCAAAAGCATATCAAAAAGATAATCCACCATGATCAAGTGGGTTTTATTCCAGGGATACAAGGATGGTTCAGCATACACAAATCAATAAACATGATTCACCACATAAACAGAAACTAAAACCATACGATCATCTCAATAGATGCACAAAAAGCATTCAATAAAATCCAGCACCCTTTTGTGATTAAAAACCCTCAAAAAACTAGGTACAGAAGGAATAGATCTCAAAATTGTAAAAGCTGTATGTGATAAACCCACAGTCAACATCATATTGAATGGAGAAAAGTTGAAAGCAGTCCCCCTAAGAAGTGGAACAGGACATGGGTGCCCACTGTCAACACTTCTATTTAAGATAGTATTGGAAGTCCTAGCCAGAGCAGTCAGGCAAGAGAAAGAAATAAAGGGCATCCAAATTGGGAAATGGGAGGTCAAACTGTCCCTGTTGGCTGGTGATACAATTTGTATTTAGAAAACACTAAAGACTCCACCAAAAGACTACTGGAATTTATAAACAAACTTAGCAAAGTCTCAGGTGACAAAATCAGTGTACACAAGTTAGTAGCATTTCTGTATACTACTAACAGTCAAGCTGAGAGTCCAATCAAGGACTCAATACCATTCACAATATCTACAAAGAAAATAAAATACTTAGTAATTAACCAAGGAGGTGAAAGATGTCTACAAGAAGAACTACAAAACACTGATGAAAGAAATTACTGATGACACAAACAAATGGAAAAGCATCCCATACTCATGTATTGGTAGAATCAACATTGTTAAAATGTCCGAGTTGGTATCTCATTGTAGGTTTAATTTATATTTCCCTGATGTTTAGTGATGTTGAGCCTTTTTTCATGTATTTGTCTATCTTCTTTTGAAAAACTTCTGTTCATGTCTTTTGCCCTTTTTGTGATGGGGTTATTAGTTTTTTTTTCTTGATGGTTTGTTTTAGATCTTTGTAAATTCTGATTATTAGTCCTTTCTCTGATGTATGTAGTTTTCAAATATTTTCTCCCATTCTGTAGATTTTCTATTCACTGTGTCATTTCCTTTGCTGTGAAGAAGCCTTTTAATTTAATTAAGTCCCATTTATTTATTTTTGTTATTGCTATATTTGCCGTTGGGGTGTTATCATAAATTCCTTGTTTAGGCTGATGTCTATAAGAGTTTTTCCTATGTTTTCTTTTGAAATTTTTATGTTTTCATGCCTTACATTTAAGTATTTCATACGTCTTCAATTAACTTTTGTGTATGTTGAGAGATAGGGATCCTGTTTCTTTCTTCTGCATGTGGCTATGCAATTTTTCCAGCACCACTTATTGAATAGGGCTTCCTTTCCCCAGTGTATTTTGTTGTCTGCTTTGTCGAAGATCAGAAAAACTTTGTCATTGGTATCACAAATCTAGTGTGTGTGTTAGGGATGTGTGTGGTCTGTGTATTGGGGATAATGCATTTAGTTCTTGCATTTTGCAAAGTCCAGAGGGAAAGACAGTTCTTTCCCAGACAACAAAGATGACCAGAGCATGTCAATCACTCTTTCCATGAATGGTGGCATATTTTAGAATTTGTTTTATGGAGGAAGGGGACACATTCAGATGAGCTTTTAAATGATGCACCTCTGAATAAACTTTCCATAAAATAACTTTTTGTCTCCAGAGAGTAATATCACCAAAGCAATAGGGCACATGGTATGTTCCCCCCAGATACTGCCTATAGAGCTTGGCAAATGTTACCTGAAATAGAAAGTCAATCCTCTTTTCTCACAAGTGCCATGTGTTCAATCTACACTGTCCCTGCACAAGATAAAACTTGAATGTTTCATCTTCCCATCATGAAATAGAATGTCGACTATTCAGCTACTTTGAATGAGTGGCCAAGATGACATTTGAGCTGGTAGTTCCAGAAACTAGATGGCATTACTCTAATGACTTGAGCACTGGGTTATCTTTCCCAAGTGGTGCAAAAGAGTGGCTCACAAACATTAATTTTTGTCTAGATAGTCTTAAATGTCTGTTTTAGTAAGTGACTCATTATTAGAAAATTCTTTGTGTTGCACAAAATCATTTTCTCATTATAAGGCTTCAATAGCAAAGCTTAAACCTTTGTAAGAATAAGATTGGTCATGTCTTCTCACCATGCACTTAGACTCTCAGGACTGATTCTGTACTTCTTGTTTCACGAAGTTTATCTTTATATATCCAGTGTACTTGTATCACCTGTACGTGGTAGCTTCCACATCTATGGTTATAATTTCTCAATATGTGTCATTTGCATTTAAAGTAGTTCCAGGCAATTCCTCATTTGTGTCACTCTTCTTTTCTTTAATTTAACGTTGACGTGAATCATCCTGATCCTTTTAGCCCATCATTATTTCCTAGTTTTTCCATTACCTTGAATGGTACTTTCAACCTTAATATGGTTCAAATATCAGAACTGATTTTACTTTCATTTTAGTGCTCTTTACTCTTTACCCAGGTAGGAGATTATCCTTCTACTGCTATTTCTTGGCTTGTTATCACGTCACATCCCTGCTTAAACCCATCTCAAGACTTCCTATCATCCGAGAGTCAAATTCAAACTAGATTTTATATAATCTTACCCCGACTTGTGTGTCTTTTTTTTTTTTCCTATCCCTCTCTGTTCTTTGCACAAGCCAAACTCACTGCTGCCTGAGGACCTTTGGACTTGCTGATGATCCTTCCTGGAATTATCTTTCTTCAGATCTTTGTATGTCTGACTTAGCTCTCAGCACAGGTAGTTTTCTCACACTCATCAGTTACTCCCTATCACATCTCTTTGTTTTAATGTTTTCAAAATGTAAAAAGCCACAAAGACATACAATTGAAAAGACTGTCCTTGATTCTGAATTTATGTCCTTTCAATATTTTTATTAGTGTTCTTTCTCTTAAGAAATGATAGTCATAATATGTAGTGATGTGTTGTGTCTCTGGATCCATCCACAACCTTTTATTTATTTTTTAAAAACATTATTCCCCTCACCAGAAACCCCGCATTGAAGCCCTTATGTGCCTTATACATACCTGCTGCTTTGGCTTTCCTAGCTGCTTAGGAACACATTTATACTGTTCACTTTCAGAATTCTTGTAAATATGAGTACCCCATTACTTGTATCTTGTCACTGAAGTTGTGATTTGCGTGTGTGTTTATTATGTATGTTATATATACTTAGTATGTCTACAGTATTTCTGGTGGGTGGGGGTTTTGAATGCTTCCAAAATGAGATTGAAGTCAGTCTCTTTGAGAGCTAGATTGTGACTTCTCTTTAGTGTGTTTCTCTAGGTGTGGTGGTGGTAACTATTTTTATAAATTAACTGTTTTCCAGATATTGTGCCAGGCTCTTAACAAACATTATCTCATTTATTCCCAACAACCTGATGATTATCCCCATTTTACATCTGAGAAAATTCCTTAAGGAAGTTGCCCAAGGTTATATGGCAAGTAAGAGAGAGGGCTGAGATTTGAACCCAGGCAGTCTGACCCAAGAGCCTACAATCTAAAACAACTATTTGATGCAGCTTACTCCATAATCATAAGTTCTTTGTTTTTATTGTTCACTTACTTTTTTTTTTTTTTTGAGACAAGGTCTCACCCTGTTAACCAGGCTGGAGTGCAGTGGCATGATCATAGCTCACTGTAACCTCCTGGGCTCAAGGGATCCTCCCTCCTCAGCCTCCCAAGTAGCTGGAGCTACAGGCATGTACTACCGTGATGCCCAGCTAACATTTAAATTTTTTTTTTTTTTTTTTTTGTAGAGACAGGATCTCACTGTTTCCCAGGCTGGTCTTGAACTCCTGGCCTCAAGTGATCCTCCTGCCTCAGCCTCCCAAAGTGCTGGGATTACAGGCATGAGCCACCACATCGAGCCCTGATAAAGTCTTAATACTCCTTACTGCCTACACTCAGTATATCCAAAGAGAAATACCCAGTCCTCCTCTTTGCTTTCAGTGGATTAAGTGCCAATTAAATAGTGTAGAATATTAAAAATCAACTCAACATGTTAGCAAAAATCTAAAGAAACAAGCTAACACTTTACTAGGAATATAGAAAATGTTGATACATTCAATTTTTATTTATTTTCTTAATCTAAAAAGAGGGCCTTCAGACTGGTCCACCCTCGTGATAGTGAATTGAAGAGGTGAATTTTTAATAGGAAAAGAAAATTTACTCAAATTAGTGAAAGAGCTTTTGAGGCATGGGGGTTGTTCTGGGACTTAGTATTAGGAAAGGACTGTGAAATATACACATCTTTGAGGTACATTACAATTTTTTTTTTTTTTTTTTTTTTGAAGAGACAGGGTCTCCTCCTGTCACCCAGGCTGGAGTGCAGTGATGCCATCATACCTCACTGAAGCCTCCAACTCTTGGTCTCAAGCGATCCTCCTGCCTCAGCCTCCTAAGTAGCTGAGATTACAGCATGAGCCACTGTGCCCAGCTAAGTTTTCTTCTTTTTTGAAGAGACAGGGTTTCATTATGTTGACCAGGCTGCTCGCAAACTCCTGTCCTGAAGTGATCCTCCCTCCTTGAATTCTCAAAGTGCTGATATTATAGGCATAAGCCACTACAACCAGCCTTAATATTTGACTGAAGGCAGTTATGGAACTTGGAATGATTCATCATTTATATAAACTCTCATTGCTCACTGAAGACAGAAATACTGGTTATTACTAACCGGTTGATATTGGAATAAGTGTACTTTAATATACATATTAAAAATGACTATCTCTCTTCTCAGAATTATTCATCCCAAAACACAGGCAATAAGTTTGTTCTGATTGTTTGACCTGAGGGGGCTAGTATAATATTTGCTTCTTTGATTAAGAAGTAGGTCACATAGAATACGGAGGAGGAAAGGGCATAAGAAAAGTGTCCTTCTGCTACAAATGGCCAGGTTGGATGTGGCATTTGCTACAAAGCATAGATCAAAATGGTAAAAGTAGAAATGTAACAAAACCAAAATTACTCAACTAAATGATAGGTCATGATTTTGAGGTTGATAGTATTTCACAATTTTATAATTTAAAGTTTTGGTTTATCATTTAACTTTTCTGCTATTCAGTAAATAGTGAATCTAGACTTGTTGTTATTCATAGTAGACTTCTCTTAACATAATTAATTCCCCTTTGGCAAATACCATATTCTGCAGTAAACTGTGCTGGGCTGCGGAGCCTCAGGGATTACACCTGAATTTCATTAAGAAAGTTTAAGTAATTAATATAGGGAGGAATCTCACCATTCACAATTGACTTCTGACTGGTTAAGACAAGATATGATACGGTTTCTTTCAAAAACTTTCTAGAAGCACTGCTTTATTGCTTGGTGTTTTTCTTTTTTTCTTTTTTTTCTTCTTTTGGTGGTAAGATAATTGGTCGTGTTGACTTTCAACAGGATCCTAACTGTCTATAAATACTGGATGACTCGTTTTCTTTTTCCAGTTTTGCCTGTTCACAGTTTACAGTGTTATAAACCAAAGGCACTCAAGTGAATTTTTTAAAACACCACAAACCCACTCATTTGAAATGAATAGTAAAGGAAGAATAATAACAAAATACACTTCAGTTAATCACAAGTCTGTAACAAAATCACTTTAGTTAGTTCTGGACATATAAAGTCACCTTATATATCCAGAAAGAAAATCTTAAACACAAGACTTTGCCTTTCTGCGCTTTCCATAACTATAGAGATCTTTACATCAAGTCGTAAGAACATCTGTCAGTAGGAACAGTAGAAGAAGAGTCTTTATGGCAGCCTCTGCCAGCTCAGTTCACAGTTGTCACAACCCTCAAAAGCCTAGTCCTTCTAATATGACTTATTCATTGGTATCTCTCCTTATTGTTCCAGATGCTGTTCCAAAAATAATGGCATAATGACTGAGGCGACATTGACAATGGTGGTAGGCCTCAGCTCTACCCGTGTCTCCTACAGTCCTACTTAGCTTTTGTAAGCTAATAATAGGAAGTTTACCCCTCACAGCCTCAAGAAAATTTCCTTTTGCCCTCATGAATGTACAGACTCAAAATTATATATTGAAAGCTGTAATTTTGCTATGTGACAGATTATAAATAAGATAAACTTTGATTGCTAGTACACACTGAATATGTTTTTTATTTGTTTCCTCAACGATTATTTATCAAATACTATGTATCAAAGTTAGAACAAGTTAGTCTAAAAACTCAGCATTAACTCAATTACTAATAAAAACTATAAGGAAATGGTTTAACATATAAAATTACTTGCTTCTCTGATAAATAGCTATAACCTTGCTACTAAAAATTTATTTGGGTTTTCTTGGTTTGTTTGGAGAAATTATCCCATCAAGCCCTTTGTCTCTTGGAAGAGGCTGAAATATAGGAAGATGATATTTCTAGTATTTCTGCCAAAGAGGGATGGTACAAAATCATAATACCTATAGTTCGAAAAGTTCTATAAATATTTCTAAGAAAAAGTACCCCAAAATTTCACACTATCCTGGTTTTTATGGCAAGTAAAATATTCCCAGAAATTATTTACTCTTATAAGAGGATACCCTTATAGTTTAAGTTTTCAAAACCCCTTCCTTGTCAATTTATCCCTGGAAAACAGCTTTCTCATTGATGTGATCAGATTTTGTAATTACCAAAACAAACAAAAAACTTGCCAGTAGTATACGATCTTTCCCCACTAAAATGAAGAAAGCAAAAGAGTGATTATCACTTTGCATTGCTTTTATTCAGAATGAACATGTCTTTTGGTTATGGCACTTTCCAATTTTTAAATCCTTGTTTATGAAAATGTGACCATGAAGTCTTAGAAGTTTGCCTCAGGTTCTATATCAATTTAACATCTTATGTTCAAGGTTCCAATTAATTTTAAGAAATTGAATTAAAATTCTCCATTTCCTTACAGAATCTCCTTCATAATCTATGATATTAGGTTTGCTGTTTTTGGCATGGAGAATGCTTTCAATACATGAGTGTTGTTTGCTTTTTTTTTTTTTCCCCTTTGTCTCTCTATAATCATATCATATGTGTGTATTCAGCTAGCAGATATAAGGAAACCCAGGTGAGGCCATACTTAAGTTTTCAGTTGCTATCCTCACTTTCCATTTGCCTCACAAAGAAACGACTGTTTAACCCAAGGATCATTTCCATTTAATGGCAGGAAAGTGCTCTCATGTTTTTCTGTAGACATCAAATCAGCCTGGGATTTAGCCCTTTTTTGCCTTTATCTTTATTGGTTTTAAGTAAAAAAAAAAAAAAAAAGAAAAGAAAAGAAAATTTATGTTTTAAAAATATATATAATACAAACACATACTATAATTATACATATGTAACCTACCTTTATCATTTTTGTATCACTTTATGTTGAACCCTTCATGAAATGTTTGTTCAACATTAACTTATTTAGTAAATGCAATAAAAATAGCTTTTTTCTCCCTTGAATTGCCTTCTAAAAAGGCTCTGGATTTGATGTTTTACTTTGTGAGTATTTGTATTAACTATGGATGTACATACATACATATATGTTTGTATATATATATTTTTTCTCGACACTGCAAATTCTTTATCCAGATTGTTGAGTAATGGGTTGTTATTGTTAGCTGTTCTATTAAATATGAGTAACCATACATTGTTTAGATATGGGAAAATAGGGTTACATACCATGATGAACATAAATACATTTTTCTTAAATATTTGCAAAGTAAATCATAAGCTTGCTTAGGAATCCCCATTATATACATTATTTTATTCCTGGAGATGTAATAATTATATGAATTGAGTTAATGCCATACTGACCCTAAAATGACAGGTAAAATTATGTTAAATACTAATTTTAAAAACTTATTTTACTAACTTTTTGCAATGCAAAGTATTAAACTCTGGATGACTCTAACTTTATAGTACATGTTAATCACACGTTTGCTTCTCTTCATAAAGCAACAAAAGTGCCATTATCTTCACATAGTTTCATATTACATATTTGCCATTGATTTTTATTTGAAATAATTATAGAATCATAGAAAGTTACAAAGATAATTCAGTGTACCCTTCACCTAATTTTTATCATGATTATATTTTAGAAAACTGTATAGTATAATATCAAAACCAGGATATTGGCATTGGTACTGTAGGGGTGGAGGGAAAAAGCATATTAATAGAAGAAAAGTCATCCAAATTTATTGACGTGCACAGGAGAAAATCACAGAGTGGTTATTCCATCACACAGTGGAGTACCAATGGTTGTATACCCTTCTTCTCTGGAGAAAGGGAGATGGGGAAGTGTGGATGATTTTAGGGTGGTAGTAAATGATTTTTAGGGGAATTCAATGGTATTGAAGAACGTACAATGGCCTGGAACAAAATCTAGTGGGCCCACAGAGCAGACAATGGTCTCTGACAAAAGTCTGTCCAGGTGTGTTAACAGACTTCATTCAGTATTTCTTCCTGTGATATGAATTCAGTTAATGAAAACTCAGGGAAGGGACCAGAGGTAACTGGATTCTTCTTTGGTGGGTCCAGGAAATTCTTCTTTGGTGGGTCTTTAGGAGAATAAGGGAATGTCAGGAAACTTCATCCTGTGCCATGGGAGACATAGAGGATTGAGAGATGGGGGATTTGGGGGTGGTCAGAAACAGCTTAAGGATTCTTCTTCAGTTCAGCATATCAAAGCACCATATTTTGGGGTATTGGTTTCTGAGCCCCAACAGTATGTTGTGTGTATATAGTTCTATATTATTTTTCTCACATGTGTGGAATTGTGTTATTACCACCATAGTTAAGATACAGTGCTTCCCATCATTTAAAGATTAGGGTTTAAGTCAGCTCTTTCACTTTTTGTTTTAACCTTCTCTTTACCTTTCACTGTTTTGTTTTTCCAGCCTTCCTGCAGATAATTTGAACATTGCTTATAATTCCGTTTTGATTTATCTGTAATGCTTTAAAATGTAATCTGTTTAGTTGTTTTAGTGGTGTTGTAGGTATTACACTATACATCATAATCTATCATAGTCTATTGATGTCAATGTTTTACTCATTTGAGTGAAATGTAAACATTTTTATATCCTTGTACATCCTTGTACCCTCCTCATTTATAATATAAATGTCTTAAATATTTCCTCTATTTTTTCAGCCTTATTTCTTTCTGTTGTTCAGATTAGGTAATTTCTATTGTTCAGTCTTCAAGTTTGCTGACCTCTGACCTCTTCATTCTGCTATTGAGGCTATCCATTGAGTTTCTAATTTTAATATTGTGTTTTTCAGTACTAAAGATTTCTATTTGTTCTTCTTTTTACCTCCTATTTGATAACATTGAGAACTACATCAGACAGTGTTAGGATTTCTCCTTCCACTATCAAATATAATTTATCTCAAGAGAAGGGAGTTGGGGCAAAGGGAACTTTCCTTCCATTCTCTGAAGTTTTGATAATTGAGTCTCTAGAATAAACTTGACAGCAGACAGATTAACAGGAGAAAAGATATACAAATGTATTATGTGCATATGCATGGGAGTCCCACAAAAATGAGGCTCAAGGAAGAGCCAAACTGTTGAAGCTTAAATAGCATTTTGAGCCACAGAAAGAAAGAGGGGCTTGGGTTTTCTGGAGGGAGGTGGTGACAGGTTATGGGAGGTTGAGGGGAGAAAGCACATGCCAAACAAAGATTGTCTTGTTATGCAGATAAAGTCTCTCAGGTAGCAGTCCTCAGAACGTGTGGTATTGACCTTTAATCTCTTTTCCTGTGAGTTAATCTTCCCTGTTTGATGAGATTATGGACATGGGGCTCAAAACAATTATATTCCTTCTGGAGGAACTTCCTTTAGGTAAGGGAATTTCAGAACAAGCCTCTCCTATCAGTTTGAGAAGGATGGGGTGGGCATGGGCAGGAAAATGTCAGAGAGACCTTGATTCTCCTTTATTCAAAGCACTCAGCGTGCCAAAGTGCCATGGGGGCATCGTATTCTGAGCCCCAACAGTATTGACTCATATTTTTATGCTTTCCATTTTTTTTTTTATTCCTACTGTTCTAGTATTCCTTCTTTTATCATTTCTGTTCTGTTTTGAGAACTTTCTTTAGCCATTCTTTTAGGGTAGGTCTACTGGTAACAAATTCTCAGTTTTCCTTCATCAGAGAATGTCTTGATTTCCCCTTCATTTCTAAAGAATGTTTTTAAGATTTTGAGTTGACAGATTTGTTCTTTTAGCACATGAAAATGTTGTGTCATTTCCCTCTGGCCTCCATGGTTTCTAATGAGAAATCTGCTGTCATGTGAATTATTTTTCTTTAGGTAAGGTGTCATTCTCTCTTACTGTTTTCAAGGTTTTTCTTTGTCTTTATATGTCAGAAATTTGATTATGATGTGTCTTGGCTTGGATTTCCTTGGGTTTATCAACTGTTTGGGGTTCTCTAATCTTCTTCAATCTGTAGGTTTATGTCTTTTGCCAAATTTGGGAAATTTTCAGCTGTTATTTCTTAGAAAAAAATTTTAGCTCTACCCTTTTTCTTTTTTTCCTTTGAAACTCCAGCAATACAAATAAGATCTTTACTTATTGTCCCACAGATTGGTGAGGCTGTGTTCATGGCTTTCAGCCTATTTTCTCTTTATTATTCAGATTGGGTAATCTTTGTCACCCTATTAAAGGAATTTAAGTGTACTGATTGTTTCCCCTGTTCTCTCCATTATGCTTTTTCTACTCACTGGGTTTTTGTATTGCTCAGTTATTGTTCAGTTCTAAAATTTATATCTGATTGTTTTTCTTACCTGATACTTATTTTTTCTTTTGTCTCATGCATCTTTATAATTGCTCATTAAAGCATTTTTATGATGGCTGATTTTAAACCCTTATCAGGTAATTCTGACATTTATGTCATCTTGGTGTTGGTACTTCTTGACTGTCTTTTCTCATTCAAGTTGAGGTTTTCCTTGTTCTTGGTATGACACGTCACTTTCTGTTGAATCTTAGACATTTTGGCTATTATTTTATGAAATTCCAGATGGATCTTTTTAAAATCTTCTGTTTAGTAGATGTCTTTTGATACTGCCCTACCTCTTTACTTATCGGATGGGGTTGGATGTCCAGATTACCCACTAGGTCTTCGTTGACACCTGGGGGTAGGTGCACCTCATTATTTCCTGTCATGGGTGGGAGTTCAGGCTCCCTACTAGCCCTCCTCTGATACCTCCCTGGCTGAGAGAGGTAGGGATTCTTCCTTACTGCTCCAAGTATAGTTTCTCCTGGGGGTTGGCCTTATTACTGCTGAGTGGTGGTGAATGTCCTAATAGGCCTCCTCTGACATTGCTCCTATGGCGGGGAGGGATGCCTCATTACCCCGCAAGTCCAGGTTCCCCATGCAGTCTCCACTGATCCTGTGGGGAGAGTAGGATCACCACTGATTTTTAAAGTCTTGTTTTAGTATTTTAGATGGATGATTTTTCCATTGATAAGTAACTAATATTCCTATGTTTAGGGTTTTTTGGGTTATATTTCTTGTAGCTCTACAGATATATTTAGTTTTTGTCAGACTAGTTTTAACAAAGCTCAGAGCTTACATTTTTGACTGGTGTTGTAGCATCACATTTGAGAACTGCTAATTTGCTTTTCAGATGTGAGAAGAGAATAATTGCAAAGTGTGCTGTAGATGAAAGCTTCTGTAGGTATTTTGTGAAAAACAGTGAAAGTATAAGTCTGTTTTATGTTTTAAATGGAGGTAGATAGTACTTAAATTTATACTTGATTCTTCAGTTTATAGCAACTCAATTAGAAATATTACTTTTTGTTCTAGATTTTTGACACAAGTATATATATTTGGAAGGGCTATGTTGGTTGGCATGAGCTTTAGAATGTCATATTATTATAATCACATATCTTTTTCAAAATTAGGATACAGTTTATTATGTTTCTGAAATTATGTCTGTAAAGAAGATCTAAATTTGAAATTTGAGAATTTGTAAATATATTCAGAGATTTAGGTAATTCATTGATTTTATGGCCCAACTATGCTCAAACTATGTTCAGTATAATATTAATTGAAAGCTTTTAAGAAATCCCTACAACAAATAATAGATTTATAGGTACAGCCCTCTGCAGATTTACCAAGCACTACCTGAAGTTGCTGTGAAGAATCTCAGGTCATTTGCTAAGATAAAGATTCCAAATAGTGCAGAGTCTCTTAAAAATAAGGAATACCAGGGAATTAATTACTTTAACCTTATCTCCAAGCAAATGTGAGCTTACTTAAATAATACTCAGTTTATTTAAATAACACATAGTTTACTTATTTTTGAAACATATGGATAAAGTCACAAATAAAATCACTTGGAAAAACCTTCACTATTAGATAACAAACTTATGTACTTCTTAACTAGGTTAAGGGCATTATATTATAACTTAAAAAATAAAAATGCCTTGTTCAGGGAGTTTCAGAAAGTGTTTCTCGTACTTTACAATAAACTCATCAATTTTATAAATAAGTTAATATACATATGTTTTTCATTAAACTTATTAGTGAAGATGCCACAGCATTTCATTGACCAAAAGCTGTTTAAGAATAAAGACCATAATAGTACCAAATTAGTAAAGAATCTTATCATGGTCCTTATTAATTTAGCCTACATACATTATCTTAAAGTATACAAATCGTAGGAACAAATAACATTGTAAACTGTAATACATTACTCACTCTGAGTGTTTTGTTTTGTCAAAGAAAAAGGAGAAACTTTCTTACCATGTTTGTTGCTTCTCTTCCCCAACTTAGGGCTAGACTTTACGGTTTGTTTAGCTGTGAAGGGATGACAGACTTGGGGGATGGTGAGGGGAGCTTAGTTTTGGAATGTAAATACATGTAGAGCTTGCCTCCTTTTGTTTAGCATCTCTTTAAACTAAGACAAAAAAAATCAGTGAATGAATGAATAGCAGCATGGTGAAATACCTAAATGTTTGAGTTAAAATTTTTGGATGTTTGAAATCCTATTTGGATCCTTTTCCCAGATCACGGTGCATTCATATGCACTCAGCAGGAAACTTCATGGAGATGCACATTTGGGCAGAAGGTCTTTGACGGTGCCTTTTTCTTAACTTGTGCCTTTTCTTCTTTAGAAAAAAGTAATGGCTTAAGTCTGACTGAAGAACAATCTTTTTTGTATGTTCCTTATAAGAATTTACTTATGGTTCACAGATTTTTACCCACCATCTATGTCTGCAATCCTTGGATTTAAAATGGCATATATCCTACTGCAGACTACAGGAAACGCCAAATTAAAGACTTAATGACATACTGCTGAAAAAGACAAAAGGTGACAAATTACAAATCAGTCCACTAAACCTCTAAAGTGAAATTCACAGAAAAAGATACGCATTTGAGCTCATTGTTTTTGAAAGTCTTAGTATTTTGGTGCTTATGCAACAGGTAAACTTGATACAGTTGGGTTTGAATACAGATTTAAAAAAAAAAAAGATAAACATGTGAAATGTGCTTCTTCATTAGGCAATAAGCCTAATGATTATATGAGTGTTTTAGAAATTCTAAATTCTGTCCATTTAAAAAATATTTGTATCTTTTTCTCATTTTAGAATTATCCTGTGAATCATGATTGTTTATGGTATCTGTCTAGGTACTGTGGTGGTTTATTAATTTTCCTCTTCAGGTTTGCCTTAGCCATACTGAAGTCCATTCCAATTTTCTTGACTTGTGAGGAAGAGTGTCTTTTGTCTGTTGCTTAAGTTCTGGGGAAGGGAGCAAGAACAAGAGACTCTGGGGGTTAATGGAAGGGTTAGAGAACAGATGGAATGGGAAGGAAAAAGGAGGCCTTTTAAAAACTAGTTTTCAAAAGACCCCAGTTACTGCTTCTGGCTCATTTTTCTAGCCTTCCCTTTGGGAGGGTTTTTTTCACAAAGGCACTGATTCCTCCTTAAACTCTGACAGAACAAGCTCCTTCTGGGTGGTGTGGGAACGTCGACCTGGGCTGATGACAGTGCAGCTGGTAGTGAAGTTATACAAGCCAAGAGAATCCTGGCTGCAGGGCCCCTGATAATTTTGAGGAGCTGTATTTGCTCCTGGAGGTGAGACAGCTCTGTGCCAGTGCCTCAACACCAGGAGTGCCTGGCAGACATGCATCAAGCTGAAAACGCCAAAGCATACTCAGACTTCACTCCACTGCATGCCGGTTCATTTGAAGTTAATAAAAAAAACACCGGCCAGGGGTGCACATGTTTGCACGTGAGTGAACACACACCATTTTGGAAAAATATGTCAAGCCTAAGCTCTCCCCTGTGCTCAAGGGTATGATTCTAAGGTCAAATGTATTGATGAAAATTCCATACACATTACTGTCCTTAATGTTGTTACGATATTTCAGTTCCAAGAGAGAACTAGATGCAACACGGGGCGAAACAACAAAGGCAAGTCAAATCAAGTGCCAGAATTTGAGGCAAAAGTAGAGGACACACCAGAATTAAAGTGTTGGCAAGTTGACTTTCTTTGCTGTTGTCTTTGCTTTTCCTTGGCCTATGGTCATTTAGGGGGTTGGTCCTTCCAACTATAAAATCAATCTCTTCAATCTAAAAATTTGTTTTATGGGCACAGTGACTCACAGCTATAATTCCAGCTAGTTAGGAGGCTAAGACGGGAGGATCATTTGAAGCCAAGAGTTCAAGACCGGCCTGGGCAATATAGTGACAACCCATCTCAAAAAAATAAACAAATAAGTTGAGTCATGCATTTAAAAAAAAAAAAACCCTGAAACTCTGTGCTTATAAATAAATGAATAAATAAATAGTTTTAAACAGGAGAGGGGGGGAATAAGTGGCAGTAAATACAAAACATGATAGAATATATTTTGAGAAGATATCTTAGAGATGTTAAAAGGCGTTTGACTTCTTAGAAAAGTAGGGGGCAATGTTCTATATGTAAAGGGTAGCATGAGAAGGTTAGCCTAGAAAATAATGAGGTGGGAAAATGAGATTGCATTTGAGTGAGGTCTGTAGTGTGCTGTGATAAACTTCTGAGCAAACAGCAACAAATGAAATAGGCCTGAGGAAGAACATGGAGCAGTTGCCGAATGTGTTTGCAGCTCTTCTAGAGATTGTCGTGGGGTGGCAGTGGGTATTAAAGGGAAGGTGGCAGAAAGGCTACATAATATGTGGTCTTAAAATAACATGAAAATGTGGGGCTACTTGTTTCAAAATTAAGAACTTCAAGGCAGTGACAACAGAATGTTATAGCAAGAAGGGGGCCCTTGTGAGTGCCAGGCCCTGAGGACTGACTGCACTCCTGGCACACCCATAAAGCTGGCCTGCAAGGGGGTCAGTCCTACACTTGTCCCATTCCATGATCTTAGGCATCCAGTGACTGCCCTTCATTCATTGTCTACTTACTCTCTGCCTCACGGGGATTTTGTGGAGATTATTTGACGGGGAATGACAAATACTTGTAAGAGACTCAAAGCAAGGTATACATATTACACACTATGGGAGAGAGAAAACTTTCTACTCTCTGAAGGTTCAGTAATTGAGTCTATGAAATAAACTGGCAGTATATAGATTAACAGGAGAGTAAACATTGCCCCAACAAAACATACACACACACATACACACACCAAGCTATGTTTTCTAGCATACAAAATTCTCTAATAAAATAAAGATTAGCATCAGAATTGAGGGACAATTAAATGTGTTGTGACCATTTGAAATTTTTACCATGTCAGTGGTAAAATGATTATGGTAACATTTAAAAGTCTCTCAGCTCTCAAGTTCTGTGATTCTTTTATCTGTAATCATTATATGAAGATTTATAATATAAAAGCCTACATGATATTCAGCTTAATAAAAGAGTAACTCATGTGCGGATGTTAGGGAGATAAATAAACTGAATAGTTTGTACAGGTTGAATATCCCTTATCTGAAATGCTTGGACACCAGAAGTGTTTTAGATTTTGGATTTTTTCAGATTTTGGGATATATGCATTATACTTATGTAGGGGTGAAGGAAAACTTCCCCTTTGACCTTAGAAGGTTCACTGAAAAATCAACTCACAAAAGGCAGATTAACAAGAGAAAAGGCATATACTTTTATTAATGTGCACACAGGGGAGAACCACAGAGTGATTACCTACCCTCAAAGGGTTCAGAAGCACATACATATCATCTTGAGGTTAGAGAAAGAATGGGGACTTGGATTCCAGCAAAACAGGGTATCAAAGGGGGAGAAGAGGAATTCTGTTGAAGGGCAATACGTGATCACTAGAGAGAATGAATGGATGGAGGAACAGAGATTAATTTATAATATAGTTCTTTTTGGAATTTGAAGGAGGCCGAGAGACATCTTGTGAAAGAGTTTGTACAGGTGTGGTTGCATTTTTGGTCTTCTTTTCTGCAGTAGATAATAAGATAACAGAGAAGGGAAGGAAAAACAAGTGTTCTCTTTGTGTGTCCCTTGAGTCTATATGTAGGTAGGGGAAAGGTCTCTTCCAGTGTCTGTTGATCTCTAAGGGCATTTAATTCAAAATATTCATTATACCAGGGATCCATGTTCTGGGGTAAAGTTTCCTGTGCTCCTTCACTTACTGGTTAAGCATCCCCAATCCGAGAATCTGAAATCTGAAATGCTCCAATTAGCATTTCCTTTGAGCATGATCTTTAAACATCATGTCAGCACTCAATATAAGTTTTGGATTTTGTAACATTTTGGATTTCAGATTTTCCAATTAGGGATGCTCAGCCTGTATTAGATAAAACTTTTCAACTTAAATTTATGGCTTGCATATTTGTAATTTGTAAAGTGAAATTAACTTTCTATAATCAGTTTTCAGAACTAATAAAGATGTCTTAAAATTGAATGAAAGAAAATAAGAAAAAGAAAGGAATGTTAGTTTGGGTTTTTTTCCTCCTCTACTCTTATAGCCTGGGTTCAAGGCAACCAGTGAGTATTAATGCAAACCCTCAATCATTCAAGGCAAGACTTAATTACTGTCTTTAGTGGCATGAGGGAGAGTAACCAAAAAAGAGCCAGGGAACTGAAATCAAAGCAAGAGAGACTCAGCTGGGTGCTTAGAAGCATGGAACCTACAAGACAATAAAATACTGTGATGAGGGATATCAGCAAGTTGTAGAATCTTTTATTTCTGGAAGATTATGATATTTGCTTATCTAAAGGGATGGGACAATATTTTCTCTTATATAGCTTCCAGAGCTATTATTTGAACTGAAATATGACAAGGATATAAAAGGCTTTTTTAACATATGTATGCCATTTTAGAAATATATTCAAAAGTGTATTTAAAATCTGTGGTTATTTTTATACAAAATGATAATATTTTGTAAATAACTCTCTTGAAATGCTTCCTTAAATTTACAATATCTGGCTTGTCTATTAAGATATTAGACACTTTACATTCTCTTAAGACCAGAGCAAAAGCAGTTTACCAGCATTCCCTCCACTGCCTTTGATAGAAGAAATGCATTCAAGCTTCCCTTCCTGAATTTCCTAACTAGACAAGTCTTTCAAATTCTGTGTCTTGGTTGCTGCATCTTGGGTTGTCTTAAGTTAAATGATTTCTTAGAAAAGAAGTTGAAAATGGAGCTCAGGGGATTTCGCACTCCAACCGCCTGTGTGTGTAATGACTATCAAATTTCTTCCACCCATGAAGAATAATATTTCTAAGTACTTGCACCTTTTTTCTCTTCTTTATTACAAAAAAACAGTCTTTTCTGTCAACAGAAGAAATATGCTCATTTTAAGAAATGTACGCATTACAGAAATGGGTCATAGAAAAAATGGAAGTTCTCTATAATCCAGCTTCCTTGAAGTAATAATGGTGAAGTTTGGTGAAACACTTAAATTTTACGTTTTTAACATTTATAAAGCCATAAAGTATAAAACTCTGGAGTGCTGAATTAAGTGTATATTACCGCAGATTGAAAATCTTAGAACTTCTATCAAGACCACACTTCTTTTCCAACTGGAGACCAGGCCTTATATGGTTAAATCTGCTCACAGAGGGTTTTTTCAACCTTCAGCATTGGCTAGGCATTTCTCTTGCAATTTGACCTTTTATCACTTCTCTAAGACTTCTTAATATTAACCACAGACTTTACTACAGCTAATTTTTTATGATTTTACTGATTTTATGGAGTCGTAGTTGGAATCAACAAAATGTATGAGAAAATTCCTTCAGAGGCCAGTGTCTTCTTTTGATGTCCTTCGTGTTGGATTGTCTTCAGCTTTGCATATCAGGTTATTATTATTTTTTATTTAACCTACAGTTATTCAGCAATAAGTCTAGTGAATATATTGAATCATGTTGGATCCTTTCCAGATTAGGTCAAATATGAGGCAATATCTACCAGGTATTGAGACTGGTTTTCTTGTATGCCTTTTTAACTGAGTCTGTAGATAATTCCAATGGAAGAATATTTTTTAATGGAAAGTAAAAATGTTTTACAGTGACAGTATCCATTGGAATATTGTCTAACTTGGCAAATTTTTTTAGAACAGTGTTTTTGAAGTCTTAAATTTATTGCTTAATCCTTCTATATCACAATTCTACTAAAAAAAATTGTAGCTACTTTGTTTAAAAGAATCTTCTTGTTTTACTTTAGACCTTCTCATTGCTTAAATACTGATAAAGTAATTGTTAAATATAAGGTGATTATTGTTACTATGCATGTATTGTTTAGCAACAAGTCTCCTCTTCAGGAAAATATTTAGTCCTGGTGAATCTGTCTTTCAGGAGGAAATGAAGTAAGGCAGTATTTTGTGCTTTTCAGGAGGGCTTTCCTTTTATTCTAGGTCTCCTAAAAAGATGCAAATCACTTGAAAACACTCATCATTCTCCCTCTCTTTGTGGCCTTATGTGTTTGTCTTAATCTCCTCCTCCTTGTCTTTTTTTGTTTTTGTTTTTTCCTCAGTAAAGGGAGAGTGAAAAATCTGCCCACCCCTCCCGTCCCTCCCTTTCTCTCACCTCACCTCGAGGGTGGGCTGAGAATTGAAGAACCTTAAATTCTGCTCTTTGTTAGGAGCTCCAGTGACTAAAACTGTTGGAACATTGCTAAAATGAGTTTTGGAGACGTTCCCTATTCTTCCTGCCTGCCATTTCCATGGATTACCGAGGACTGGCTCTGTTGCCAAAGAAGGCCAATACTGAGCCTCAAATTTTGACCCATTTTTCATCAGGTTTGTCCGAATATAGAAGTTGCAAGATTTAGGAGTACTGCGGTTATCGTTCTTATAGCGAAAGTCAACTCCATGCTTGCTGAATTCCATCTCTTGGGCTGAAGACGAAGCAGCTTTGTGCGCAAGATCCCCAGCCCCTTGGGATGTAAGCAGTGTTGCCTGCAGCAGCCAGAGAGCTCAGAGCAATCTTTTTTGACCTGAAACAGTTATCTAGCAATTGTAATACATAGCCTTCAGTATTACTTTCTTTAGAATGTGGGGCATTTCATATCTAACCAAGTTAGTAATGGTGGAATAATATTTTTTAAAACACTATGAATCTATATTTGAATTAGTAAAGTGAATGTTAGAAAATTTACAATTACATTTCTTATGGAAAGCTGATGATTGGTAACTTTAGGTTGATTAATAGAGGAAAATGAGGGCAACAAACTTGCCTGTTACTTGGTCTGAAGTTCATGCCAGTACTGCTGTCTTCTCCCAAGTGATTAAAAAGTTGAAAGCAACTTTATGGCAATTTAACAATGATGGTGAATACAGAGAAATGCAAAGAGAACATTCGTTTAGACTGTAAAAGATTAGTGGGAATTAAGGTACCTTTGTTTGTATTTCTATCATATGAAGCACCTTTTGTTTTATATTTCACCAATTCTGATAGAAGTTTTATTTATAATGAAACATGAATCCTATCGCAAGAATATACCAATGAAAATGACCAGACCATTTTCAGAACCTTGAAATAACTTACACAGAAATAATTTCTAGTATTTGGTTCTCTTACATTAAAATAAATTGTTTCCCGGACCTCCAATCAGCCACAATACTGACATGACAATGCCAGAATATATAGTGGAGATCCGACATTATTTCCAATTAATGAGAAATTTTATTTTATTAACGTAAGCTTTAACATTTTAATCTAGGGGAGGTAAGAAGACTAAAATATTAAAAGAAGCATTCTCTGGAGCAGTTTACAAATATTTGGGGGAAATGTGGAAAACAAAGATGAAGCACAGGGACTGGTAAAAGAAAGGTTTCAGTGTTTCTCTTGTTCACATGACAGAGTAGCAGTCAAAATACACCCCTGTGATTTGTCGCATCTGGTAGAAACGCTGCAGTAGCTAAAGGGACGATCCCTGGCTTTGGTGAAGAAATGAGTAAACAAAACAGTGTAAAGAGAAAACCCTAGTTAGTGATCAGAAGCTACTTCCCCAACCCTTACAAGTTCTAGCTTTGGGTAATGCCAGAAATAGAGAGGTCAAAAGTCTGCGGGAACGTTTGTTATGAAAAGTGTTTGTGTTTTTAAAATTTTGGATGACATAGTCCAGTGCTTTGGGTACAAAGGTTTGAGCAATCGGCACCATTTTCATAATCCAATTATTAGTAGCAATGTATTAGCCCCTAATGGAATGGAGTTTAAAATGCAGTCCATATACACATTTCACTGTCCACCTGATATTTATTAGGACACACCTTCTTTTCCCTAGATACCTTTTCTCTCCATTCCTATCTTAGGGGATTACTCATCTCTCCTCACTCTTACATGAAATGTTTTAAAACTTTGTATATGCGCCCAGAGGTCTTTTGGCATTTAAACAAATTTCTCCCCAACATTAAAAAAAAAAAACAAAAAAAAACTGTTTCTGAGTTATAGAAGTTATTTAGCCCCTCTGACACGTAATGCTACATCAGCTGCAGGACAGTCAACTGTAGCTGCTTTTGGAGACAGCAGAATTAAAGCAGGAGCCAGTCTCCGCATTTTTCCATGACTCACTGGTATATTGAAGGTCTAAGTCTCCTACAGAATTTAACCCTCTCTCTCCTGAGAGTGACAGAATTTCCATGTAATCTACACTTCTTCTTTCAAATGGTCAAGGCAGGCAAGACTCCCCAACTTTGTGAGCTGCTTTTGATTTGAAAGAAATTTGTAAGTAATAGAATATTCAGGCTTCTGTATTTTCTTTTGGCTCAAGTGTGTATTTCTTAGAAGGAAGGTCCATAAGGAAAGTGGCAGCAATGGTCAATCTACTAATAGCAATATTTTGCTCCTATGCTAATACAGTTTTCAAGTTTCCCTCTCCAGTGCTCTATAGACCAAATGTGTATTTTTTTAAGTAACTTAAGAGTATAAAGCATGTCAAATGAGAAATAATTATCCCTGTATTTTAAAAAAATTGATAATATACCAAAAAAATAAATTTACCTTTTTTTCTTTTAAAATTAAAAAAAAATATTTTATCGGAGGTTAAGATCATATGTCATTTTAGAGCAGGTAAAAATCTAAAATGTAGTAAGGAGAAAATCTATTGAATGACTATTTGAATAGGATGAATGTATTTAAATCTAGAACACTAGTACATGCATTTTAATGTAGTAAAGAAATTGACCAATTTTGTCAAAACACGCCATTGGCTATCCATTTTGAAAACACTAAGAGAAGTGCAAAAGTGCATAAGATTGAAAAAGAGCCCATGGTGGATCAATATTTTTAAAAGGGAGACTTGTGCCCCAGAAACCACAGACTTTTAGCTTCTCTTCCTGGAAAAATTGTTTTTAAGAAATCAGTCTTAAAACATTCAGAACAAAATGAAATCAAGCAAGGCAAAAACAGCCCCAATTAGAAATCTGATTTTCAGAAGGGTAAAAATTTCATTTTATTTAATTTTCAAGTGGGCAATGTACTCACCTGGTACAAAATTCAAAAGGCATAAAAGGGTACACGTGTTGAAAAGGGACCCTATCTACTCTCCACCTGGTAGACAACAATAACAGTCTCATTTTAAGTACATTTAGGCCAGATAAATGAAAGGAAATCAATAAATATTATTCATTTTGGCTGAACAAGCCTTTTTAATTCCATTCTGCACAAAATATTAATTAAAATTGGAACAGTATGTTCTCGATCCCTGTTTTTCAAGCTGTTGGTTGCAATGTGATTAGGGAATCATGTAAAGACTTTTGTGGGTTTTTTGTTTGGGGAAAAAAAAGGAAACTAAATTGAATAGAAAGTATAAAAATGTGTTGTAAAAGAACACACTGTTTTGTAAAAAAAAAATTTTTTTTGGTTATGCATATGTATTTACACATACATCCATGTGTATTTGGTCTCAGTATCAAAATATTTCTTACAGTGAATCATGGTCAAAATGTTTGAAATCCTTGGTTTTACTTTTATTTCAATATTTCTGGAAAGCCTGTTCAGGTACTTTTGAATGGAAAACTATTTAAAGAGTTATATCCAAGGGTATATCTGTGAAATGTCACCTCAATTTTAGCCCAGAAACAGCTGTGGCCACACTTACAGAAGAGAGCATGTACGCTAAGACCACTGATGGAACCAGGCTTCTGGATTCAGTAACCTCCAAATTTAAAGGGGTTTGCCAGTGCCTGGGAGATGTAAACTAAATCAATAAAATATTCTTAAAAGTGGTAAGACAAAATATGAGGACCATCCATTATGTGCTCTACCATGAGAAATACTGAGCAGAAAGCAATCTGGGGTACTACTGGTTCCTGTGAGCCATTTACTCTCTCTGGGTCTTTGGGGACTAAAGAAGAGAACAAAGAGACAAATAGTATTGGATACCAGAAAGCACAATTGGGGTGGGGTGTCTTATCTTCTGCCATCTACTACCTGTATGAAATTAATTTCATAGTTGGCTTAGCCTTGCTGAGCCTCTGTTCCCCTATCCATTTAACAAACACACGTTAGAATTAAAAACTACAATACTTGTTTTGCAGGATTGTTTTGAATATTAACTTAGCAGAAAATGCCACACACTGACCAGCACATTGTAGCCCCTTAATAAAATGTGAATTTCTTTTTCTCTGTATATGAACTCATTGAAACAAACCTCAGGTCTAAAACATCCTCACACAATCACACACCTCTACATATAGAATTTTAACCATCCAGCACCATTTATCAAATGTTTTCTAAATAAAGTACTACTAAACACTTCAAAAAAAAGTTACCAGTAAGTACAAATGACCCTGGCAGGGAGGCAGCAGTGCATAGTGGGTAAAAGTATGGACTGTGGAGATTTGCCACTGAAGACACTGAGCAAGTTATTCAACCTCAGTTTCCTCATCTCTAACTTGGTGATAATACTATAACTACCTTATTGGTTTTTATGTGTGAGTGTGAATGAATTTAAATAGATGTAAATAGGAACGTTGCCCAACAGTAGGCAATTGTTGATCTTATCACCTAAGTGCCAAAGAGATGGCAAGGAAGTTGGTTACTAAAGGCCGATTTTCTGTGCAAGTGCAAAAATAAGGCTTTATTAAGGTTTTGAGGTGGGGCTAGTAAGAGACTAGCAGAAAAGATGGAGAGATTTTTATTCACGCTTGTGTTACATTGTTAATAGATTCATTTTGATATTCTCCTTTCAGTTTTGGTTCCAGAAGTCTGTATGCTTCCTGTATTTAAAGTTATTGGCTGATACACTTGCTTTTGTTTCTAACAGGTTTTTTTGTATTTGTTTTTGTTTCTTTTAATGAAATACCCTCATTATCTATATTTTGGGGGATTTGTTTGTTGTTTTTAAAGGAAATGGCACAAGAAAGATGTTCACTAATTTCTCAAGTTTAATTCCAGGCCAAAGGTAATATATATGTTCTAAACCAGTGGTCCCTAACCTTTTTGGCACCAGGGACTGGTTTCATGAAAGACAAGTTTTCCATGGGGCTTGGGGGTGTGGGGAGGTGGTGATGCAAGCCATGGGGAGCCGCCATAAATACAGATGAGGCTTCAGTCACCTGCCACTCAACTCCTGCTCTATGGCCCAGCTCCTAACAGGCCACAGACTGGTACCGGCCCGAGGGTTGGGGACTGGAACTCTAAATGACATCCCAGCATCTTTAGAGTACAAACATCACAGGTGAATTCTTTGGCAGCTTAAACCCGTTTCCATGACTCAGGCATTGTTTGGGGAAAAACAGTTTGATTTTGAAGGGAATTTTCAAAATTCTCATGAAAGACCTTCAGCACAATCATGGATCTTCAATATATGTGTTCTTTTTATAATACATATAAAAATCCACATTTGTGAGACACG
Source organism: Eulemur rufifrons (assembly GCF_041146395.1). NCBI lineage: Eukaryota > Metazoa > Chordata > Mammalia > Primates > Lemuridae > Eulemur > Eulemur rufifrons. Next base: position 33,719,140 of record NC_090999.1, on the reverse strand, counting down.
TCTGGCTAACAAATGGAACCAGTTGGAGAATGTAGGGGTTGTGGTATGTAGCCATGGTGTTCCCAGCTCGTATGTGGTTCTCGCTAGAATTTGAAGCAGAGATAAAACTTCATTCATAGTTATGTATAGTTAACTCGATTCCATTCTCACCGTCACCTTTAAATAAGTGTTCAGTTGTCCACATCACGTTTCCCCTGTGTGGTACATTGTGTTTGTAACTTCAAAATGAGGTACTTCATGAACTACATTCTGAGTTCCCCTGGGAGCTTATTTGCCCATTCAGAGTTTGTTTTAAAACCTATGCCCTCTGCCTCAGTGCTTCAGGTGCAAACCCAGAGTGTTTACGCGTTTAGTCTCCAGGCTATCATTCCAAAAGCAGGGAATTTTCCATTGACTGCTTAGTGCCAATCCTTTTTGCTCAATTTGCATTGAGCCTATAAAATTATTGGCTAGAAAAGCCTATCTTTGGGCTTTCTTACAGTGCAGTGTCTGACTGGTCAATAGAAACTGACAGAGATACTCAGAGTCATTAGCAATGAGCATGGTTAGAAATTCAGAAACATATATTCCAGGCAGCAAGAAGAGACCTGTGATGCAGAGCTTGTCAACTTTGTTGAAGAAATTTGCAAATATATGCATCTGTTAGCGATCAGTGTCCTGACTTAATAGGCAAGTTTAAAATTACTGATTACGCTGATGTGCTTCTGATTTCTTTTTGCAAAACAGATGAGTAGTTTTTATTCCAAAATTTGTTCCAAATCCTATTTTTTGGCAGTGTGCTAGGTTTAGTCACAGTGTGAATAAAGTATGCTCTCCATGTCTTGATTACTCTGCCTAAAATATCTCAACACAGTGTACATTTGGTCCTTCTTAAATTATTACAACTAATGTTAAACATCAACAACTTCTTCTTTTAAGCTAATGAAAAAGTTGCAACTGAGACCCTTATTACCCTTATAACACCTCCCCAAACTCAATTTTATCTTGTCATTTCTACTGTTCTGAATATCAAATACCCATGCTATTACCCTTTCTAGCTCACTCTCTATGCCCCTCAACCATTGCCTTTTGGTTTGGGAGTCCCTCTATTAATATTTAGAGGACAACTGATGTCTCCCTTCATCTTTGGATAAGGGACATCATTATTAAATTGGCTTTTGCTTTATTGCATGTGTGTCCTGGATCTCCCTCCCCTTGTGGTAGCCAAGGACACATTTCTGAGTTCTTTATCTCTATGCTTGCCAAAATGGGAAAAAGAAAACTGTTGAACCTGGAGTCTTATGAGATACTTAACCATTTCAATTCATATTTTTCATATAAGTGACTTTTTAGCATCCAGTGATTCCAACCACAGAGAATGTGAATTATATGAAGAGTTGTTTGCTCCTTATAGTATTTGTCTTGGATGTAGTCACCTGTAATGAACTTGAATCATAAGATATAAATCATATCCTTATAAAGAGCCTGAATAAGGCCAGCACGAGAATCTAGCAATACTACAAGGTATAACAGCACTGGGAATCTGAGATGGAAACTTGACCTCAGTTACTTGCCTTTAGACCACCAGAGGCTGGTAGTGACATCTGCTCCTCTGAGAAATAAGCATTTGGGGATGTTCCCTCGGCCATTGTTGACTCAAATTAAACACTGAATGAAGTAGCCCTCAACCCTTAGGAAAAGTCAGTTGCCACGTTTTGGAATCTAAGATGCTGGAACAGTAAACGTTGGAAAAAAATGCTTTGATGCTCATATTTAGCAAAAAAGGAAATAAAGCCCTTAAAAACAAACCTAATACCATCTCACTTATCAGTTTTATTAATTTGAAATGTTGTTTTCTTACAAATAAGGAAGAGACCATTATTTTTGTAGGCTTCTGTAGAAAGAAGAGGTTGGTACTACATGGTGTTCTGGGAACCAGATTTTGTAATTCAGAAAAGATTCAGTTGTGGTCATCATGGAATGGTTAAGGATTATCTAATTGGAGTGATGTACTGACTTTACAAATGTTTATCAAGTGCCTTCTGTGTACTTAGCACTGTATTAGGCACTTAGGTATGGAGAGGTTGTGACAAAGAGATGGGAAAGACAGTGACTGTCCCCGCAAAGGTGTATATAATCTATTAAGATACATAATACAAAGAAATAAATAAATGGGAAGGTAGAGTATTAACTCCAATACCCAAATACACAAAACCCATTTTGAGGGGAGAGGGTTACAGGCAGGGCTGGTTATTAATACATAATTTTAGGGCCTAGTACAAAATTAAAATCCCATTGTTCAAAAAACAGGCTCAAAGTGTCACTGAAAGTACTAAAATATAAAACTGTTTCCTTTGATGTATCCTCTCTACTCATGCACATGCTCCGTTGTTCCATCAGACTTCACTTAAAAGACACGAGTTCAAAAATAAAATTAAGAATTTCAAGATCATGACAGAGTGATAAACTAAGCTCAGAGTCCTTCTGAGCCTGGGCACCTTTTGAGAGTGGGGTTCTGGGCTACTTCACAGTAGGCCACACACTCATGAAGCCAACCCGGGATGGAGGTGTGATTACTATAAAATCTACCATGTCAGGACCAAACCCCTTTCAAGGAAGGGTTTATAGAGAGAAATTTGAATATGTTTGTACAAATCAAAACATATATTTTGGTAAGTATATGTTTATTTATTTATTAGTTAAGAATTGGGGACAGAAGTTGTTTCCTATATGGGAGGAGAGAAAATGGGGTATGAAAGACTTAGAGAAATATAGTGATTACTGTACATACCGCAGAGACAGGCTGGGTCATTTGTTAAACTTTACCTGTAGGATTTGCCATCCACAATCTTGGTGTGCAGAAATATGGGCAGCCTTCTTAGGAGGCTTTTTTCTAATGGGTTGATTTTTTTATTTTTTTATTTTTTTCTTCCACAATCTTAGAAGATTGATATATTTTTTAAATGGAAAATGAATTATCTCTGTTTTTGCTTTAGAGGAGCACTAAGGAGCAGGGAACAAATTATCAATCAGACCCCAACTAGGTCTCTCCCAAGTAGGGTTTAGACCATCGTGGTGTTCAAGTACTGACTCAGCACAGACTTAGGAGTTGGGTAGAGCTGGTTTTTAGTCCCTGCTCTCCCACTTCTTAGCTGGACAACCTGTGGGTATTATTTAACCTCTCTGGGACTCTTTCACTTTCTGTATAAAATAAAAATGATCACTGGACTTGCCTCATAAAACTAGGAGGGGTAAATGAATTTATATGAAAAATGAATTCGTGTGTAAAATGAGTCAGTATATAGAATTTGTGTATATTTATATAGACATACTCATGCATGTATGTCTTAAACATATATTGCAGATTCTGGAAATAATATTATCAGTTCTCTTTTACTTACTGCTACTGTCACTTCTAACTGGCCTTCCCAGCATTACTTAGGAGAAACAACATTCATCTTGGAATAAAGAAACTCCTGCATCTCTGCAAATTGTAACCTATTACCTTGAGCTGCTCTTGGGAGAGGCAGCTCAGGCACCTGAAACCTAATGGCTAATTTTTTCTGCCCAAGGTGTCTTAATATTTACAGCACATCATTCTACATCAGTAAACACATCAGCCTCTCCTTTTTCCTCAGTCTCAACTCTTCTGGAGGGTGGCTGTTCGCCTCTTTCAGTACAGCCTCACTCACCGTCCCGGATGTACCCCAGTTGTGGTGAGACTCTGTCCAGGCAGGCTTGCAGGCAGGCTCCACAGCCTTTTCATTTATGTATATTATCACTACCGCCACATGTAGCTAGTGACCAGAAGGAAGGTTTTCAAAAGGTTGAAAACCCCTAACTTAGAGTTGGTGTCTTTGTTTTTGTTGGGGAATAGTCAGAGAATTTATAGCAGATTCATTTCTTTTCCTTGGCCTAAAAGCGTCGTTCAAGCCTTCTCCAAATGCAAACAAACAAAAAACCCAAAGGAAAAGAAAGAAGGGCTGCTCCTTGCATCTACAATCCCTTGGTCCACTGTGTAGCTCTTTACCGCTGGTCTAAGGAAGATCATCATGGCCTCGATGTAGATATGAGTGAAACTGCTCTCTCGAAGGTCTTTATTAATTAACTGTCAAATCTTATGACTTTTCTCTCCCTACTCCACCCTGCCCTTCTCTGCTCCTGTGTATTTTTGAACCCTTCTTTTTTTTCAAAGTTCTCTTCTTCCTTAGCATATTTTGGCATTGCACACACCTGCTTCTTTTCCTACATTTCTTTTCACTGTCTTCTCCACTCAGTTTTCTTTTCCTCTCTACTTGAGTGTAGACACTTGGCAGGTTTTGGTCCTATAGTCCTTTCTTCCTTCTTTGTTCTCACTCCATGGGATTTTTTTTCTACTTCATGGTTCCCCTCTTGACAACATCTCGGTGTTGATGTCACTGACTGTCTCCTGAATCTGGATCCAAATGTTCTTCTGACTGCACTTTACATGAACACACCAATGCCCCGACGTCCCTCTAACATCATGTTAAATAATTTCATTATTCTAATTGGGGTTTAATTTCTCTCTCTCCTCCCAGCCGTGTCTGCCATTTCTGACACAATCCCTCTCCTGTTTGGTGTTGTCCTGGTTTCCTTAACACCAAACCCATTCCCCGTGTCTGTCTCTCCTTTCAGAGCATGAGCAGGGACCAGGCCTTTTAATTTGATAACTGCTGCATCTAGTATAGTGCCTGGAACACAGCTCAATAATTGACCAGCTGATTAACTCAGTGAATTAATATTGAGCAGCTTTCTCTCTCACCTCCCAGTTCTCAAGTTTAGTTGATTTAAGCCGAAGACTTTTTATGCCCTCATCTCTTATGTAAATATTCCACTTCTATTCTATTGCATCTCTCCCTGGCCCTTCATATTTCTGCCAGAGTTGTCCTCCTAAACCACAAGCACCCTTTCAGTACTGGGCTGTGTCTTACTCATCTTTATATAATCTGAGTGCTGAACCGCAGTGCCTTTTATACAGTAGCCACTTAAAGGTATGTTAGACTTAATTGCAGCAGAGCTAAGAAGGAAGGAAAGAGATGTGAGGGGTGACAGACTGAAAGGAGGATTAGAAAGATAAAAGGAGAGAAACTAAAAGGCTGAGGCCAGCCAGTCTGTCTATAAACATTCCATTAGTTCTGGTGTCAGAGTGGATGAAAGCTTGTATTTTTTTGGATTTTTGGTTGTTTTGTTGTTTGTTTTTTTTTTTTCCTGAGTTCCTTGACACTTTTTCTCCACTGGAAAAGAAAGTTACCTTATTCAAAAGCTGGGAAAAGCAGGGAGAAAATGGGCTCAGTGCCCCTCTCAAAAAATTCTGATGAAGTCTTGTTCATAGAACCTAGAATTGTAGCCAGAAAATGCCTGAGTGGAGCCAAGTTCTCATTCTATAGACGAGGAAACTGAGGCAGAGAGAGAGGTTAAGTTGCTTAGCAGCTAGCTAATGGGAAAACCAGGAGTCAAACATGAGTCTCTCTATTCCTCTTCCAGCACATCCATCAGTAATCACATTTTCTTTTTACCAGGTAGTCCAGGCCAGTATTTAAGGTGAGGGATTAGGATTGCTAAGAGACTAGGCATTTTAAAGACCCTTTGCTAATCACAAGTTTTTGCAAAATTCACATCAGCCTCTCTTGAAAGGACTCAGAATGCTTGGAAATAGATGAGTGGATTTACGTTTCTCTTTCTAAGTGGAGATTTCCACACTGCTATCCTCTTTCTGTTTTGTTTTTAACATAAAATCATACTTAGCATAATTGGAAAAACAGATTAAAGCGGAATTGTTATGGCTACATCGGAGGTGAGGACTGTCAGTCCTCCTGCTGCTCCCATCCCCATCAGCCTCCTTCCCCTGTCTCTGGATGACTACGAAGAACCTAAAGAGCTTCTCAGAGAACACTTTCTACCCTGTTGATCAGATGGCTTCCAAAGTCCCTCTCATTTCTCACGTGCTACCACGCTGAGATTATATCATCTGTGGCCATTTGGATCGTTATTGAAAATTCCCACATGATGAGGATTTAGGGAGGGAGAAAAAGAAGTGTGGGCAGGCGTGCTAGTCATCAGGAAGTACAAGGCACCTTCCATTTGGCTTTGAGGAAATAGGAAGGGTGACTTTTAAGAGGGCAGCAGAGAGCCTTACACTGGTTGGAGATTTTGATGCTGTGGGCAGAGTGATAAACAAAGACGACTGTTGGTCATGGGTACATATCAAAAAGTGAAGAATGAGTAGGCCAGCGATGAGGAGCTCAGATAGGGAACTGTTGTGAGCTCAGGACTTAAATGAAGATGACGACTGAGGCTATATGGAGGAAAAAAGCTTGTAGGGTTTTTGTAAATCATATTTATTTTTTGTTTGTGAACTGGATTTATAATGTAAAAGGCAGAACTTTGTTGAGTTAGTTTTCAGGGTTCAGCAAAGTAATTGCATTTCAGCATAAATTGCTGAATGAGATATTTATTGTTCACCATATTGAGGTAGTACTTCTGTTGGAAAGAGATCTTGCAGTACATTGCGAAAAGAATAAAGGTTTGTTAAACTGCACAGAATACGTGCAAGTTACTCAACATCTCTGAACTTTTCTTCCTTCACATATGCAAAAATAGAAAGATCATGTTTGGCATAAGTCAAGCCTGTGCCCACCCCATGTCTTTCCCATAGGCCAGGCAAAGATGTCATTTAAAATCTTGGCAGATCTCCAGTGTCTTTCTTCTCGCTGTTTCTTTTTGCCTACAGATGTTAGGCATTAGGCTTATCATTATTCTGTTTATCGCTAGGGACTCTTTGGGTCAGTGGTTTCCAACTGGAGACAATACTGTTCCTGCCTAGGGGACTTTCACCTAACCAGCCTCATATACTTATTTTTAAGTGACAAAAGGAAAACATTTGCCAGGATAGACCTAGATCTGAGCTGCCTATCTCGAGCTGAAGGGGGGCTTTCTAATGTTGAGTATGATTATACATAGGTCAGCTCTGTTGTGGGCCTCCAGAGGCTCCTCTTGTAGATGTCAGATCAGTCCCAGGAGATATTATTCTCCAATCTCATTTCTCCCACCGTTGTCTCCAGCTGGATGGCAGGGCTGGGGTCAACCAAAATAGAAGAAAACTGAGTTCTTTGCTCATCCCTCTGAATGTATTAATACTCTCAGACTCCCAGAATGGCATGTCTGCCTGAAGATCCTCCTGTAAAGAAGCCTATGAGAATCATTGATAATGTGTGAGCCTCAAGGATATAAACCTTTTACAAATAAACTAAAAGATGAGGAAGTAAAATTATATACAATTATTCAGAATCCCCACCCATTCCCCCCTTTTAAACCACATAATGAAGCTTTGGCAAACTTCACCATTATTCTGTTTTTGTTTCTGTTTTTAGCTAGAGACTCTTTGGGCAAGTGGTTTCCAACTGGAGAGTGCTTTTCCTGCCTAGGGGACTTTTGGGAACCTATGGGAATGTTTTGATTATCACTATGACTGGGGAGTGTTACTAGTATTTTGTGGGCAGGGACCAGGGACGCCAGGACAAGGCCAGCCCCACAAAAGGGAGAATTATCATATCTCAAATGCCAGTAGCATCCCCATTGAGAAACACTGAGCATTTTGATGAAACATCTTATTCTTTTGCCATCTTCACTGATAAACTATAACATACCACTCTCAAAGATGGGTAATATATAGCTATTTTGCTAATTTGGACATGACTAGCATAACTCTTTTCTGACATTGAACACATATGCATGTCTGACAAAATATTGAGAAATATAAGTAGTGAGGCATCAGATGTTTAAAGTGAATATTTCTGTTTTATACGTAAGCAGTATAGCCATTTTAAAAACCATTTATTGTACATTCCAGTGTACACAGATGTTTATAGCCATTTTAATCAAATGCAACTGAACATTCACATTTTTTAAATATTCCTGGTTACTTTTAAAGACTATTTCAATGCTCATCAAGAAAACTGGGTATTTGATTTTGTATATGTGTGTATATGTTTTTATTTAAATGACTCTAATAATGTTTAATATTATCAGTATAAGACCTTTTAAATAAAACAATCTAAAAAAATCACAGCAAGGCAACGGTATATGGTCTACGTTTAAATTTGAGTTGGAGTTTTTAAATGCATCTTCACTGTTGGTGGTCTCAGCAAAGTCACTTCAGACATGGCAGGAGTGGGGGATTGGAGGGAAGAAAAGACATTTTCATTTTCCTCATGTTAAATGTACATTATCAAGGTTCCAGTTTAAATGTGTCTAAGATAATTGGAGCCCCTAGGAGGCACTTTGCTAAGCAGCTAATTCAGCCCATCTTCCCCAGAGAGGATAATTGTTGTTAAAAAACAAAAAAGTAAAACGTGTTGTTTTCTCATGTAATTATGTAACTGACATCTTTATGTAATAATACATTTGGGTGGTCTGTCCCTGAAACACTTGGTTTGTTAGGAAACATTACAGTTTCCACAAGTAATCACTTACTCCTAAATATTATGAAAGAATTTGGTATTGTTACATTGCATCATTACATTAGTCAGAAGCTAAACTTTCTAAATGAGTTTGGCACTGGAAAAAGCTTCTAGGTTTTTTGCTCTTTTTTTCTTAAATGTCATTATGTGAGCTAAAATAATTCCCCAGGTGGAATACTATGTGACAAAATGTTAAAAAGTAACAAAATACAAATCTGTTGAAGAAAAGAGTAAGGGCCCCAAAGCGGATGTCTTTTCAGTACTGTCCTTATCAATGTGCTTATTTCAGTTTCTCAGCTTATTTCATTTTCCCGGGCTTGATTGGGTTAGTACTTATGAACTTCTTTGCTGTAGTGAACCACAAATATCTTGACAATGGACACACAACCATTAGAATTGGGTTCATTTTTATCCACATTGTTAATAAGATTCTGTGCCTTGCTGATTAAAAAATGCCACACTTAACAAAACTGAATGGAGTTTTCCCTGTAATTCTGCTCTTCGGGCACTGCAGACTGCCTTGGTCAGGAGGAGACACCCATCACTAATCCCAGATTCAGCCAGGACCTGACTCTAACTAATCGTGATGGCTGATTATTCCACCTGAGGGCATTCTGTTAAATTGCTTTTACCTAGAATTGTGTGGGAGGCGTCTGCAAAGTAGCAGAGAGAGAAAAGGAAGGACACAGATAAAACTCTGTGGAGGGAGGAGAACCTTAGGGCAAAAGCAATGTGAAGTGAACATACAGAAGTTGAAACAGGCAGGGTGAGGTTTAATGTAAGGCTGGAGTTTGATTTCAAAGGTAGAAGAGGAAATTGTGAGATGACTCAATCCATGGTTTATCCTCAGCAGCAAATGGAAATAAATAGGCTACGTGCAAAGGAAGAAAGAGGGTCAACACTTGGTTGCAGGGATGAAGACTAGGAATAGAATTATTCTATCATTAACAACCTCCACTGTGCTTACTGGAGAAAAATGTTTATCAGCCGAAATGGAAAATTTCTACTTGACGTTATCCTGAATCAGTGCTTTTAATATCTGTATCACAAGGCAATTGCCACATTTTGTAACCTTTTTATGCAATGTACTGTTACTTTACAGCCATTATACCTGAATATGTGATATCTTACACATTTGAGATGGATAGGCACCCAAAATGGTAGATTGATTGACAATGTTGGCACTAAATATTAGGTTATATTACAACACAAAACTTTAGTTACTTGAGAAAATAACATTTTTCCCTAGTCTAACCTAAATTAAATCACATGCCATATATAAATTCATGGAAGTAAAGCTGAAATTTAATGGTATAATATTTAAATACATTCACATAGGTAATGCCATAAAAATATTATCTTTAAAATTGTGACCTACCTGGAATACCAGTGCTTTTCATCAGGGATAAGAAGTACATAGAAGCAAGGATAGATTTCAGCTCTGTACATGCGCGCGCGCGCGCGCGTATGTGTGTGTGTGTGTGTGTGTGTGTGTGTATACCAAGCAGATTTTGAAATCTTAAGACACTGTTAAATTATTCAGGAAAATGGAAAGTCTCGTTCTTGACTCTAAACTTCTAGTTCCCAAACTGTGTGCCAAGGCACCCCAAGGTGCCACAGTCAACTCATAGAGGATATTTTAAATTTTAGAGGAAAGCGCATTAATATTCGGTATCTGTTAGACACCCAATGAACTACTACCTTGAGTTAGTTCATAGTCTCAACATTAGATGGCGCTACATTCCTTTTGATGATGTCATATCTTTCCAAAGTTGGCATTTTGTAGGTTAACTGATAAAAAGCAAGTGTTCTGTGGCAATTAATGTGGAACAAGAAATGAAGGTGGCTATATCCAATCAGATTCCAAGATTTGAGAAGTTGTGCAGTGCCCAACAGGTATACAGATCCTTTAGTAAGTCATTGTGGTTAAGAATGAAATAAAGATACAATTTTTTCTTTCAATTTATGAGTATTATTTTCTCAAGCTGCTACTAAGTTATTAGGACAGCTACTTAGTAGTTGTTTGAACCTAACTACTTAAGAAATGAAATGTTAGATGTTTCTTTTGGCCTAGACGCACCATGAAAAAATTACTGAGAGACTAAGGGATTCATGAATCAAAGTTTGGGAACCTCTGCTCAACTCAGAAACATTACTTAGTCTCTTGGAGTTGAAGCAAATATGTGTGCAGATTTTCTGCACAGAAGCATATGTTCTGATTTTGCCCTGTTCATCCCTTTCTGATTGGGGTGAGCTACAAAGCCAATGTGTTTATTCCCATCACTTCAATTCAAGCTGATTTTAAAAATCAACTGTCCAACAGTGAATAGGGACACCGGCTCACTTCCCTTCTGCTTAGATCTAATAAGATCCATATTCCCACGTTCTTGGTAAAGAACAGATGAGTTCCGAAAATTTGACCATAAAATACTTTCCAGTAAATTCAATTCAATTATCCCATTGGCCTCCGTTTCAAAAATGGAGTTATACCCATGGGGTAGGCTAGGGGGAATTAATCCCAGGGTTTATTAAAAGTTACACTCAAGAAGAAAGGAAATATTCAGAGAAAAAAAGGGTTTTGTTTTTAAAAAGTTATTCAAAATAAGCCACAAAAAGCAAGCACATAATTATAAAACAACCCCCCCCCAAAAAAATCAATGGAGCAAATAAATTAGAGGTGCTTTTTCAATTCATAAAATAATTCTTCACTTGAAAAACATTCGTGACAGGGTTCCCTGTGACATGAGCCTCTCTGGGGCATTTGGGATATGATTCAATTTTTAAAAATTCTATTTGTACCCAATTTTTTCAGAAACAAAATTTTGGTTTTAAACAAGGTGCATCTGGTTTCCAGAAAATGCTTTCCCATGGAGCTGTGTGTAGATGGGTTATATTGCATCTGGAGATCACACTCTGCTCAAATCAAGATTCTCTTTGAACACACCAAGCTTAGGAGCTAAACTGTCTTGGCTGAGTGCTTGTGTTTGATCCTGTTGGGAATGAAGCTAATTGTTTAAGAATTTACGTCCTGGTAAGGCTGTTAGCACTTTAAATTGATTTAGTATTTTTAAGAACTTATTTAAGACTTATTTATACTGAGGAACTTGGATTTTCCTGAGCTTAAAAAAAAATGTGTATTTCCATATTTCACCTGGCTTATCCTCCATGCAGAAAATCTGCCCTAGGAGAATCCTTTTACATAACAATTGCAATGGGTTTTATGTATTTCTTTTTATCTGTACCTGTGCTTTCTTTAAAACCTTTTCTTTACTTCCAACATGCTAATTACTGTCCTGTTCTTAATCTAGTCTACAAAATGGGGGTGCCCTTTAAAAATATTTACATTCAAAGTGCATAAGCATGTCAGAGTTCTTTATAAACATTAATTACTTCACACTATTCTGTGGAAAAAGTGCCCCATTTTTCTTTCTCAAAATAATGCTTTTGATCCTTTGGCATTGTGTACCTGTCTTCCTACAAAGACAAGTTATTGTCAGTTTCTCAAGAGCAGAGAATCAAGCTTTGCACAGTTTTGTAAACCTCACTTATACCATCATGCTTTACAAACAGAAGAGGGGACACACACACACACACACACACACACGTGCACACTTCCCTGTAAGGGTTTATTGAGGATGGAGATGTTACACTTTATATTCAACAGCGGGTACATGTATCTAAATATTCTGGAAGTCTTTCTAATGCTCAAGGTGAACATTGACTCACATTCTAAGAGGAGGCTGGGATGAATCTTTTTTGTAAAGCAAGGAATGTTTTTGAAATCTGAATAATCACCATTTAGTCAGTTGCAGGAAAACTATTCTATAAATTTGGCAATGGGTACATTTAACACACAATCATAGAATAATATGAGTCTGTTCCATTAATTATGTGCCAGATAATTTATAAACATTATCATTTATCCTTCAATAGCTATACAAAACACATTTTATCTTCTCCATTTTATAGGGGAGAAAAATGAGGCCCAGGGATGTTAAGTGCTTTGCCTGGTGGGTGGTAGAATCAGAATTCCAGCCCATGTCTGACTGACTGCACAGTCTGGGCTCTTTTTTAATTATTTATTCCCCTCCCCACATTCTGTTAGAGCTGCAAGGCCCATAGGAAGGTTATCTAGTCCATCAACCTTGCAGATGAGCAAACCAAAATTCAGAGAGACAAATAACTTGTGCAAGGTCACCTCATGTTCAGTTCTTGATGCCTCTGAATAACCTTGAAACGTACTCAATAAATGTTCCATATTTCTCTCAGTTGATTCAAGCTTTTCAGAAATTCACCACTCCTCCCAAACATTGAAACACCACCCTTATGCTAGGTAGTGTTTCTGGAATTCTAGGGAACTTATCTATCAAGTAGCACCTCTGGACTGGCATTGAGGTTCTCTCTCATCCTCTTTGTCCTTAAAGGCTTAACTTCTTCAGCTGACTTTTACTTCATGTTCCTGCTATAGTCCACCATTAAAATCCAGATAGACAAACAATATGCTGTAAAACTATCTTTTGAAGAATATCCTGCTCATTTAGGCATACAACATGTGTCCATTAATAAGATGAAGGTCTTGATTCAATGCTAAGTGCAAGTTACCACCAAATAAATATTAAATGGTTAACTCATTCTTTTTTTCCTTCTCCCATTCATGTTGATGTGCATTCCTAACACTTTAGAAGCTAACATTTTTCAGCAACTATTATGCGTCAAGCACTATGATAGAGTGACTTACAACTCCATTCATTTAATTCTTCCAAGACCTTACATGGTGACTATTATGTCCCCAATGTTTTATTTATTTGTTTGTTTTACAAAGGTGGGGAGGGGAGAGAGAGAGAGAGAGAGGGGGAGAGCAGTCTCCAGCTTTATAGATAAAAAAAACTTGGGCTCAGAGAAGTTAACTAATTTCTGAACGGACCTAAAGCTCTCTTCTAAATGGAAGGAAACTTCACTTGAGCTTCCTTTCTTCTTTAAACATTCATTAGCCACAAAATCTGTAACCTCTCCTCCTCACTCTCTTTAAATGATAAGATGTGCCGAAGGATCCAGAATGTCTGAGTAGGTTCTCAAAAGACAAGTGAAAGAAGTCTGGAAATGGGAGCCCAGTTAAAAGCTTAGAAGCATTGACTCTGGAAGGAAGATGGTGTGTGTGTGTTTGTATATGTGTGTGTGCATGTATGTGGATGTGCTTTTTCCACAAATTAGATGGAAAAGAGGCTAGATCTAAATGGAGGGAAGACAGGGATACAAGAAGCTCACACCAGATGGACTTAATTAAAAGTTTGTCAGCCTGGCTACGTAGTTCTGGAAGCAGTTTAGTGTTTATTTCTACATTTATACATAATCTCTAGTATACTTCATTGTTAACCTACCTTCTAGGAAAAGGATGACCTTTTTAATTCATGTCTTGGGCCATATCTTGAAATTATATTCCTGCCTAAATGCATGGACGGCTTTCCACTGCTCTTGGCATAACTGCTGACTTCCTTTTAGATGTCTCCAATGCCCAGTTCCACGAAGCCCTAGCTATTCCAACTCTTTCACTAACTTCTGTTGTACCATCCTACCCCTTCTAATCTTTGCCTAATCTGGTTCTTCTTTCTGCTTTCTACCTCTTACTATGTGCATTCCCCTCACTATGAGAGATGCCCAAACTTTCCTAATTTTTTTTTCCTCACACTTGGAAAGGTCTTCCACTTTTATGGGCAAAGGTTATCGTCTCTATGTTCTTGACTTACATTGATATTATCAGCTCTGGCCTCTCAACTGTACCCCCAAACCCTGTTTTTGCTATGTGTAGCCCATCTCAATTTCGACCTCTATAGCATGGTGCTTGTCAAGCTTGATTGTGTATATGAATCATCTGGTGATCTCATTAAAATAGAATCTGCGTGAGGAGACCTGGACAGAGCCTGAGATTTTGCATTTATTACGCAGTAGTGTTGCCGGGTGATACCAATGCAGTTGATCCAAGCACCACACCTTGAGTGGCAAGGTAGCACTTCTGTATCTGAATGTGAGCACAGGGCTAGTTCCCCTCTAAAATGCCTTGTTAGCATTCCAGTCCTCCAAATTCTCCCTTTTCCAGGAAGCCCTTCTAAGTTATCCTAACTTGAACACCAAATTCATATAGATTTGCTTTTTTAATCTTTAGCCCACAGTTAAGATTAAAATTATTTATTTTATTATTCTTTATTGGCTCTCAAGTCTCAGTCCTGTCTCCCCGTTACTGTGTCAGTTTAGGCACTGGCACAATCTCACCAAAGCAAATCAGCATACAATTGTTGAAGTAGGTCCTTGGATAAAGCACCGTGTGCTTATTTCTTTTGTGTTCACCACAGTGCCCAGCATTGAACTGGATATTCCTTAAATGCCATCCCCTGTTTGTTTATGAGGGTCCTTCTATTTGCTCCTGAAATCCTGTTCACGTAGACTCTCGGCCACATGTGGGTAGGGCCCTGTCAGGCTTCTTGACCACTCTAGCTCCAGTAGCTGGAACAGAACCTGCTACAGAGTAGATGCCTCATAAATTTTTTTCAGTGATTGAATGAATTTTACAAAGTTCAGATTCCATCTCTGTGAAGCTGTCCCCTCATTACCTCAAGTGAAAAAAAAAAAAAAAAAACGCTCTCTCTTCAAAATTCTTATAAGGATTCTGTGTTCCTCATCTAATTCTTCAGTGTTCCCCAAAGCATAGTCAGAGACCACGTGCATCAGAACCCTCTGGAGTGCTTGATAAAATGCAGATTCCTAGGCTCTATCTAGACCTGTGTAATCAGCTCTCTGGAGCTGGGGGCCTGACAACCTACATTTTAACACTGATTGTAGAGGTTAAAATTAGAGGACATTTGATCTGAGCTCTTAGCTCCATTAGATATGCTAATGAAAAGCAAAATAACAAAAAACTGTCAGAATAGAAAAATAAATGGTCTCTCCCAAAATAATTATCAGTTACTTTTTGGTTTATTTTTGCTGGCTTTTATTTTCTCCCTCACAGTATCTTGCTTGTTTGTTCCAAAATCTTGCCTCAAGCTATTTGAAAGTTGATGTTATGATCATTTGTAAGAATTACAGAACATAGGCAAAACATTCAAGGTAAACTACACATTTTAGAGTTGGAGTTGAAAGAAGGTAGGTGCTCTGTTCTTTTATTTAGAACTTCTGGCAGAATTGTAAATGAAGGGAGAGGAAAAAGAAAACACTGGCAAATTGGATGAGGACATGTGTTCTCTTAGTTTTGTGGTTACAGGGGATTAGTGATGATCAGATCCAAAGACTAGTCACATTGGGGGTCATCCCCAAGGCACACTGGAAAATTCCTACAAAGGGACATCAGGGACTGAAAACGGTCTTTGAATCTCTGAAGAAAAGAAATTCTAATCTTGGGACTTTTGGATTGGGGATGTCAAAGATTGATCTTGTTGAGTATATGGGAGTTAATCTTATCACTCACTCTATTTTTGTATATGTTTGAAAAATATCATAAAAAATTATCGTATGCCTGTGTTCATAGCAGCATTATTCACATGGCTAAAACATAGAAGTAACCCAAGTATCCATCAACTGATGAGAATAGATAAGCAAAATGTTGTATATACATACAATGGAATAATATTAAGCCTTAAAAAGGAAGGAAATTCTGACAAATGCTACAACGTGGATGAGCTCTGGGGACGTTATGTTGAGTGAAATAAGCCAGACATAAAAGGGCAAATACTGTATGATTCCACTTATATGAGGCTCTTAGAGTAGTCAATATCATAGAGGCAGAAAGTAGAATTGTAGTTGCTGGGGTTAAGGGGGAAGGAAAATGGGGAGTTATTATTGAATGAGTAAGAATTTCAGTGTTGCAAGATAAAAAGAGTTGTGGAGATGGATGATGGTGATGGTTGCATAACATTGTGAATGTATTCTATGCCATTGAACTTTACACTTACAAATGGTTAAGATGGTCAATTTTATGTTATATATAATTTACCATGATTTAAAAAAATTAGAGGAAAAAAATCTGAGCCCAGCATAATTGGAGCTGGGGGAGAAGGTGGCTGTAGCAGTGAGGATGTGGGGAGGACGAGTGAGGATGTGGGGAGGACGAGTGAGGATGTGGGGAGGACCTGCTGTTTGGGAGAAGGGATGGTGGAGAAGGTTGGTTCATGCAGAGTTGGGAGCACCCTTGGTAGAGTGAGATAATTTGCACATCACTCACTCTGTGTAAACAGATGGGCTAAAATCTGGCTATATAGTTGTTCCATTCTGACAATAACTCAGGAAGCATTTTATAGATTAGTAGCTATTTTTTCTTCCATTTCTGCCACCTCCAAAGTAATCCAGGTTCTCCTTACCTGGAGAGGAGATTCACTGCTCCCCTGGTTCCAAGGTCCCCCTCTCTAAGGCCCATCCTATTTAAAGGAGACGTCCTTAATGAGGTTCTGCTATAAATGAAGCTGGACTTTAAAATGTGAGGAGAAATTGGTAGGACATGCAGCCAGAATTAAAGGTCAAGGGAAGTGGCCTAACTACAGGTTCAGTCCTTTCCAATTCTGCATCTTGCAAAGGTTGCAAGAATCACTGACAATGAAGAAATAAGCGTTTTTTGAGGAGGTTAGGCTGAAAGTATAAATAAGAGTTTTCTCAGTAAATTGAAGGCAAAATAATCCAACCTTAGCAAAGGGGAAAAAACATTATAAATTAACCGAGAGGAAAATAGTCATAGCCAAAAGTTAAGTAAAATAGTGCATTTGACTGGAAATGAAATGGAAATAGGAAATAGCCAATTAACAAATAGTAGCTACATGGAATAATTACAAAGCAAGCAATACATTGACCTTTAAAAAAAGGTGGAGGTGATTGTTATTGATGATGATAATGTTAATTGTAGAAAAGTGGGAAATGGAAATCCTAAAAGGCATCACTGTATCAGCTAAATAGGCTTTGGGGCCTCAGAAGAGATTTTTGTCATCACCATTATTCCTGAGCCCACTGAATTGAATTGAATAACTCTTCAGAACATAATGTCCAAAGCAGTTTACAGAAAGAGGAAGAGAAGGAAAAAGAAAAAGAAAGGAAAAAGCAAGCAGGGTAAGAGAGATGAAGGGAAAATGGGACCTAGAGTTTAACTGCGTCAAGGAAGACCACACCAAGAATAGTTTGTTCAGTTTTGAGCAGCTAAATTCCAGATGTGAAATAGCTGGAGAGAGTTCAGAGGAAAGCAGCAAGAAGAGAATTAAACCGAACAAAGAACTGGAAAGTATATAAAAGACAGCAGCCTTTGAGAATGAGTCCATGATATGAGTCCTTTTCTAACTTTTATGGCAAGGGTTAAGAAGTGTAAGAAGTTCTTTTATATCTAGTTCACTTTTCCCTTGATATGCAGGGAGGTCACTCTCTAAATATATGAGTGCTTGCAAACTGACAGGAAGAAAAGTTTGTGAACATAGTCTGGGTGGACCCCAAGCTTTATAGTGATATATGGGGTACAGTGAGGATAAGGAGAGTAAACGAAACAGCAGGGAGACAACTGTGGGAGTGTGGGCTCTCCAAATTACAGGACAACCTAAGGTGGAAGGGTTAACAATTCCATCCGTGGAGGAAAATAAAAAGTATGCTGAGCTGGTCCTAGAAGTTTTACTGTTGGGAATCATCCTGAGTCTGGCAGAGAGCTCCAAGAGATTACCTAATGGGTTTCTTCCGTCTATTTTCTGTGATTCATCCACCCTAGCCTACGGCAGTACATGGTTGAGTCACTGCCGAATGCAGATATCTCATTAAAAAAGGGAATTAAAGGCTATTAAAAATGATTTGCTGCTAGTCCCAGATTAAAGAAAGTAGACCAATTTACAATTACAGTTGCCCTGGTCCAAAATAAAATGCAAATTGTTAAAACGGAACAGTTGTTAGGGAAGCAGGAGTGAACCAGAGCACACCTCCTATGGCATTCTTTTAAGAGAAAGGAATCCTGAAAGTGAAATTGATCAGATAGTGTGATTTAAGCAGCCTGCCCTCACCTGCTATGGTGTCCAGAGACCCCAAACTGAAAATTTCAGAAGGTCTTTGTAAATCTGTGACATAAATTTGGAGTGTAGGTCTAACATGGAGTTCTCTGCATTTCCCTAAGGTGCAAAAGTATTGAGTCAATTAATCTTTTTAAAAGAAGAATTTTTAAAAAAAATATACTTACGTACAATAAGACACCCATATAACTCAAAATAGGTTTACAAGTTTCTCCAGTAAGCACCTAGAAATTGCATAAACACTGAATTACTAGATGATTATAGAAGTCTCTACCTTAAGAAACTACCCTGGCCACTATTTATAATTTACATGATATCAGACACCGCCCTGAAAAGAATAAGAATCAACTAATTCCATAACTGGCAGTTTATATAGGAAAAAACTATGGAATTAGTTGCATTTTATATCTGAAGAGATCAATTAGAAGTTATTTAATTAAGTCCTTCATTTATACTAATAATAGATTGGCCATACTTTCCAGCAATACTGAAAAATTACGAGGTCATTTTTTCAGAGGATTCTGTTCTTCAGCCCACCCCCTCTCCTATACCTCAGACATCCCTCAGCCATAGCCCTTCTGCACTCTGTGTGTAAAATAATTAGCCCCAGCTCATTAAAACACTTTCACCCACTGACCGTTTGGTTCCAAGAAAATAAAAAATGAGTGATTAAAAACCTGAGGACATCAAGCAGTGGGGAAAATCTGGGAGTGTTCAGTCTAGAGCTAACTTTCATTCCATTTCTGCTGTCTCCAAAATAAGCCAGGTTCTCCTTACTTCTCCTCACTGTTCCCCTGGTTGTAAGATCCCCCCCTTGAAACCCCATGCTGCTCATAAACCTCAAGTAGTTTCTTCTTTCCTACAAGAAAGTCCAAGCTCATTGCCTAGCTTTGAAAACGCTCCATGATTTCTTCTAAGAGTTCTTATAGATACTACAAATTGATGTTTTGCAAGTTTTCAAACTAAGAGTCCTGAGTAAAGAATGATTATTTTCATCAAGATTGTACTGAAATATACACACCACTCCTCACGGAGCATCAGTTGCTTGCAGACTTGTTATCTGAGTTCTGGAATGTGCCCCAGAAAGGCTCAGGCACCAGAATTCCCGCTCCTTCACAGGCTCATTCAACGGCTGACCTTCAGGGCACCTTCTGGCTTATTCTGTATCTGGCATTGCACTGGGTTAAAAAATATTTAATAAAACTTAAGGATGATTGTCCTAAAGCAATAATTAATACTATTCTCATGCACTCTTTAACTCATGTTACTAAATATTTATTTTCTCATTTTTCACATTTAAAGTTTTAAAAAATTAATAATGAGGAAATTCTGATTTTTCCCCCCAAATCTAGCTATAGCATCTCCAGTTTATTGATCTCCAAGATTCTCCTCGGCCACTGTGTGTCAACTAGGGTCCATTCTGAAGGAACTGAGGTTCATTTGAATCTAGACTTCTCCCTTAAGCAGTCCAATGCCTTCAGTAAGTCCCCCTGGCTGAGGGCACAGGGCGGTTTTAGAGATGCCTTTTGGTGTGTTCATAGGGGTGCTTTGATTTGGGGTTTTCTATTTCTTAAGTGTTTGAGATGAGCCTATGTTTGTTTTAAGAAAGGAGATTCAATGCGGTAATTTTAGCTCATTTTTACTGTTTCCTTCTTAAATCTAGGGGCTTTTTGAATAACTCACAATCCTAAATTCTTAGCTCTGTGAGATTAAAAGTAAAGTGAAGTGAAAACAATTGGAGTTAAGCAGGTATAGAATAGTAAATTCTGATAATTTCTTACATGTCTCCATCCAGCTCCTTTAACCATTAATCTCTTATGATAAGAAAGCTTTGTGCTTGTGTTTTGGATAGCCACAGTATAGTGCTCAAAATTGGGACTTAAAATCAGGGCTTAAGTGTCCAGTAGAATCCTAAATTTGCCACTTATTAGCTATGTGAACTCTTTCCTCGTCTGTGAAGTGGAGAACCAACACCAAATTAATAGCTTTGTCATAGGGAATAAAAAAAGGTAATACAAATTAAGTGCTTAGCACGATTCTGGCACTGTTTAGATACTAGTTAAAAGAGTGACTACAGATTGCTTTTCAAACCAGTACTAGGAAACGGGGAAATAGAAGATAGAGATAACTAACATAGCATGTGTTTCAGTTGCTTTGGTAATTTTTACAAAACAGGCATCAGAGAAGATAAACAAGGAACTGCAGTAAGTATGATAATTTAGGAATTGTGTGTTTATTAGCCAGTGAAATCAATAGCACCCAAAGGGATAAATTGTACATTTGAATCAGTAGTTGAAGAAAGAAACTAGAATCAAGACTTTAAATTGTGATGCTGAGGCAGAGTTGCCAGGCAGGTACTGAACATATTATTTTAGCATCTCTAGCTGGGGAAAATACCCCAGTTTTGTGTTCCTATCACTTAATAGGAGGCTGTGTTGGTATAGTGAAGGGGCCTTCAGAATCAGGCCAGCCAGAATTTTCTCCAGCTCTGTGACTGCTCCTGGCACCTCTACTAAAAGTAGAGACTAAAAGAAGTGCTGCATTGTAAGGCTTAATGAGAATCTACATATTTATAAACACCTGGCACCTAGGAAGTGATCAATAAATGGTAGCTCTTTTAACTTATAATAATCTGTGTCTGCTTCCCCTGTTGACAGAGCAGGTTTGCCTACCTCTGCATGTGTTATTCTGAAAGAATGTTCTCAGGATAACTAGCAGTGCTCAAGGAGTGTAAAGTGAGATTTCTGACTCCTTTGATAAAGAGACGAAATTTCATAATGCAGCTATGCCTATATGGTTCTGGAAGTTAATATTCTACCCCTGCAAATTTGAACCACTTACTATTTGTATAGTGCTTTATATTTTAATTTTCGATAAATCTTATAAACACACTTTTCTTATTCCCTTAGTGAAAAGTATAGCAACTTAACCTCAGGTGGTTGTGTTTGTCTCTCTCCTTCCACTACTTTATGTGACTTTCTACGTAAGTTGCACTTGAGGTACTTTGTTCCTTTCTCTCTGTAGAAAATATTTTCTTACATGAAAATTTCTCAAAATATTGGCCTTCAGCATTCTTCTTATCTGTGATTTTTCTTATAATTGCAGTGATAAGTGGATGAATTAGGAAGTAGATAGTAAAACCAAAGTTTTAGTGAAGCTAGGCAGAGGTTTCCAATGCTCAGTCTTCAGAACGTATGGATGGAGGCTCAGATGTAACGTCAGGAGTCTCTCATTCTCATTGCAAACCAAGTGGTTGCCCGTGACTGACGAGTTATATCTCATAAGTACAGATACCACTATTTCAAATATATGTGAATACCATCTGGTAATTAAAAATATCATTTATGTGCAAGCATTCCTGAATTGACAGTAACTTTTAAGTATTGAATATTTTCTCAGGCTACAGATACTAAGCAATATATGTCTTGAAGAATTTGATTTTCCCCTAGGTTCCCTTTTTTCCCCCTTTTCTACATTGAAATGTTTGGGAACATGTGACCTAGGCCTTTGTTGATTTAAGTGTTAGCTGGAGACTAAAGCCACCAGATAAAGTTTTTGTCACTGGAATGGTTGTGTGTACTAGTGAGTCTTTCCTCCCCTTCTAAGTGAAAAGCCTCAGATTATCCACTTAAGTAGTGCACTTTGTATCTTCCATCTAAAGAACATAAAATACTTTATAAAATTCCACATGGTGATAGGAAGAAAAGTAGTAAGGGGCGGGGGTGGGACTTGCCCCAGGTCAGACAGGGCACCGTGGAAGCATTATGCAGAGAGAACCAGATTCTCTTGACTTGACTTCATTGTTCTCAGACCTTGTTTCCAGAGATTTGATAAGACTTTTCTGCTCTTTTTGTCATCAAGGAGCTTGGTTTGAAATACTTATATTTTGTGCTGGTATCTTTCAAAATATGATATCTTCTATCAGTGGGGTCAATCATTTGGGTTAGTTTGTTTTGGCAAAATCGCATGGACTTAGGTTCTGAGGTTACATTGATTATATTCCATAAAAACTCAGACCAGGTATTCATGACATAGATTTGATGGGAAAACTTACAGGTTAAATATGAGTTAACCTTAGAAGTGAAGTTATTACTGATAGCCTTTTAGTTCCCCAAGAGGGGAAGAAATCACTGTGCAAAAGACTGCTGTGCCAAATTAAAAAAAAAAAAAAAATTACTATTAGTGGGATAGTTTTTTAGCCTATGTCTCAGATTTCCCGGTATTCATATTGTAATTCGGAGATAAAAATGTGCCAAAGCTTTTTTGTTAATCTCTTAGTAATTAATTTATATTTGTTATAGGAATGAGAACAAATGTAATATTTACCGTAGTCCAGAGACAAATCACTAATGGGTGTAAATACTCCAGCAGAAAAATCCGTGAATTTAGTTACTATTCAAATATATCATCCCTAGAATGTGGCTGTCAGTCTTCTTTGGGGCTAAGCTACATCCACATGCCACTGTCTCCCATGTCTACCTCCCTTCACCTACATACAGAACTTTCCTCCTAGATACCAATGTTTCTGGACCACTGTCACCACCTCAAGCTCAACATCCTGAAAATTGAGTTCTTGTGTGCATTTCTCTTCTTATTTGTCCAGTTTCCATCTATTAGGTAGTCACTTGGGACAGTCATCTAGTCTGTTCTCTGGGGCTGCTTGCCAGCCTTGCCCTCTCCACATTTGGCCAGGTCATTTTTCTCTGTACTGGAAATCTGCTCATATCGGTCCCCTGCTTAAAAGTTAAGTACCTCCCCATATCATTTGGTATAAAAGTTCAAATTCTTTGGCACAGCATAGAAGGCCCTCTGTGACCAGCCCCTCCTCGCTTATTTCTAGCCTCCCTGGCTCACAACATGTGACAATTCAGTGAAACGTTATAGTTTCCTAAATAGATCATGTCATCACTCTGCTCTTGGAACGTTTGCAAATGTTATTCCCTCTACCTGCATGCCTTTCCTTTTGACTCTAGGCTCAGCCCAGACATCTTTGACATGCCACCTATTCAACTATTTTGATACTCATGTGCTTGTCTGTCAGTGCAGAGATTATGTCTTATTTGTGTTTCTGTTGTCTGTATACAGCCTAGTACCTGGAATATGAAAAGTGTCTAAATAATGTTTGTTAATAGACAAATGAACTAAGCTATCAAAAAACTCAGTTTCTTCCCTTTTGATAAATAGAATGTTGATGGCACTCAGTCTAAATCCAGGACATGTGAATCTTTAGTGCCAAAGGGAGCCCTGATGTTGGGTAGCTTTCCTTGATATAAAAGTATGGCCTCTTCATTTTCTTTTTGCCATTTTTACTATTATAGCTACACAGCCAGATGACCTATGCAGAGCCAGGGATTCTGGCCAAGCAGCTGTACTGATGTCCTAAACCTATCAGCAGCCTTAGACAGGTCAGGCCAGCATGTTCTACTCACCCACCCACCTGCAAGCTCAGTGGATGGTTGTGTCTCAACTGGCTTTGGTCCTTTCTCAGAAGAATCATGTGACACTTATTCTTTAATTCTTTCAGTTTTCAGACTCTTTATCAATAGAACTCTTGGCATTGCCATATCCATGGGCCTAGACGCCCCTAGTATCTTTCTGATGCTAAATAAAGTCACTAAATATTGGCATGAAAGGGAACAGAATTAGATACTGAGCATTTCACAGGCCTCATCATGCTGCTTCTTACAGCCTTACATCATGTCCATGCCAAACACTAACCAAGGATTTAGGGTGCCCTATAGGCCAAGATCCTTGAGAACTTGTTAGAGGTGTGGGGTAACAAGGGGAACCATTTGTGAGTGCTCTGTAGGCAAGCTCTCTTCGAATGCAGTGGTCCGATTAGCAAAACTGTGCTCCTTCCAGCAATGGACAGTCACCAAGTCAAATCCCAGCTGGCTGAAACTGGAGGTGTTCTCAGTGACTATGCTAATTAGAAGCTGCTGGGGTATCTCTTAGGCAACATTTCTGCCCACCTCGTTTCTTGTTCTTCTCTTATGAATTGATATGGGAGAAAAGTTAGCGAAAGAGGAAATGCTTAGTATGGTAAGGAGGAAAAACTGAGGCTGTAGGAGTAAGACAAAAAGATTGCATTTTCAGGCTGGAGTAGAAGATGTTGGTTCCTCAGTAATCAAGACCACACAACCACCGCTCTCAGCCCAGCCAACACGCCAGAGCTCCCTGATGCCTCCTTCACAGCACCATTGTTTCTGGCCTCTGTAACGTGCGCATAACAGGTGACTTTCCTCACTGTTGCCGCTCACCTGATATGGACTGTGGCCATCTCACTGACAGAGTAAGTTGGAGGAAGCCTTCAGCTCAGTAAGGAAGCCAGAAGACCTCTTTTTCTTCCCGGATGCGTGCCCAGTGATCATCAAGGATTCTCTCGGGATTCAACCAGACTTTAAACAATTCTAGAATTATAATTGCCTCAAATTCTATGTGCAACAAGGCAGAGACTAAGTCATTAAATCCATTAATAAATTGGACATTTAAGTTCTATAAGGACCTAACTTTTTGTTTATTATGTTAACTGTTGGAACAATGCCTGTCATGTTTATTTACTTAAATATTTGCTGAGTGATTGAAATACACAAATGATACAAGGCTAATTTACTTGGCTAGGACAAGTCTGGATAAAAGAGTAAAGGCTAGAATTACCTAATATAGTGACCCTAAGAATTCTGCCATTATCTCCAATGTCTATGCTTTTGATCTCTGTTCATAGATACATTGTTTCTAAGCAGAAAACATTGAGCACAGAGAAACTTTTGTTTGCTTTAAAAATAATTCATGTCTATTAATATATGGGAGACATTCCTCCTTTGAGGGCAGAGCATGTTTTATGTTTTACACCTTAGGAAAAATTATTGAGGGAAAAAAATCACCTAGTAACCTTATAAAATGACATTTTTCTTCTCTCAGATTAAGTCACAAGGAAAGGAGACTTAATTGATACTCCCAGGCACTAACAACAACTTAGCCACCAAGCCACTGACTGTGTTCACTCTTCTCTCGGCTAGACCAGCCTGGACAGCATGCTAGAGGTCTAAGGCAGCTTGCCAAGAAGCAGGTACATGACAGCACCTTGCTAAATGGTAGGCAGTACTCAATTTATAAATGAGTTGAAAAGTTAACATGGGATTTGTTTCTCTGGGAAAACAGAGTCTAGCTTGTATGCAATGTTACGTATGTTGCATTAGTTTCCCAGAGAGATCACAAGCCCATTTCTACTTATAGTGAAGATAAATGCATGCTAACTGTTCTCCTGACTTCTCTGTTCCCCCAAGATCTCTGAGCTCTGGTCTTCTGCTATCTGGGGAGGTTTCTGGTGGGGCAGAGGCATGTTCCACAGGCTGGGGGCAGGTAAGGGGAGGCCAGGTAATAGTAACTATTCAGTGTTATTTATACACAGGGTCCTGACTGCTTCTACCATTTTCTCTGCTGCCAAAAATAGTGGCATTTGTTCATTCATTCATTCATTCATTCATGTGTTTGACAAATATTTATTCATGGCCATCATGTAATAAGCAATTTTATGAACAGTGCACAAAACCCCCTGCCCTCAGGAATTCTAGTTGGGAGAGAGAGTTGATAAACAAATGAATAACATATAGCAGGTCAGATGGTGATGAGGTAATAAGTTGGGTGGAGAAGGTTAAAGCAAGGAAGGGTGATAGGGAGGACAGGGTATCAGTTGTGAGGGGGATACGGTCTAAAACAGGGTGATCATCAGGACAGACCTCACTCAGAATGGTACATCTGTGCAAAGCCTTAAGGAAGATGAGACAACAATTCCCAAACGGTGAGGTGTAAGACCGTCCAGAGCATTTAAAGAACAAGAAGACCACTGTGCCTAGAAAGAGTGGATGGCATGGGGGGAAGGGGGGGAAGAGTAGAACAAGTCTGGGCAGTAAAGGGGGAGGAGCAGGCCTTACAGGACACGGGAGGGCATTAGCGTTTACTCTCGCTGACAGGGGGAGCCTTTAGGGGGTTGTGGGTAGAGGAGTGACATGAGCTGACATAGGTACTAAAGGGATACTGGCTCTCTGGCTGCTGGAGACTACAGGGGGACATGGCTAGAAAGGGGAAGACCAGTCAGGAGGCTACTGCAGCAGTCCAGACTGGAGGTAGTCATGGTGGTATAGACCAGAGGTGGCAATCAAGGTACTTGGAAGATATGAATAAAAAGCCAGCAGAATTTCCTCATGGATTAGATGTGTGGTTTGAGAGAAAGAAGAATCAAGATGGCTTTGAGATTTGGAAGGGCCTAACCAACTAGAAAATGAAATGGCTGGGAACTTTAGGAAAGGCAAGTATAGGGCTGTGTTAAGTTGGCTCTACCTGTTAGACATCTAGGTGGAGCTGCCAAGTGAGCTGCGGGAGCCTAGGGAGCAAGTGAGTATGGAGAGGAGGAGAGGCCTCAGGACTGAGCCTTGGGCATCAGAGGTGAGAGAGAAAAGGAAGAACCGGCAAAGAAGACTATGAAGGAGCAGCCAGTGTGGCAAAAGGAGAATCAGGGAGTGTGGAAGCTGGACGAAGAAACATGTAGAAGGAGCAGTGATCAAGGGAGCTAAAGGCTGCTGATGGTATTGCTGACACTGCCGTGAATGTGGCCTTAATGCGAAGGGAGGAAGGGACTAAAACAAAGTGACTGGTGTGCTCTGTTATTCCAAGTACCTTTTATACATCTGGATGTGTACATTGTGTATTTGGACAAAGCTGAGTTACAACATGGATATTAAATGATTTTACCAGTTCATCTAAAATAATGCTTTCTAACAATCTCATCATATTATTGGAATAAGTGGCCAGCCATTTAAGAGCTTACACTGTCCTTTCTGTATTAGTGTTATGTATATTGGGAAAATGGCTAAAATAACTTGTTATTTTGGATTGTGAATTGTTAAATTCAATATCTAAACCAAAATAGTTATACAGTCACCTGATGGATCTGGTTTCCAAACGTATTTAATTTCATTAATTTTGGAAAATAATAGACTTTTTAAGAAGTGGAGATATAATTCATTCTTTACATACCAGATTTTTTCTCCCATGTAGTTGTATTTTTGTATTACAATATGGGGCTCTAGATTTCAGCCCCAGCTCCGCATAAAGAGGAATGCATGGTTTTAATTAAAAAAATTGAAGACTTTAGGAAATTAACAGTGAGAAGATTTATACTTAAGATTAGTTCTTTTGCTTAGCTTTATTAGTATTGAAGCTGTGATTGTTTTTAAGAATTGTTGTTTTATCTCGGTAGCTTTGGAATTGTCAGAATATGTTGTTTGCTGTGAAAATTTGGACAGTGAGTTTCATTTTGAACTTTTCTTACCAGCCGTATCTTTTAAACCCTGCTGCTTTTCCATTAACAATTCCCTAAAGGGATGCTTTTTGGAGAAATGGAAGTGTTTACTGCTTAACCTTAGAATTCTATAGTTTGTTTCAAAGTGAGCGATTAGATTGTGTCACTGGGAAAGTAACCATGACTTATTCACAAAATTTGAAGTTCAATTTAATATAATTTCAAATTCAACATAAAATTTTAAAAATTTATTATTTTCCAAGAAATGCAAAAGAGAAAAATCATTGGAAATATCTTAGCATTATTTATGCATATTATGAATGACTTCAGCTTATAATGCCTTTAAAAATTGCTACCTCATAGAAATCGAAACACCATTTAACATCAGTTAACTTAGGTCTACATGTATTTTTTGATATTAAAAATTTTAAGCAAGTTTATAACCACTATAAGTTTTCATTTTCTATTTATCTTTTGGACTATTATACTTAAATTTCTTGCATTCCGCTATGCTTGGAAATTGAAATCCCTTAGCCATCACTGTCATTTTCATCACTAGTAAATAATAGTTATTTAGTGCTGTCATGTTTTTTCTATAGCTGTCCAAGTAACATGACTGTTAAACAAACAAGCTGGGTATGATAGAGTAAAAAGCAATTAATATTTCTAGAAATTTTTCTTCAGGTATCTTCAGGCCATTGCAAACATGAAAATAACAAGGAAAAACTGGTAGCATCGAACCTGCAATCAGCTCCCGTACGTAACAGCTCAGAAGGGAAAACATACACCTTACCATAGCCTTGACATTGAAATCCCAAAACAATACTGGTATTGGAGGATGGGACCAATTCTCATGTGTGATTTACCTATTGAAATAGGTTCCTATCCACAGAAAATCCCCTGACCCATTATATTAATAAACCCATATAATTACAAGTTATGTGACAATGATCTCTGGCTCTAAAGTCTCCAGAAGAAAGAAATTATAAATTATACTAGGTTGGACCCATATGAAATTGACACAATTGTATTGTTTGACATACCAAAACAAACAAACAAACAAAACAGAAATGTCATCTAGTAAACCTAATACTTGCTTTGTGAAGCAAGCATAGGAGATACTGGTACTAAGCCCCAGAAAGATTAAATGACTTGTTCAAGATAATGTGGTTAACAAATAGCACAACTGGGACTTTAAAACCCAAGTTTTCTGACTCCAAGTTCAATGTACTTTCTACTATACTGTGCTTCTGGGGAACAAATCAAAATAATCACAATAATTGTGGTATTAAAAATTTGATCCAAAATAAGGGAATTATATTTTTTTCAGGAAAAAAGTGACTGTCAATGTGGTCAGGTGATTAATCACTGGGAAATTTAAAAGTGTGGAGAAAGCTTATTTTGTCTTAATTATTTACATTTATGACCTGAGGTCTTTTTTTTTTTTTTTTTTTTTTTTTTTGGTATTTCCACTTTTTAACTTTGTACAAATTTATTATAGAAAATTCCAAGTATTTACAAAAGTTGAGAGAATAGTATAATGAACCCCATATATCCATCACTAGTTCAACAGTCAACAACTCACACATAGTCTTATTTAATCTGTATTCCCATGTACTTCTTTATCTGACACTGGATTATTTTGAAGCCAATCCCAAATATCATGGTATTTCATCCATAAGTATTTCATTATGTATAATAGAAAGTTCCCAATCCATCTTTGAGACTGATTTGGGGAAATGAATATTATAATTGTTGAGAAGCAAACAATTAAAAGCCTTTAAGAAACTGAGCAAAGCCTATGCTAGTGCTGTTTAGAACTAAAAATTGCATCACATCAGCAAGAATTCAGTTACCAAATCTTCCCTTTCTGGCCTCTCAGAATCAGATTCTAGCTGTAGGTATGCCAAGGCATGCATAAGGAAACTTGTTATTGAACACGTTGTTTAGAAAATGTGTGTGTACGGAAAATGAAATCTAACATATCATCCAACTCAAGTAATGAAAGGTCCTCCTCTTTTTTATTTTTTTATCACTTCATGTTGTGTTTGTGCAGGATACCTTTTTAAGAAATAGTTGTGTATAAATGAATTAGGATAATTTACTCAGTAACTTCTGAACACATAACCTGAATGTTACTGTTGCAGAGATAGCATTCGTTGATTCTGTGTGTTTTTTGTTATTATTCTTTAAATTCTTTTGTTGTCTAATTGGAAAACTGGTAAAAATACTATCATTTTCCAGATAAAGTTCTTGGCAAGTTTTCTCTCTTTCAAACCCCTTAGGACAGTCCACAGCTCCATGAAAACATGAGTCAAATACATTACAAATTTCCCAAGGAGAATCAACATCTTTTCCAGCTGTTTGGATAGTCTGTCTAACATCTGACCACAGCCCTCATCTCCCAGTATTGTTCTGGGCTTTTACACTTTGACTTTGATTTGTTCAATGTTATAATTTAAAAACTGAGCCAATAGTTTGAGTCTTCGCTTTTTTCTTTAAGACTTTTAACTCTTATCACTTATTACTTATAACAATAATAATTTTTTTTAAATACCAGCCACAGAAGATATTGTCTCCTTAGGCATTTCTCTGACAGTGCAAGAATTCCTTCTTAATGCTATCAACCTTTTCTCTCTCTCTCCTTTTTTCTCCCTAGGTATTTTTATATTATTTATAAAGTGAAATGTCTCCCAACTATAACATCAAAAAGAACTAAACTTGCTTTGATTGATTAGTTTCAGGTTTTCTATTTTAAATGTCTTTTGGCACTGGCCAGTATGTTTTAATTTATTCAGAAGGAATGCATTTGTAATCATTCCAATTAATCCCTTGTCTGTTTTGTCTGGCATCTGTGTGAAACTAGTTATAATAACTTTAAAGTTTGGCAAGCTGTACGGTAAACTGCCCAAGGTGGGATGGAAAACTTTCAGGGCCCGATTAACAAAAGTTAACTTGTCCTCCAGCCTATCTACACAAAATCATCTGTTGTGTGGAGCTGTCTCTATAACTGTTAATAGCGTTTGGTGAGTAGTTCAGTGCAAAAGGGTGAAACAGAGCAACTGTGTCATTAAGAATGGATTCTAGAGTTGAAGACCAAATATTAGCAAATGAATGTGGAGTATTCTCTCTCTCTCTCTCTCTCTCTCTCTCTTTCTCTGCTGTAAAGTTTGGGGTGGGGAAATGGAAGAGAAATAAGCTATAAAAAACCTGGAACTTTGTTCAAGCTGTCATTCAAAGCAAAAGTGATTTCATTTTCAAATGTATGCTAGAAACTGAGTTGTATCGTGTAGATTTTTTGTACCGTCCTGAAATTGGCACAACCACCAGGAGACCAGTATACCATTCAGAAAATAATTATTAAAATAACCCAATAGCTCTTATAGTCAAAATTCATTGAATTATATTAACAGTTCTTTTATTTTCTATTTTTATTATCTTTTATCTTTCTTCTTTTTTACTAAAAAACAGAAATTTATTTCAAATTTTTTCACAGTCACATTTGATATCACGTGGGGGGAGTTTCCCTTCAAGCTTCATCTGTAGTCTGTGAGATCTTAAACTAGATGCCTACATGGGCATGCACCACACATTGGACTTAAGATTAACTTAATTTAAGATTCTCCATTTTTTCCAGTATGCAACCACCTTTAAGATATGCCAAGATATATACTAGGTTTGGGACATTAATCTACATTTTCATTTAGATATGCTTGTGTAATATTAATAAATACAAAATTCATCTTAATTTATGGTATTTTAAATGTCCTAACCCATGTTACCATCACAACTTCTTGAATAAACATGAATGATTTCTACCAATAAAGAGTTTTAACCTTTTACGTTTTTACTATTTAAACAAAGAAAAGTTCTTGTAACTTTCTTATTCCAGACTATTGTAGGCACTTGAGGAAAATTGTCAACTCACACAATTCAGAGATCATATCTCATTGCATGTTTCATGGTGGGTTTTGTTGAGATTGTTGTTTAAAACAGAAATAACTTTTTAAAAATATATTAAGCATAGAAGAGATGGCTAGAAATAGGAACAGACCTGCTCTTATCTGTTTGATAATTCTGATTCACCAGAGTAGGTACTTAAATTAATTAATCTTTCTCTTTGTTCACGCTGCATTTTGCTCCTGGCAAAATGTGCTAAAATCACTGTTGTCACATGTTTTTAATTTTTGAAAATCCATCTTTCTAAGATAGACACGGAAAGAAAAACTAACTGCACAGAACACCACATTAAGAGGAAAGTAGTTGAAGTTCTGCCATGAATAGTTACCAAAAAAAAAAGTATAATACTATTTGGCCCCATCTCCCTAACTAGGGAATTCAAATTGCTGAATACCTAATAGTGCTTTTGCAAGTAGTTCAGTTTTTAAAAAATATGCTGTGGTGGACAAAGAATGCCTGTTATGTAAACATATAGTTACTAAAGACACTAGGACATATGTGAGTATTTTAATAGATATAAAATGTACTCGGGTAACAAAAAATGAAGCATGTTTAAATGCTCTGTATTAGGGGTAAACCCCTCTGAAAACTGCACAATCCTTCAGGCCACTAGGACATTAGGATGCTGTTAGTTGAGTAGAACACAGCAGCGTACAGTAAATATTAGTTTCTGACTACTCTTGTACTACAATTGAAATTACGTCTAATTTATCAAGACAATAACTATTTGATTTAGCCGTGAAATTACACTGTTGGGTTTTAAGGTGTCTTAATAAAGCCAGTCTCAATGAAGATGTTCTGTCTTTTAGGATTTATTTGGTTTTTTTGCCTTCATCCTCCCCCAAATGTTCAAATTTAGCTTGATATTTTAAATTTCTGTGTTTTCATATGTCGAGTCTTAGATAATTATAAAATAGAAAAAAAATTAAGAGCAAAAGATCAGATATGTCAGGTTTTGCTGCTGTTTTGTTGAAAGATATTGAGTGATTATTTGAAAGCTGTATTAATTTATTCAGAGAACCAGTTTCATAGAGTATCAGTTTATATCATACTGCATATAATTTCAGTTCAGCACGCTTAACTCTCTCCTATATTAAAGAGACAAAACCAAAACCCTGACCTCAACTTAATGTCCCCAAGTAGCCACTCACATCTCATTCCTCTGGCCACAGCTGGGCTTTTCCTTACCTCTCCACCCCCATTCCAAAGAATCACTTCTTTGGTATCAAATACAGTGGACAATTGCTAGTCTTTATTCTTCTTTTTTTAACCTTTTATACCTTTCCTGTCATTGCTCAGTCTCCACGTTTCTATTTTCCTTCTTCCTATCTTCTTTGGCACCCGGTTTTATTGTTGGGTTACTGCTGTGGGCCCCCTCTGCATTGCTCTTCCTCTGCTGCTTCTTACGTGTAGATGTTCCCCAGGATCCTATCCCCTAGCTTCTTATTGCGGAACAAGTCTCCCAGTGTGACCACGTGTCCTCCCCTGGTTTCAGCTACCACTCACATGCACACGATTCCCGGCTCTGCTGAATGGCAGATCTGTGTATCTGGGCTCTACGAGGTATCTCACAAGTCTCTCAAAGACAGATGTACAAAACTAAATCGATTTTTACCTATTGTGGTTCTACCTGCTCCTTTTATTTACCCAGACTTAATGAAGAGCACCACCATCCCACCAACCCAAATTCTGTTTTATTTCTGATCCATCCATATCTAGCCACTAAAGTTTATCAAGTCCACCGTAGCCTTAAGATCCTCAAACCAACCACTTTTCTCTCAATCTTCATTGCTGAAATCTTTCATCTGCTTTTAACTCCTCCCATTTGGTTTGACATTATCATTTAATACTTTTACATATCTTTACTGCCATTTTAGTGAAATTTTGGAGACAGAAATAACTTGTGTGATGAATTCATTGTGTGTACATGGAAGTCTGAGCCTGCTTTAAAGTATTAATGTTTTGGGAAAAATCAGAAAATACAAATAAAAAAAGTTTTAAACTAAAAACTCTGAAATTATAATATGCTGAAGACTGATTATTAACTAATATTTGTCTATAATATTGCCGATTTTTGCATTCAAATATGATTTTTAAAAGGGATCATCATATATTAATTGATTTTTTTTTTTTTTTTTTTTTTTTGAGGCAGAGTCTCGCTCTGTTGCCCGGGCTAGAGTGAGTGCCATGGCGTCAGCCTAGCTCACAGCAACCTCCAATTCCTGGGCTTAAGCGATCCTGCTGCCTCAGCCTCCCGAGTAGCTGGGACTACAGGCATGCACCACCATGCCTGGCTAATTTTTTTCTATATATATGTTTAGCTGTCCAGATCATTTCTTTCTATTTTTAGTAGAGACGAGGTCTCGCTCTTGCTCAGGCTGGTCTCAAACTCCTGACCTCGAGCTATCCTCCCACCTTGGCCTCCCAGAGTGCTAGGATGACAGGCATGAGCCACCACGCCCGGCCTGTGAACTGATTTTTATTCCAATACACCATGTACAAATTGGTAATTATAGATCTGCAATATCATTTTTTCATGACATTATATGCTTGCAGCACAGCTTATTAAACTAGTGCCCTATGGGTTGGATCTTTCCAGTTGTTCATTATTATAAACAAAGCCTTATTTGTATATCTTTCTTTACTTGTCCATCTGTTTTCTGAGGACAGATACCTACATGTGAGATTTGTCAGTTTGAGGGAATGCGTTGTTTTAGGACTTTTAAAATAAGATTGCCAAATAACTATCCAGAGGGTTAATACCAGTTTATATGCCATCTCTAGCAGAATATGAGTTTGTCTGTGTTCCCCACACCCACGATAATAATCATTCTTTTATATTTTTATCCAATTGGATAGAAGAAAAAAAAATGGTATCTCAATCCATTTACTCTAATTTTAGACAAGTCTCTAAAATGTTTGGTTATCTGGGTGCCAAACCCACAATAGATCAAAAGCAGGAAACTGGAAGAAGAAAAATGAGTTGCTATAGTCAGGTCCATTGGCAGCAGTGTGAAGTAATAGCAGACAGACCAACAGTGAGGAAGAATACATGAAACCAAGAAACAGAAATAGAACACCAGAATGCACAGTGCATGGCCCATTTAATTCAAGGCCTAACAGCCCAACTCCCTTCTGTGGTCTCTAAGGTTTTTACTACATTTCAACACAATGTCCCCCATCTCAGCATTTTGAAATCCTACAAAGACAGAAAAACCTTGGCTCATAAAAGTAGTAATTAATTAAATGTCAACTGTTGTCAATCAGTTACAGATTACTGAAATAATATTCTTTATTTAACCTCTTATAAAAATAAAGCCTTTAAAAACACACTATGAGTTGCAAAACTTCAACTTTTTACTTACCTTTTTCCTCCAAAATACCATCAGTAAGTTTTGTCCTTTTAACCATTATTTCAATTGCTAAATCATAAAAGGATATACTTATAATATACAAACAAGAAATATTAATATATTCTAAGGAATCTTCTAAGATTGGAGGAAAGAATGCTTCTGGCAGATATGATACCTAGCTTTCAATTTTAAGGAACTACTATATGAAAATCTACTTCTTCGAATCTCTCTAGCATCAAGAATAGGGGACATGGGTAGAAGTTAAAGGAAGTTTCTAACAATTAGGACTTTCTGGCAAGGATTTTCTTAAGAAATGTTTTGCAGACTGACAGGCCTCAAAGGCATATTAGTGATCAATAAATGACAACTCCCATGTTTTGCAGATAAGAAGATCGAAGTCCAGAATGGGATAAGTGGCTTACCTTGAGCAGCAGGGTAGGGATATTACCACAGCTATCTCAACATTTATTTCATTCAGTGCTTTTTTACTATAACATGGTACCCATCACAGCAAGTTCTACATTAATAGAGTATGAAGTCAGAATTCAATGTCTACTCATCAAGAATGTTGTAGAAAAGATTTATACATTAGGAGGAAGTAAGATTAGAGGACTGTGAAAGTCTCTACTAGCTCAACCATCTTATCAATTTTGGTTTAAATAATTAAGCATTTAAAACCAGTATAGAAATACTTTTAGGTATTTCTTCTCAAGAGGGAAATACTAAATTTTTTAAAAAAGGAAAAACAGAAAAGTAAAATGACTTTACAGTGGAATATTACACTAATTGGTTTTTAGTGGAGACCTTCCTGTTAAGTGAATGTTCTATAAAAGGGATCAAAGTGAGTTTGAACTCCTGTCCCAGAAGAGGGAGGAGCTCTGTGGGCACAACCAGGCTTGTGGCAGTCTTCTACAGAGTGAGTTTGCCTCAGCTGTGATCGGTGGCCCATGTAGTTACCATCTCTCATCTGCAGTCTTCAGGTAAGAGAAATTACAAGATCAAATCTAGGGAATCTTAGTAGTTAGAGCTTGAAAAAGAAAGCAAATTTATTACTGGAGAAGAACTAACTGTCTATGGCCAGAATTCTCATGACAATCAATTATTAAGGAAGTGAAATATTCAAGTTACGTTTTAGACTCAATTTTATGTTCTTGAATTTTTCATTTTGTGTGAATTTCTTTTCCATGAAATTTATAAAATTAAGTGAAAAAATAAAGATAAACCTTGCCTGTTGTGTCAGAAGAGTTTCTGTGTTGGCTCCTATGGGGAAACACTGTTTTTCACCCAAAGCAAACTAACTTTAATTCTTCAGTTCTAGAATAAGGGTTTCAAGATGTATTTTTACCATGCCAAAGCCTGCAAAAGTCTTGGAAAATCAAAACCACAATGTGGAAATCTGACAAGCTTGCACTGTGATCTGCTTCTTTGGAGATAACATGTTCATTGTTCACTTGAGGAAGGGGATAAATGTGCTAAAATTAGGTAGTAAATTTCTACTTTTAAATTCTTCCTATCCTTTATTACCTTTTTTTGTCTATATCCTAGGAAATATTCCATTCTGTTTTTATCAGACCTACTCAATATTGGGATAATAGTGACTGTAGATTAATAGTAGTCCATATGTATGTAGTACTTTCTAAGTGCCAGGCACTAGGCTAAATGTTTTCTTATTACCTCATTTAAAGCATAGTTAAATGATTTGTCTGGTCTCACAACTTGTAAAGAAAGAAGCTGAGACATAGCTTTACAGGACTCACTTTTTTAAAAAATTTATTTTGATAACTCTCTTTAACCACTACCTTCTGCTCTCTCCTTTCTTGTTATCCATAAGACAATTAACTTTATACTTTAAAATTCACTCTAAAACTTTCATATATCTTTTAGCCTTTGATCTGATTTAAATGAGCCAAAGTAAAAGAATAAAATCTTTTCACATCACTTAAGTTGAATACTCCTTTGAATTATTTCTCATTACTTTTGAGGAAAATAGAAGATACATTTAATATATATTTCTGATTGACCCTTGCATGGAGACAATGAACAAATATTTTGGTTTTGAGATTTTTACAAGCTGATTCAGATAGATTTCAAAATGAAACTTACTGTTCAAAAGCTGACACACACAACACACTCTTGTATGGTTCCAATTATAGATACTGGGCTATCTTCCAACTCCCAGGATCACTCTTATGGAAGGTTCTATAGCATTGAGTATGAATTGTTTTCTTAGTAAATAAATGTTGTTTGGTAACATGGAGTTCCTGGTATATGTGTTATAGTTAATGGTAATGATGTAAATCACAATGACCCAAAGACAGAATACATGGAATACAATATACAAATATAGTTTATGTTTACATCCTAGCTTTTAATTTTATGTACCTTTTGATTAAAAGTATTATGGACATTATGATCTCCCACTGTTTGCTAGAGTGTAAATTGTATAAGCATTTACAGGGCAATTTGGTAATACCCATCCAAATTTCAAATGCATATTCCCTTTGACCCTATACTCTTACCACCAGTAGTTTTCCCTAAAGATATAGTTCTAAAAGTACACCAAGCTATATGTATAGAGATGTTCACTGAAGTGTTGCTGATAATAGTAACAAACTGGGAACAACTTAAATGTCTGTCAGGGAACTGGTTAAATTAATTATTATACATTACTTCTGTACAATAGAATACCTTACAATCCCTGAAAAAATGTCTTGCTATGGAAAGACCTTCAGGATAAAATAGTCAAAAAAGCAAGTTGCAGAAGTCTGAACAGTATGAGTTGTTTTATGTATGTTTTTCTACACATTAAATTAATATACAACACCACAGGCTCCTAAAACATAAAATATTTTTTTTTCTGGAAAGACGCACAGAAATATAATGCATACAATTAAGAGTAATTAATTTGCAGAGTGGGACTGGGAAGGTAGGTGATCACGAGGCTCGTCCCTTGTGTTTTATACTTTTTGTACTGTTGGAATTTTCTAAACCAGTTCCTGTATTTCTCCCCTTTAAAAAAAAAAAAAAAAATTTGGCCATTTGGATGATGGGATTAGGCATAATTTTTTCTTTTTGAAGTTTTTGTGCATCATGAACAACTAGTACATGCTATTTTAAAATATAAAACCAATGGAATCACAAGAATGGAAAAACAAATACCACATGTACTCACCATTAAATTAGTACTAATCCATCAGCGCTAATGTGCACATATGAGAAGAAACATTCATAGGGTGTTGGGCAGGTGGGAGGCGGGTGGAGAGGATGGGTAAATTCACACCTAACGGATGCGGTGTGCACTGGCTGGGGATGGGCACACTTGTAACTCTGACTTGGGCGGTGCAAAGGCAATTTATGTAACCAGAGCATTTGTACCCCCATAATACTCCAAAATTAAAAAATAAAATAAAACCAATGGAAATGATTTTTGGTTGTTTTTAAGATCACATTCTTGATCCTTGTAGATATAATGATTTCTAAAATTTATGAGTCTATTTATTAATATTTTTCTTAGTCCAAACAGCAATTGAAAAAAATTTCAAGCGTACCCATAACATTGTTTTACATAGAAGCAATTTTTCTATTTCCTGTTTGTCCTCGGTATTCCCTAGTCATTGAGCGGATGTAGATAAAGAGTAATGAGCAGATGCTTAGAGCCTTAGCATTTGGACCGTGTGGTACAAGGACAAGATATGTGCAAGGGGCTCCTATCAAGAACAAGCCTCTTCTATTTCCTGCAGTGATATGTGCTTTGGAAAAGGTTAAAAACACAGATAGCCCCAGGATCCCACCCACGGTCTTCCAGAAATGTGACCTGGCATCTTTTATTATTTGAGTATAAAAGGCACAGAGGATCGAAAGTAGTAGAATACTCTCTGAGCTGGGAGTTTGGAAACTGGGGTCAAGCCCCATCTCTGCCATTAGCCTTGTGACTGACCTTGGATGAGTCACTTAATCCTCACTCCATGTAGAGGTAGAGTGGCCACTTACCTTGACAAGAAAACAGGTCAGACATATTGATATTTATGATAAAGGTTCAGCCTTGCAACTTGGGCACCTAGCATACAAAGCATCTTGCACTCTCTTCTGAACAATACAAAATAGACACAAGAGAGGTCAGCCTTGAACTGAACGCTCCTGTTGAAACAGACAGGGAGGAAGAACTATCCCTACTTCATTAGCTAGTCTAAATTCTACCCTTAGATTAAGTTAGAGCTCAAGAAATCTTTGTGCCCCAGCATCTTTGATTTGGACTTTAAGATTGTTTCACTGAAGTACATTTACTTTTGTACTGACCTGAGCTGTCATCAAGGGTCGCAATAAGAAAATCACCATTAAAGATACATTATTTCTTTATGTTTTTCAGTGTTCTTGTTTTTAAATGTCCAGATGTTAAATTCCTTTTAGAATTTGCACCAAAAAATGTTTATCTCTTCTACCAGCTAGATTTGCTTCAGCTTGTGAGATAATGAGAAGACGATGTATACATTGTACATACTCTTTGCCTTGTCTGAACCAATTTCCACATCTTTAAGTTGGAGAAAATAATATCCTTTTTAATCTCCTTTGACTTTCAAATTTATATCTTCACTTCAAGCCGTTTTACTTGAACCACAGACTCATAGATCCATCTGTCTGCTCAACATCTCCATTAATTCATTCTTTCAACAAATATTTACCCAGCATTTACTGTGTGTCAGATATTGCCCTGGGCATGGGAGATGCAGCAGTGATTAGGACAAGCAGAGTCCCTGTCCTCTTGGAACTTTTGGTGCAATAAAAGAAAAAAATTATAAACAAGATAACAAAGTAAAATATGTTGTGTGTTTGATGGTGATAAGTGCTAAGTTGGGATTGAGGGGAATGAGGGGAGAGGAAAGGGAATTGACAGAGGGGTGGGGTTGGGGAGGAAGAAGAATGCAATGTTAGATGAGGATGAGCATGGAAGGCCTCACTGAGAAAGCCACAAATGAGCAAAGACAGAAAGAGTGCAAGCCACTGCAGAAAGTGTTTGGTGATAGGAATAACAAGTGTAAAGGCCTCAAGACAGGACCACACCTCCAGGGCTAGCTCCAGAAGAAGAGAGGCAGAAGATTTTACCGTAGCAAGAACAGGCCTCCTAATTACTCTCGCCCGTATTTACCCTATCGTATCTTTTACATAAAATTTATTAGAACCTGAAACTAAGGCTCTTCATTTCTTGATGTATGTATTGATCATTTCCCCCACCAAAATGTGACCTCCATGAAGGCAGGGTTTCCATGTTTGTTTTATTTTCTGTTGTGTCCCTACTGCCTGGCACATAGTTAGGAAGTGTCCTTGGGGGATTGGTACTCCCCTTTCTCCCTGATAAAGTTTCATAGATATTACCTTGGCAGTCATTTGGCTTAAGTATGTATCTTGTGTTATTAATATTATAAATTTACTAACCAATCCATTTATTTGAAAATAAAACTTTTAAAAACTTAAAATTAAGTCTAATGATTTTTACCATACTTTATTGAGACAGGTTTTGTGGCCTAATACGATCGATCTTGGGAAATATACCATGTGTACTTGAGAAGAAGGTGTATTCTTTAATTGGCTTCAGTGTTCTATGTATGTCTGTTAGATCTAACTGGTTTATAATGTTATTCAAGTCCTCTATGTCCTTATTGGTTTTCTATCTAGATTGTTCTTTCCATTTTTGAAAGTGGGGTGTTGAAGTCTTTGACTATTATTGTAGCACTATTTCTCCCTTCAGTTATGTCAATCTCTGATTTTTGGTGCATGTATATTTATAATTTTTATATCTTCTTGACGAATTGACCATTTTATCAGTACATAATATCCTTTTTTGTCTCTTGTAGAATTTTTTGACTTAAAGTCTGTTTTGGCTGATATTAGTATAACCACCCCAACTATCTTTTGTTTACTATTTGCATACAATATCTCTCTTTCAATCCTCTTAATTTAACCAATATGTATCTCTGGATCTAATGTGAGTTTCTTATAAACAGCATATAATTGGATCCTGGTTTGTTTTTTAAATCTATTCTGCTGATCTCTGCTTTATATTGAAGAGTTTGAGCCATTTACATTTAACGTAATTACTGACAGGAAGGACTTTAGCCTTTTTGCCATTTGTTTCTGTATGTATTATGTCTTTTTTGTTCCTCATTTTATCCTGTACTGCCTTCTTTTGTGTTTAATTTTTTTTAGTGTAATGTACTATTTTGATTCTCTTATTTCCTTTTGTTTATATTTTTTAGATATATTCTTAGTGGTTATCATTGGGATTACAATTAATGCCCTAAATTTATAACAATCTGCTTGGACTTGACATCTACTTAATAGCATATAAAACTCTGCTCCTATGCAACTCTGTTCCCCACTTTATGTTATTGGTCTCATAAATTACATGTATACATTGTGTGCCCGTTGACATAGGTATAAAATTATTATTTTGTCCATCTGTCTTTTAAATCACATAGGCAATAAAAAGAAGAGTTACAAACCTAAAATAAAATGATCCTGGCCTTTATATTTACCTATGTGGTTACTTTTAATGGTGTTCTTTCTTTGTTATAGCTTTAAGTTACTATCTAATGTTCTGTCATTTCAGCATAAAGACCTTTCTTCAGCTTTCTGGTAGAGCAGATCTCCTAGCAACAAACCTCAGCATTTGTTTTTCTGGGAATGTCTTAATTTTCTTCTTCATTTTTGAAGGGTAGTTTTGCTAGATATAAAATTCATGGTTGACTTTTTTTTTCCTTCAGCAC
The DNA here is from genome assembly GCF_041146395.1 of Eulemur rufifrons. NCBI lineage: Eukaryota > Metazoa > Chordata > Mammalia > Primates > Lemuridae > Eulemur > Eulemur rufifrons. The sequence continues at coordinate 33,677,290 of NC_090999.1, read as the reverse complement.
TTTAAAAATGTCCCACTCCTTTTTCGTCTACGTAGTGTCTGATGAGAAATCTTCTGTTAATCTTATTAAGCGTCTCTCAATATGATCCTCATACTGTATGTGATGAGTTGCTTCTCTCTTGCTGCTTTCAAAACTCTTCATTTCAAAATTCTTTGGCTTCCAATAATTTTATTATGTGTCTTGGTGCAGATCTCTTTGTATTTGTCCTTCTTGGAGTTTGTAGAGCTTCTTGACTGTTTAAATTCATGTCTTTTATTACATTTGGATAGTTTTTAGCCATTATTTCTTCAAATATTATTTCCTTTCCTTTCCCTTCTCTTCTGGGATTCTCATTGTGTGTATATTGGTGCACTTGTATGGTCTTTTAGGCTCTGTTAATTTTCCTTTATTCTTTTTTCTTTCTGCTTCTCAGAGTGGATAATTTCAATTGACCCATCGTCTTTTTCTTTTTTTTAATTTTTTACTTTTTAGAGACAGAGTCTCACTATGTTGCCCAGGCTGGAGCACAGTGATTAGTCACAAGCATGCTCATAGCATACTGTGATCTTAAACTCTTGGCCATAAGCAATCCTCCTATCTTTACCTCCCCAGTAAGTGGGACTATAGGTGTGTGCCACCATCCCCAGCTTTGACCTATCTTCATGTTCACTAGTTCTTTTTTCTCTTATTCAAATCTACTATTGAAACCCTCTAGTGAGGTTGTTTTTTAAAATCAATTATTATACTTTTCATTTCCAGAATTTGTTTGGTTCATTCTTATAATTTCTCTTTATTGATATTCTCTATTCACACATCATTCTCCTAGTGTTCTTTAGTGTTTTGTCCATGGTTTCCTTTAGTATGGTGAGCATGATTAAGAACAACTGAGCTAACGTCTTTGTCTAGTAAGTCCATTACCTGTGATCCTCAGAGAAAGTTTCTGTTAATTTCTTCTGTGAATGGACCATACTTTCTTTTTCTTTGCATGCTTTATCATTTTTTATTGAAAATTGGACATTCTGAGTATTATGGCAACACTGAAAATCATTCTTTCCCCTCCTCAGAGTTTGTTTTTGTCATTTGCTGTAGGCTTTAGCTGTTTTATTGACTTTTCTGAACCATTATTATAAGGCCTGTATTCTTTGTCATATGTAGTCTCTCAAATGTCCATTCCTTAACCTTCTATTCAGCTAGTGTTTTGAAACAGATTTCCTTGAATGTCAGGAGCCAAGAGCAAAAGAGAGAAAGGGTAGATGGAGGGGAAGAAAACCTCTCAGGTTATTTTTGAACATACATCCTGCTGTGGGCACGTGCATGACTTTCTAATTCCCCAGTATATACAGACACTTTTGAATGCCCTAATTTCTCAAAAAAACAAACCAAAACAAAACTCTCTTTGCAGTTTTTTCTTCCAGGTTTATGGCACTCATATGCCTTTGGTCCCATGCAACTGCAGGTGGTTTGTTAGCCTTGTAAGGGGTTCCACTCTGAGTGCATTCTGAGTTTGGTGAAACAAAGATAAGCATCTTTCCTCAGACTTTCAGATAGCCTCTACATAGGTTTACAGACACAATTCTTTACAAATAAGGTTTGCTATGCTTTTTTCAGCACCAGGGACCAGTTCCCACACTGGAAATATAGGCTGCCATCTTCAAGATCACTGCTGAGCCAGGGAGGGTGGTTGAGCCAGAACATATAACGTGCTACAGTACTTTCCTATGATTTTTAAATTGCCTTTCTCTTGATTTAGCATTTGCTTGGTTGCTATAAACCTTTGTCTGTTCCAGAATTCTGAGAAAGTTGATTCTCACAGTTTTTGCTTGGGTTTTCAGCGTTTCTTTGGGGGACAGGGTGCTTGGAGGTGCCTCGTCTGCCATTTTTGCTGATATCACTTTCCTGCCCTACTTTAAAATATAAAGTTTTAGAGGTGTGTTTTATTTATCAAAACATTCTTTCTTAAACTGTAGAATTCTTCCTGGTTTTAGAATTTTTATTAATAATTGCAGTTGTAATCCTAATATAACATTGTAAGCTCATAAGGGATGCTTTGCAAAGTATTTATGTATTTATGAAACTCTGTAAAGAGGAAATGGTAAATCTCACTTATTAGCTTGGCAGAAAAATGATTAGATCAAAAATTTCATTCTTTTCAAAAGTAACGTAATTATTGTCAGAGGAAGGAAATCATTGGGCTATCAGGATTAAATGGATGGTTATAGACTTTTCTTCAGTGTTGCTATCTCTCTTTGTCCTATAATCTTTAGCTGAAGGGGCAGGATCTTTATGGTCTCCATTCAGGATGATCTGTGGGGCCTGGCCCAGTGTGGCACATGAGACGTGCTCAATAAATATTTGTTAGGCGAACTTCTAGTTAACTAGGACATTGTTTTTATATTAATCAAAAGCAGGAGATGTGTATTTCAATGCTAGAGGAGTACAGAGACTTTCACCCAAAGAACTATTTCTTAGGCAGATTCCAGAAAATAGTGATGAAATATGGCACCTATATTACCCCAGAGCAGGTGCAATGTGGAAACAGTGACTGGAGTGGAGGTCAGAAATTAGACTGAGGCTCTTTCTATAAAATAGTTTCCACTTTACAAACAATGTTTTTAAAAAGGAAATGTATTCTTTCCTGTGCAAAGAAGCAATGTGGTCCTCGTAAGCAGTATATTGGGGGCAAACTTTGGATAATAATGCCTGATTTTTCGGTCTGTTTTTAGTATTAAATGAGACCACATATGTAAAACACTTGATCTGGAGGCCTAGCACAGTGTAGACTCTCAATAATGTAACCTCTTTACATGGATCCTTAAAATGGAATCTGAGTTTCTATACGCTTTTCAGGCTAGCAAGCATTTGGTGTGATAAGAAAGCTGTTCTGGGCAGACATGAAATGGTTGGTAAGTGGGGGAGGCAAGGACATGATGTGTAAAGAGTGGACAGATGATCCAGTGAGGAATTATGCTGTAGAACATGAAAATATTATGAGAAAGTATTTGTCTTATTCTTCTCCTTGTATTATATTAATTAATTAGCTTAATCACCTCCAAAATAATGAGAAATTGGCATCCAAGTTCTATACCTTGACCTAGGGCTTGGATCCCACGAGAGAGGCATGTATTTACAGAGGAAGGTTGGAGAGGATGCATGTAGCAACCTTACTGAAGTAACTGGGACTTCCTTGCCTGTATTTCATACATCATCCTTTAAATGTGTTATCCAGATAAGAAGACCCCAGCACTGGTTACCCAAACAGGATGATTCTACCTCTTGGAAGAATGAAAGAAAGCTCCCTTGTCTTTTAGGATTAAAAGAAAAAAAAAGTAAAAGATGAGAAATGTTTTATATAGAACAGAGAGGTCCTTGATCCAGTACATATTCAGCTACAGATCTGAAAATAAATAATCTTAGATTTTGAAAGGGGAATGCTATTCTTATACCGTATGTTTAATGTGCATGTGCAAAAGATTAACAAAAATCCAGTACCATCTCACAACTTAATTCTTAACTCTGAGATGGGAAACCTAGTATTTTCCAGGGATCATAGATAATCCAGTAAAGCATAAGGCTCTTACATAATAACTGCTGCTTGTGGCTTTTGAATCCACAAATAGGCATATTATGATGGATCGGAGATTTTTTGATATGTATGTATTAATTATGATTATCTCATTAAATGATGAAAATGTAATATGTGGAACAATAGCTTTGCTCTCCCATTTTCTTGGCTAATGCCTCCTCTTCCTTCCGGTGTCGGCATGAAACAAAGTAATTCCCACTGCTGCTGCCTGTACCCATCCTCACCTCCCTTGTCCTCCGCATACTAGAAAGATCCTCCTGCTTCACACTCATAGCACCTTGACCATCAATAGCACTGATCACAACTACAATTAGTTAAATTTTGTGAAATAAATTGTACGACGAGGTTTATCTCAATATAGTCTCTGCTTCAAGAAGTAGTGATGTTAGAAAAGGGTGTTAAAGTATACAGAGAACTCAATCTATTTTGCTGTATAGAAAGTTCATTTCATTACAGAAAATTGGTAAGTTCATATAATACATATTAAGATTCTATGAGCTCCTTACTCAATAATAATAACCCCTTATATTTGCATAGTATTTTATAGTTCCCAAGGTACTTGTATTATCTTGCTTAATTCCTCTGGGGTAGGTCGGATCTTATTTATTTTACGGATAAGCGGCTTAGAGAGGTTAAATAATTTCCATAGGATCGTGGAGCCTAGTAATTGGCAAAATGAGGCCTTCAGTCAAGTCCTAGTTTTCTTTCCATACCACAGCTGCAGCTCTCAGTAATGGTCTAGTTCAGCATACATATAAATATTTATAAACATTATGTCATTGTTCTGAATGAATGTATCTTAACTATTTTGACTGTTTTATGACAGTGGAGCTGTGTAGGCAAGTGGACGTTTGCAGAAGTTTAATTTACAGCAGTTTTATATTCCCTCAGCTTTGAAATTTTCATCCTTTGCTAGCAACAACATTCTTCTTTAGCAACAAATAAAGAAAACATTTTCCTATTTATCATCTAATGAAACAGGTTTAGGGATTATTTGCTCTTTTCACACCCTTAAACACACCTTGAGTTCCTTTTTATAGACTTTCCTTTCTACTGACACTGTGAAATCCCTGTGCTGTTTCTTATTTGAATGTTTTATCATCTGACACCTGATAATAAAAAAGTCATTGGCACAATAATGGAGTTTCATCTTTCTTAAGGTTTAAAAACCATTTAAAAATTATTTCATTTCTTAAACAAAAATTGCAGTAGAATTAAATAAGCATTTCTCTAGAGAGATAAAGATTGAAATTTAAAAGTAAATCACTACTTTGAGCCAATAAAAAAAAGTTTCGTGGAAATGATTTTTTGCACATTGATTTTTTTAAATGCAACACTAAAACCAGGGAGTGTCATATAAAACGGGCCCAAAGCACATTTTGTACCTAAACTAAAAATTACTTTTGTGGCCTTTGACATATCAAGGGACTTTGCAATTATGAAGCCAGCGTAAGAAGAAATCTTTCAACCTTTTAAAAACTTAAACGTAAGAAACTGTTTTTGTCTGTGCAAGGACTCAGGTTCTTTCACTCTCTTCTTTCACACACAATTTCCAAAATCACAGCACAGATTGTCCAAAAAACGTTTGTACTAATAGTTTTACTCATGAAGTTTGAGTTATTCCCAAAAGCACAAAATGTAAAAGAAATATTTTTTTCTTTTATCCAAAGCCTAAGAGAATAGTAAAATATTATATAATGTAGCAGTTGGTAAGGGAGAAACAATGGCTATAATTTTAAAGTATATCACTCAAAGGAGAAAGATCCATAGAAAAACAGTAATTTACCCAGTTTATGTTTGTATGTTTACAAATTATATACTGAAATTTTTAGGGATCATCATATAGAAAGTATATAGGAAAGGAGTAAGGTTTTCCAAAAAGTTCTAGGAAGGTATTCTTGTATTATCTAGATCATGGTCTGCAGACTGGTGCCAGTCCACAAAATGTCTGTTCCAATATGCAAGTAGATAAATACAGAAATTGAGAGTAAGCATTTAGGAAATTTATGGCAATTTGACATCACTACAATGTCCAAGTGAATGATTTTGTATTCTGCAAAAGCATAGCTAAGAACCATGATGGATTGGAAAACAAATACAAAACAAACCATATTCTTCACGACAGACAGTATTTGAAGCTCTGATCTAGCTCACGGTCCACAATTTTTTTCTATAAATGGTTAGATTATAAACATTGTAGGCTTTCCAGGCCATATTCAAAGTCCCAACTACTCAACTCTGCTGTACTCAAGAGCCATAGGTAATATGTATGAATGTGGTTGTGTTCCAATGAAATTTTAATTTGGGACATTGAAATTTGGATTTCATCTAATTTTTACGTCACGAAATATTATTATTATTTTAATTTTTTTTTTTATTCCCAATCATTCAAAGATGTGAAAACCATTCTTGGCTCCTGTGGGCCATACAAAAACAGGCAGTGAGCAGAATTTGGCCCTCAGGCCGAGTTTGCTGACTGGGGCTAGATGAGTCCAGCCATTGTCAGGAACAGATGCTGCTATTTCCTAGTCTCAGTGTTCCCCTCTGTCTGTGGGATTTTAATTGCCACTTACTTTCACTCTGCAGTTTTGGTTATTATTCAAGAAATACCTTAGAGCACTCATAATGCTTAGAACATTATGTTTAATAAAGACCAGAAGGAAAATGTTCCAAGTATATCCCCGCAGGAATACATTTTAGGATTCACTATGACCTACCAGCTTACATGAACTTTGCTTAAAAAAAAAAAAAAAAAAAAAAAGTATTGCAATTGAGATGGAAGATCTCTTTATCAGGTACATAAATTTAGTAGTCGACTATTTTAATTTATAGCCTGGAATGAGCAATGATAGAGCATGAGTTGAAATCCTGCTTCATGCTTACCCCAAAATGGAGAAGTAATCTATTTTGCTGGTAATCAAATGGCAAAGAGCTACGAGTAGATTGGGTGAGCTTAGCCACCAAAATAGAAAATTGCTCTGATCCCCCCTCTCTTCTCAGGCCCTTCTTCTCCCATACTGTTAGCAGAAACTCAGACCCCAGCTGCTACCGCAGCTGACCAACTGTCATGAGACCATCATCTTTCTGTTCTTAGAAATCTCCATTTGAGCGGAGTGCACTAACGTACCCCTGTAGTCCCAGCTACTCACGAGGCTGAGGTGGAATGATCACTTGAACCCAGGAGTTTGAGTCCAGCCTGGACAACATAGACCCCGTCTCTTTAAAAAAGAAAAAGCAAAGTAAATCTCCATTTGGCTTAGTAGAACTCACTATCTTGAGCACTGCATCCTTTCAAACGACTTGAGTACTATATACTTTTATTACTTGGTTGATCTTTCACATAATCGTCTAATTATAACATTCACATTTATGGTTTTATTTTTCACATTAATGTAGTACCTTTTCTCTGCCTCACTTAACATTTGCCAACAAATATCTGCACATGAACTAAGCGAGCCACTCTGTTAGCACATCGACCTTGAGCAAAGGCACTTACCTTCTGTGCTATTCACTTGTTAGTCTTTAGTCCTAACTTAAATTTTTGGTTTAGGGTATTTTTTTTCCCACTCTTCACATATGCAGCAGTCTTCTGGAAAGAGAATTACTTGTAATATTTCTAACTTGGGGAAATCTTTCATCAAGTTGATAAAGTTCAGTGTTTTGAGCTAATATGATAGAATCCCCTGTCAGAGTATATGTTCCCTTTTTGTTCTATTTCAAAATATAAGACATTAACTTTTGTACACATGCCATAGCATTTTTGGACTAAGTCAAGCCCTCCCAAAAAAGTGAGAACTATGAAACAAACCAGTGTTCAAGGAGACACATCCTTGGAATATGAGCAAGCCCATTAATGCTATATTTTGAGTAAAGTGTGTTTGATCATATGCATGCTTTCTTCCATGTCATCATTTGAAGTGAAGAAGAAAGTATACCTAATATTTGAGAACGGACTGCAAAAGTTGCTCCCTTGATTGTGTTATAAATCCATAAAAAGATCCATTTTCAAACACAGCAACTTTTTAAATAGACAACTTTCTATTTTTCATTTGAAAATAGAAGTCAAATTGTTAAGTCCTTTCTTCATTATTCATATTTAATTACACAGTGGATTATTCTTTATTATTTTAGTGTATTCATGAACAAAGTGCCCTGTCCTATGGCACACTGGGTATTTAGTAGAGTGCTGGTTACATAGCTAGTCTGTAAACAACATGAAGTGAAGGGCACTGACTTCAGCTGGAAGTTTAGAGTCCTCTAAAATTGTTATATCCAATAGAAATTTTTAAATTGTTGTCTTGCAGGTCTGAGGGTTATTTACTCAACTTAAGTTTATCAAGCACCTTCCACGGGGCAGACATTATGTAGCTTTTACTTAGCAGGATTGTTTCTAAGATGATAAATTTAAGTGCCACTTCTCTTCAGAATGACAGTGAAAGATAATGATTTGTGGTTCTGTGTGTGTGTGGTGTGATTGTAAAAGTCCTTGAGCTCCAGGCCGTGCACATTTATGTTCTAGTAGCGAGTCTCATTAAACCCTTTAGCCCAGTATTTCTCAATGAAGTGAGTTCTGATCCATGTGAGGAAATAATGAAGGGGCATAATTGTGGCTCACTTGATCTGAATATTATCTACTATGTACTCCTAGAATAGTATTTTAGCAAGTATGCGACCCTTGGCTAATGAAAAACATTATACAAAAACAAATGAATTATCTTAATTGTTCTCTTAATAAAAACATATGTCCCTTTGGAAGTAATAATTTCACTATTTTAATAACTATAGTTGCTTTGGAAATTTATTAGATAAAGGCTGCAACAGCATAAACTAGTGGTTTTGCATTACCAGATTGCTTCCAGATTTCTCTTTTCTATTCACTGAATAAGCATAGTGTATAAAATCCAATCTCTAATGCTTCTCTCCAGGAGAACCACTGTTACGTAAATACTAGATTTATAACACTACAAAATAGATATCAGGGCAAATTTTACAAGACCTATCAGTTTATTTTTATCGTTTGCTTCTGCAGGTAGCTTGTATAAGACCAAAAGAACCATAAAACATTGTTTTTTACATAAGTGATGATTGCAGTTAGGTGGAGTAAAGTTTACTGATACTTGTTAAGGAACCTACTATTAGGTTTCAGCTCTATGTTAGACACTTACATTCATCTGTCCTTGCCTGTCCCCCATTCCTGAATTGCCTTAATCTGTGTATCATTATCTTATGCATTCACTGTCATTATCTCAAGTTTCTAGGGTGGGTTTTGGTATGTCACTAGTTCTTTCACCTGTACCTATTCTGTTTCTTCTTTCTAATTTGTTTATTAGTTCTATGATAATACTGTTTTGTGAAATGTTTCCTTCTGCAATCTTCCTTATCTCATTCTTTTAACTTATCTCATTACTGATGTCTCATTTATTTTCTTTAGTCCTGTAGTGTAATACACTCGTGGAGATGGGGGGAGGGGGAGGGAGAGAGGGCTGTGTTTTCTCCTAAAGCGGATTCTTGCTTCCTTCCCACTCCTCTGCCTTTCTTTCATTTTCATCTTTGCTCCAGTAGTCCTGCTTAGTTGTCATTGTCTTTTCTCTTTGTTAGAATTAAGTTGAATATGAACAATTCAATCAAGATCTTTTCTTCACTCTGTAGTGTTGGTGAATTTTTCTTGTCTTCCTTTTTACCTTCTTTAATTAGACCTTTGTGCCTTGTCCCAGTGCTGCATTCAGTTTGAAGAGTTGCCTGGAGGCCCCACGAGCTGGAGAAGAGGGAGAGTTAGTTGGGCTGGGGCTGTGTGCAGTTGCTTGTAGAATCTGGGCTTTGCTCTTCCTCAGTTACTGTGTTAAGTGCCCTGCATCAAGGTTTGCTTTGCGTGTTCACAGATGCGTCTCTTTTGAGAAGTGAGGATATGGGGATTTGTCCTCTCTGGCTTTGGATTATTACGCCAATTCAAAGGGATGATAGCATGCCTTTTATTTGTTTGTTTTTGACTAAGAAGTTCAGCCCCAGGTGTTTTCTTCCCTTTCCACACCCTGCCTTCCCCGAAGCAGGTGTTTCTATCTTTTCTCAGCTAATGGAGAAAAAGGAAATCTGTGTGCTTGCACCATGGCATCATTAATCCACAGAAAGGGAAGGGAACTTTACCTGGAGCTCTTCTCCCCTCTCATTCTCATTCTGTTCCCACCTCAACACACACACACACACACACACTTAAGCAGATCTTATTTATTCTTCTCTGTGACTAAACTTTTGTTTACTGCTTGAAAGACAGTAAACTCATACAGACTAATGAACCCTATGTTAGCACAAAGTCTGATTTAACTCAACTGGCAGTTGGCTATCCCACCCTTTCATTCCAGCCCTTGTCCTTATTTCATTAGCTTCATGGTAATGAGGTTCCCACATACATGATTGGATTTGTTAGACTCCTACATGTAGTGTTATAATAGAGTTTGGCTGTAATTAATTAGCTTTGTTTAATTATGACTCATCTGCCTTTTCTTCTCCTTTCCTCCCAGGCATGAAAAACCAAAATGCTGAGCCCTGATTTGCTTTTCTGTGTCTGAGGACATTCTGTGATGGCAGGAAAGGGTTTTTACTCCAGACAGGTTTTTCCATCTTTTCCACAGGCTGCCAAAAGGCCACCTCAGTCCATTTTTCCCAGATTGGGGGATGTTAATGAAAATTTTCAGGATTTTGTCTACCTCACTTTCCCATCTCCAACACAAGCTCTTTTTATCTTAAAATCTCCTGCTCATGGGTGTCACTTTTGAAGATTATGGTATAATGTTCTGTTTAACTTAGTCGGTTTCTGCTAAGATTTTTGACTTTTTTTTTTAACAATGATTTTAAGTTTCTTCCATTAGGGCTTAGGCAAAAGATTAGGTAATCTGGTTTTATTCTGTCATTTTAGCCCAGAAATTCTGTGCAAGGCACTTTACATTTATTATCACTTTTAATCTTTACAATGCCTTGTCAACAAACCATAGTGATACTATTTCTCATTCACACATGAGAAAACTGAAGTTTAAAAGAGTGAAGTTTCCCAGGGCCACACAGCTAAGAGGTGGGAGATCAAGGTCAAATGCAGACAGGTCTGTCTCCAAAGCCTGTGGTCTCCCCACCTCTGCAGTGCCTGCCTGTATTGCTGTGTGATGCTGGAAACCTCAGTGACCCTTCTCTCGGCTTTAGTTACTTCATCTACGGAATGAGGGGTCTGGCCTGCAGGGTTCTTCCCGGCTCTAAACTTCTGTGTTTATAGTTAGCGGAATGAGAAGACTACTTTTTACTTAACATAAATTTATTTGACTTTACATTTAATAGGAATGGCCATACATTTCAAGTTTAAATATATGTTTACATATTTCTGCAGTCGGGAATTTTAGATTATATAAACCTTTTTGTTTTCTCAACTCATTTTTCAGGTGCTTTGGAATTTCATTGCTGTTCTTTTTAACATATGGTGTTTGCAATAGTAAAGTTGGAAATTTTGATTCAGATGTGATTTTTTTTTTTCCCTACTACTATTCTATCTCTATTTAACACTTCTCAGTGTGCTGAGAATGCCTGAGGTGGGGGTAGCTTAAGGCAGTGAAGCAAAGAAAATTAAATAATCCATTTGGAGGTTAAACCCTCACCCTTGACCTAAACAAACTGAGTTAACTAACCAATGATTACATTAAGGAGACTACAAACCCGGGTTTCTAAGAGTTTATAATCTAAAAGATAAACCGTCTGATGTCAGCGTGCGTCTTAACTCACATGTGCCTACGCAATAAACAGTAAATATGTCTGTGTTCACAGCTGCAAGGTAATGCTAGTGCAGAAGCCAGAAGTACGGTGGGCACCGTCGTGGTCTGTTAGACTGGAAAGTGGAGAACATGGGAGACAACTGTGGGCAGAATGGAGTTGTCTTAGGGATAAGGTCACATGAGACAGGACTTTGAAGATGGGGCAACAGAAAAGAAGGAACTGACCTACATCACTCTTGGCCGTTCCAAACTTATTCCTCAGTTAAGTGCTATTTAGTCCTGTGCTCAAAAGATTACAGCCTTCCTGATCTTTTGCCCAGGAGTCCATATTCAGCATTTGTTTTTCACCCCTTCCTTTTAAAGTATCAATTACATCCCAAAGAAGGGATCCATAGAAGTACTGAACTCATATCAGCCTTTCTCTGGACAATATAACTTAAATGAGCCTCCTAACCATGCTTTTCTCACCTCTGTTTTGTTCATTTGATATTCTTGGGGCACCTTATATTTGCAAGACATTTTGCTAGGCCTTAGGTATACAGTGGTGAGCGAAAGAAATATTAATATAGTTTCTTAGCTGCTGAATTTCTAGTGAATCAAAAAATTAGCAATTCTAGAAAAGAAGAAAAACAATTGGCAAAGAAATCAAGGAAAAGGATAAGATACTAGGATAGAAAATAGCTGACAGTGCAGTGGGAGCTATTTACTAGATGATTAGGTCATTTCTTTATTTTGTGCTTTCCTCATATATTCCAAGTCTCTTGCTCAAACTATTTAACCACTCCTTTGTGGACTTTCCCTCAAGCCCCATATCTAGGTTCTTTGTCTGTAACATTGATAATACCTTAAAACTCCTTTTAGTTAAAACCCAAGTATTTGTTCAAATCCTGTTACATGTTTGGCTCTGTGCCAGGCATGGTGGTGGTTACCATATAGGTCAGAGGCCCTGTAAGATCCCTATAAGGACCTTAGTTCACTTTCCATCCTTTACTTGTTGTGTTAGTCCTTCTTCATGATTTTTATATCCCATACCCATATACCATGGAGCCCAGAGTCAAGGTAAGTGTCTTTCTTGTTTCTTACTGCCACTTCCAGGCCATTTCTCTTCCAATTAAAAATCCCATTTCCTTTGAGTTATAAGCCATTATATAATACAATTCTGCCTGCTACACTCCTGGACATATTTTCTACAACCTCTTGTCCATCGTTCATTGAAGCTTTTGAGTACCTGGTTTCACTCTTCTTTTTCCCATGGACTCAACCTGTCATTCTTGGAAACTCCAGCTCCCAGGTAGAAAATTCATCCAGGTCCCAGACACTCAGTTCCTTGAGCTCCTTTCTGCCAACATTCTTTCTTTCACTCTGCCTCAGCCACTCACTCTGAGGCAGTTCTCTGCTAGACCTTGTCATTACAAGTAGCTATACCACCTGTAAAACCTCATTTTTCATGCTCCATCTTTGACAATCACTTCCTATCTTTTCAACTCCTTTACTCCACACCTGCACCTGAATAACTAACAAGACAGGAGGAAAAACCAACAGTCCTGACTGGCTTCTCATTAAACTGATCAAAGGATCACATGGCCCTTAATTTCCTGGCAATCTTCCCACATTTTCCTGATCATTTCTCTGAGGAGGACTAGTTCATAGTTCCTCTTCCTATCTCAAAGCTTCAACATCACTTCCCCCTTCTCAGTGGATGACCTTACTCCATATTTCACTGAGAACTAAAAACCCATCCAAAAAGAACCCTTTGTCTTCCCTGAACCAAATCTACTGGCCTTCCACACCCACTGTCTGTGTCCCTTTTCCTTTCACCTACTGATTTTACATTTTCTTTCTGACATCAATTCTTTCCCCTCTCTATGGGGGTCATTCCAATCAGGATACAAATGTGCAATTATATGGCCTGTTAAATTGTTTAAATTTTTTGCAGAGACAGAGTCTCACTGTGTTGCCCAGGTTTATCTTGAACTCCTAGCCTCAAGTAATCCTCCTGCCAGGGCCTCCCAAAGTACTGGCATTACATGTGTGAGCCACCATACCTGGCCCCCCATAAATTCTAAATACTCCTGACTAACAAGGGCTATTAAAATTTTTAAAAGTCCTTTCTTATCCACCCCTCCAGCCCTGTTCCAGCTAGCACCTTTCTTGACTCTGCAAGTGCATATTTATAGTAAAACTCATGGAAAGAACACTTACTGTCTCTTCATTGCCTCCATTTCCTCACCTCGCATTTTCCGTCTGGAAGCCACACCAATCAGTTCTCTAATGCCTCAACTACTGAGCAGTCCACAGTAGATCTATCTATCCTTCTTTCCTAAAGTACTTTCTTCACTGGCTGCTACTACTCAGACATGGGTCCTGACTTCTAAATGTTGGAATGAGGGCCTCATTTCTTGGACCACTTCTCCATCTACACTCATATCTTAGGTGATCTAACCTTTCTCGTGGTTTTAAATACAACTATGCACTGATGATTTCCACATTTACATCTCTAGCCAAAGTTCTCTACTGAGCTCCAGGCAGTTCCCGTGCTTCTGCAGTTTCCCCACTAGTATGTCTGATGGCATTTTACATTTAAAGCCAAAAGATTTCTGAAGTCCCCCCACCCACACATATTCAAACCCACTCCTCTTCCAGTGTTTTCCATCTCAGTACAAGCAGCATCCTTTCCTTCTTTCCCCTCCTCGCATTTTCCTAATTCCATGGCACCAGTTTCTCTCATTGCCTGCATGAGCAAGACCAGTTGTCTTTATCCTCAAAATATATCCTAAACCTGTCTAGAGTATTACCACTCTAGTCCAAAAGGCCATTCTCGACTCCTGTAAATGCTTCCCACCTAGCCTCTCTGCTTCCACTTTTGCTGCTCTATAATCTTTATACAGATCTTTTTTATATATATTATTTATTTCAGCTTATTATGGGGGTACAAAAGTTCAGGTTATATATATTGCCCATGTCTCCTCCATCCCCCCGAGTCAGAGCTTCAAGCATGACCATCCCCCAGACGGTGCGCAACGCACTAATCATGTAGGTATACACCCGTCCCCTCCCCCCACCCCCACCTCTGTCCGACACCCAATTGGTGTTATTCCCAAATGTGCACTTAGGTGATGATTAGGGAATCCAATTTGCTGGTGAGTACATGTGGTGCTTATTTTTCCATTCTTGGGATACTTCACTTAATAGAATAGGTTCCAACTCTCTCCAGGAGAACAAAAGGGATTCTATATCACCGTTATTTCTTATAGCTGAGTAATACTCCATGGTATACATATACCACATTTTACTAATCCACTCATGAATTGATGGGCATTTGGGTTGTTTCCACATCTTTACAATTGTGAATTGTGCTGCTATAAACATTCGGGTACAGGTAAAAGAACAAAAGTCATTCTATTTTATACAGATCTTTTAAATACATAGTACCACTTCCCTTCTCAGAACCCTGCAGTGGTTTCTCATCACACTTAGAATAAATAGCTCTTTGGTCCAGGCCTTAAGTGATCCAGCCCTTGCCTAGCTCTCTGACATCCTTTTCTAATGTTGGAGACAGTCAGAAGTGAGCACCCTGTGGAGAGGTGGGCCCCCCACTAGGTGGAGGGGAGGGGAGGGAAAGGGGAGAAGAAAGGGAGAAACCACTGACAACTTAAAGACGTGCCCCATCAGAAACATGCATTGCCTGCTGTTACCTAACAGTTCAGACACAAAGTGGACTGGCAGATATTCTGTGGGTTCTTATTATGGAAAATTGACCCAGGCTGATATTCATTCTGCCAGAGCCACTGAGTGAACTCATGAGTGAATTTGTAGTTTCTGAAAAGAATGGTGTTCTTTTGCAAAACCAAAAGTGGGCATCACTTATCTTCATGTACTTGGCTAAAGCCCTAGAAAAACTTTTTTGACTCTTAAGAAAACTATTTAAACCCAATAATCCGTGCTTCATTTATTTTTAATGACAGGCTCATTCTGTAGAGTTTTTCTACATGAACTTACCTGACCTCCTGTAAAAAGAAAAATCTACCTCAGATGTGGAAATGTATTTATTATCTGTTCCATTCTGTTCTTCTCTAAGAACAGCAAGTTTTCCATGTAATTCTGTATACATAATCCTTTTTTTAAGGATTGTAGGCACATTTTGTAATGAATTTGGCCATGGCTTAATGATGCATAAAGTTAGATTTCTTCATATTTTAAATATTCTTTTTTTAAAAAACTCATACAGCAGTAAAGGGAAAGGAGAAGGAGGAGAAAAATTAGAAGAAAAGAATGACTAATGCTTTGATTTAACAAATAACATGGTGAAATAAACCATTGGCATTTCGTAGGGTAAAAATCTCTCAAATCTATTTGTTATAAAAATAAGTATTAAGGCCGGGCATGGTGGCTCACACCTATAATCCTAGCACTCTGGGAGGCCGAGGCAGGAGGATCACTCGATGTCAGGAGTTCGAAACCAGCCTGAGCAAGAGCGAGACCCCGTCTCTACTAAAAATAGAAAGAAATTATATGGACAACTAAAAACTAAATACAGAAAAAAAAATTAGCCGGGCATGGTGGCACATGCCTGTAGTCCCAGCTACTCGGGAGGCTGAGGCAGAAGGATTGCTTGAGCCCAGGAATTTGAGGTTGCTGTGAGCTGGGTTGATGCCACGGCACTCTAGCCTGGGCAACAGAGTAAGACTCTGTCTCAAAAAAATAAGTAAGAAAATATTCATCTCACAGGCAGTTCAAAGGAACCTCATTGACTAAAGTTGGTAATTAATTGGTAAGCTTTAATGAGCAATATAATAAACTTTTTTCTTGTAAAAGCTTGACCTAGTACAATTTTCAATAAAACAGTTTGCTTTTACAGAACAATAAAACTACAAAGATGTTTCGAGAATTAAGTCAGCTCCATGATGTGATCATTAAACTATTTGCTGTTAAATGTACATTCAAATTATTAGAAGTTTAAAAGAATTGACATCACTTTAGAAACGCCTTTTCTATTTTTCATATTAAACATAAAAGTTCCAGAAGTTAAGTGAAGTGTGTATGTTTCCTTCTCTCCTTTTCAAAAAATCCATGATTATTCTTTGTTAAACATAGAAGCATGACATATGAGTTCTGTGTCTGTAGAAATTTACCTATGGGCATTTAATATTATACTAGAATATGCATAATGAGTGAATGCCTGTTAATGCCATGTCATATTGAGGAAAAATGCTTCAAGTATGTGTAACTCCCACCAGAATAATTGGCTTTTTCTTTGCTATCTTTGGAACTTTGATTCCTACTCTTGATCTCTTTCAAAGTTTGATTTTATTAAACTACTCAAAGGTAGAGAGAAAGGTTATGGGTTTGGGTTTTTTTTTCATTTAACAAATTAAGAAAAGGCAAATCTGCTACATTCCTATGGGAATTCAGTAGTACTGTTGGTCTAATTTAAAAAATTAAAGACTGTTTTATTTTCAAGCAAAAATCAACATTCTGTTTTCTGGGTAACTTCTAAATTACAAATTTCTGTTCTTATTTATTAAAATCATTTTGCTTAAATTTAGTCTTTTATGATTATTAATTCACATTCTTCAAATATAAGGAACATTGCAATAGGGAGTGATATAGTATCTAACTTTTTATTTGCCAAATGGAAATATTATGACTGAATATTTGCCTCAGTCCAGAATTTTGCGAAGAGAAAAACTTTAATGGCATTAGTAACCAAGTGTAAAGTCAATAAAGTGGAAACTGAAATACATGCGTTAGCCTGAAACATAAGACTATGGGAAGAGACAGAAGATAGATAATACTTTCATAAGAAAAGTTACTAGAAAATAATAGTTCCCTGCTTGAAAGGAAAGGTGAAGATACTTAAAGGAAAATAACAATTGCCTCACATTTTATTCACCGTGACAATAAATGCATTCAGAGCTCTTCTTAAAGCTAATCAGTTAATGATGTTTGAAATAGGTTTAATTTTGGTAGTTGAGGGTAGTATATTCTAGAAGAAATGAAACCAAGGTATCACTTGGGTGTCAGTCCAAGAGAAAGCAATGGAATGTTTGTTGATTTCACAGTAAGTGACTTAGAGGAAATCCAAAACACTTAAAGAATTTTAGTATAATTTTATAATGCTGAGAAATCTTCATGGTATACTGAGATTAATATGGTCAGACAACAAAATGATGAGTACTACAAACACCAATAAGAAGAATTGTATTTTAAATGTTAACCTAGTAAAGAGGATGGTTGGAACATCTTGGACAACAGATCAATGTATACAAAGCAAGGAAAAGGTTATCAAGTAGAAAAATGTGTGTAAGCTATTTTGGAAATGTGATTTGATTTCTTAATTCTTTGGATAAAAAAGTAAGAGTATTTATCCATACATGTGATAGGGAGGTCCCCTAAAGTAAGTATGTAGTATTAATGCTATGGTTCGGTTGCTCACTAAGTATCCTTGGTGTCACAGGGCACTATAAGCCAGTTTAAAATTTTTTACTTTTTTTTTTTTTTTTTTTAGCAGAATGTTAACCAAGGAGAAATATGGATAAATCACCTTTTGTAACTCAAAAAAAAAAAAAAATTGGAAGAGACATACAAATGAAAGCAAAATAAAGCATGTTTCATATTTGTAGGATAAAGCGTGTTTCATATTTGTAGGTTCCTCTAAATTTTGAATGCCATGTTATTTGAGGGTATTAAGTTTTAAAAAGTATTAAGTTTTAAGAAGCCTCTGGATCAAGAGAAAATTATTTCAGCATTTTAGTATTATGTGTCTCTGATAATGAACACTGTTATTTATACTCTCATGAGAATGAATATGAGCACTGTTCTGACCTTGATATGAATGGCCATGGAAATTGTTTACCCCAGAGAGGTAACGATATAATGATATGGTTATACCAGTTGTACAATGTTTGGACTGGGAAGTCCTTTAAAGTGCCCCACACCCACCCATCTCCCTTTTTTTGTGAGGAGACATGGTTGGTGTTACTGTTGTTTCCATGCAGTCATGCATTGCTTAATGACAGGGATATGTTCTGAGAAATGTGTCGTTAGGTGATTTGTGGTTGTGTAAACATCATAGATTGTATTTACACAAACCTAGATGGTATAGCCTACTACACACCTAGGCTATATGGTCTGGCCTGTGGCACCCAGGCTACAAACCTGCACAGCATGTTACTGTACTGAATACTGTAGGCAATTGTAGCACAATGGAAAGTATTTGTGTATCTAAACATAGAAAAGGTACAGTAAAAATACAGTATTATAATCTTATGGGATCACTCTCGTATATGTGATTTGTCTTGACTACAACATTATTAAGTGACACATGACTGTACTTATTTTGCACTTCCGTTTGGGGCTTTTTTCTCAAGTATTAAACATTGTTTAAACTACTGATGTAAGAGTTATCCTAGAAAAGAAAAACCAGTGTAAATGTGCTGAAAACCAAATGAGACTTTTTTAAACCCCACGTCAGGCTCTGTGTGTGTGTATGTATATTTTGTACTTATTCCCCGATAACCTTTTATCTCTTGGACACTTAATTTGTCATTTAGGACATCTGTGGTTAGGAGTGGAAGGCCCATTTTGTAATTGGTCACCATGCCAGAGGTGAAAGCCATTGACATTGAGCCTCCAGGGAGGGAGAACTCTTGGCAGGGTTCACGACCAGTGGGTGTTTTTTTTCAGTTCTGTCAGGTCTGTGTTCCCTTGGGGGAATTTGTACCCAAAGAGTATTGAGTTTTTCTGTTGATTATTTTCCAAAAGCATGTGTTTTCTGCATTCCTATTTTATGGTTCCCTGCAAAGGAGGAACAGTTTCTTTCCTTATTTGGTTTGGATTTGATTAGCAGTGTTTGGGATTAGTTTAGTCTTTTTAAAGTAAAACAAATGAGAGGTAACAGAGGGTGGCAGAAATAGTACTGGGCAAGGAAACAGGAGGCCAGAGTTCTGGGCTCAGCTTTTGCTCTAGCCAACCCCAGTAGACGAACTCTCACTGCATAACTGGCTCTGTCCTCAGGTTATACGTAGATAAAATACATGGATAAATTGAGAAAACTGGTTAGTCAACCTCAAATGAATTTCAGAATTCCACATTCCTTATAATAATAATGACAGTAACAACAATAGCAATAGCTAGCAGCTAGCAGACATATTTAAAATGTTGTTTCTAATTCCCACAGCCACCCTGAAAGATAGGTATAATTTTTCGGGTAGCGATGCAAAAGTTTGCTCCGTATCATACAGACAGCAAATGGCAAAGCCAGGACTGAACCTCAAGTTGGTCCAACTCTGTGCAATTGCTGTAATTCTCTGATTTTTCCAATCTAGACAGTTATATAGTAGTTACGCATATAGGTTTTAGAATCAGGCAAATCTGGGTTTAAAATTCAACTTTCCCACTTTCTAGCCATGTGGCCTTCAGCAAATCGTTTAACCTCTCTCTCTGAGCATTGTTAAACTGTGACATGGGCAAAATCACAGCTACCTCATAAAGTTAAGGATAGATGCACAAAAAACGTAAAGCATGAAACATGTGCAAGTACGAAGCAAACGGTAGTTTTTGCCTCAGCTGTTTATTTATAATCATTGTTTCTAAGAAAAGAGGCCTAACATGAAGATATTTATATATAGAAATATTGGGTTTTTGGATGTATATATGCACCCCTCTCTGAGAACTAATTCTTTCTTAAATGATTTCTTGCTTTTTTCTTTTTTCCCTTTCTCTGAGATTATGAACATATCTCTGAGATTATCTAGGATTTTTGGTTGTTGTTTGCTTTGGGGGAATATAGTTATCAACATGCACATCAGACATGAAGAAATTCCTCCCCAGTGTCAGTTGGCCCTCTGAACCCCAAGTTTACCCAGAATCCAGAAGACATTCAACCATATTTCAAAGGATTTCTCTCAACGACTCCTTGAGAGATTACTATCTGCTGGGCACTACCCCAGGCCCTGAGGTTTTGGATATTTCCAGGCATGTTTCTGTGGGGAAATGTAAAAGTCCACTAACTGCTAAAACAAAAGAATTATGTGTGCTAGACACCTCTAAAGAGGACAGGCTTTCTTTTGTACTCTTTTGTCAGCTAGTAGCTAAATTGGATTCTGCTGACAGTGATTTTATTTTTGGTCAATAATTTAAAATTATTTAAGTCAACAACTTATCACTGCTTGTATGCCTCACAAGCATGCATACATATCTTCTTATCAGCAGACACTGCTCCTGGATGAGAGTGGGTGTAAAGAAAATAGCACCTTCAGTAAGTGGGAAAGTAATTCAACAAAAAGTGTTAGGATGTGAGTATGTTTACCAAGAAACAAGTAACACCCAATGGACTAGTATTATTTAATAGGTTTTTTACATTAGTTTATTGAGTGGTGCAATTCTTTATTCTGAGACTGCCCTGCACCACCCCCCGCCCAAGTGGTAAAGGAATCTTAATTGGGATCCACCCTCCTCTTTTTATCCCTGTTCACTCTTCATTTCCATGTCTTTATTAAGGACATTTCTGAAAAATGCCACCTCTGGGAAAGGGCTCTGGATTCACCATGTGAGAACTCTTTTCTGCATAATTAGCCTAATTTTTTTAAATCAGATCTTAGCAGTCATTGTCCCAGTATGTTTTAACTCTGTGATGTTACCAGTTTGAATATTGAATTTGAGGCAGTAAACCTTCCTAAAGAAAGATGTATACTGTGCTTTATGCATCATCACTGAAAGAATTTTGCTTTGAAGCCCAGTGTGAACACTTAATTTTTATTTGCTATTATAAAAGAGTCTCTTTGAGCTGACAAATATGAAAATATGACTGTGATTTGGGCATGAGTCCAAAAACTTTAGAGAGAATGATGCTTTTATCTTTTGAAAGTCTTTTGACTACTGCACTATTCTATTAATAGATGGAGAATGGGTAATAACATCCTTCAAGGCCTTCTTCTGTTGGAACTGGTCTTCCTACAAACTATAGGGAAAAGATGTATGTGTCTAGTGGTAAGAGTTTAATGTACATTTACTTAAATATTCTGTCTTGGGGCAGCTGTTAAGTTTATTTAAGAACTCTGTGTAGCCAGGTTTCTATTTTTTCTCAATTTATATGCTATCCTCCCTGGAATTTTGGTTAAACAATAAAAAAATTATGCTTTTAAGTTGATGAGCAGTTACAGACTTAAGATTTCTCATGAAATGACAGTAAGAAAGCCTTGAGCTAAATGGCAGTTTCCCCAGCATCCAGGAATTCTGCATTTGTCTTTACAGAGTCTGCAGATGTGTCCACCTCCAATTGCAGCAGGAATATAAAGGCAGCTCATCTCATTATATTCTGTTGTAACAACTAATTAAAGATTTTATGAAAGGTTAAACAACACTCCAGAGGGAGTATTTTTATAGATCAACTAAATGCACATACTGATCATAGGAAACATTTCTATAAACATCTATCCAAAAATCTTTAATTATATAGCTATAATAATTTCAATATTTATCTAGAACCCCAGATGAAATCTTAATGATCTCCTTTTCATGAAAGTTGTCAGAGTAAAAGAAAAAGAAATTATTTTACCAATCCTGGCTGATTTTGAGTTAGAGCTTAAGGGATTCTGCCCACACAGCAGTCATTTACATAACCTTGGAAATCTTCAGAATCTAGATTTTAGCCTTAGGTCATTAGTATTTAAGCCAGATTTTGGAAATAACCTGCAGATGTGAAAGTAAAAATATATCAGCCACCATCTTCTAAAACTAAACTAAGCAACTTAGAAGAAAGCATGGATTCTCATTAGGAGAGATCTTTAAACTTGATGGATAGTGAGGATAAGCTTTTTAAGTGTTCACTCTAATATGTTTGAATGTTTTTTCTGAAGCTTTGCTGATAATAGAAAAACTTTCTGCTGATGGTTGAGACCTGTAAAGGAATTCTATTCTAACTATACCTTCCCTGTATTTTATGTATTTTTTCCTTCTGGATTTGATTAATCTCCTTTTGGGGGGTAATTCTACCCATACCTCCAATGCCCTGACTTTGGAAGATTCTTAGAGAGCATGAAGCACAGCTGGATAGGGTTATTGTTTTGGGGGAAGAAAAGCTCTAAGGTTTGTCCCAAGAAGTAATGCTAAAAGAGTACAGCAGAGGCACTTGGTCCTATTCTAAATAAGAGTTTTCATTTCTTTTTTTGTTGTAAACTAAAGCATTGACTCTGTGATAACTATGGCTTTAAGTTTCATGCTTAGAAAAATCTTTTCAAATAAGCCATATTGCACCCAGTAAATTTGGAGACATTTGTGAGATGAGGGAAATTATGAGAAAGGACTTTGTTGGGGCTTTGATCGTCCTGTGCCCCAGCCCTCCTTCTACATTTTTCTCTGCAATTTCTTGAGCTCCTTTGTCTTTGAAGATCTCAGATTTAACCTCCGTTTGCACAACTCGGTTCCTTGTGGCCTGATTTGTTACTGCCAGCCACTTGCTCAGATCTCAAAGGCTTTATTAACTTCACATTGACACGATGTCCAGCATTACCTGTAACCAATATACCAGTCAATGATAAAGACCACAAACATTGGCTTTAGGCTGCTTTCTGTTTCGAAATTTGGCTTTCACCCAGTACTTTTGATCAAGGCACGGAGACTTCCAGAATGTTTATAATCTTGTAGTACCACTTCACTGGCGTAAATTTGTTCCTCAACCCAGATGGTGATCCGCTTACGAAGGTTTTTTTCTTCCTTGCTTATTTGCTATTTAGAAAGCTTGGGATTGGGAATAGTAGGTCCATTTTGTAACTGGTCTTTGTGCCAGAGGTAAAAACCATTGGCAAAGGTCTTCTGTGCAGGGGGAGCTGTTGGCAGGGCCAGGGGCTGGTGGGCGTTGCTCAGTTCCGTTTGGATTCTGCTCCCTTGGGGGAATTTGTACCCAAAGCATTTTAAGTTTAGTTTTCTACTGCCTCCTCTCACCCTCCCCAAAAGCATATGTTTTCTGAATTCTTTATCCTGGTTCTCTCTTAATAAGCGGAAGTTCCCTTCCTTATAAGGTTTAAATTTGTTTGAAAATGCTCAGGGCTATGATTTTTTTGTAATGTAGCAATATGTGGGCACCGAGGCCGTGCCTTCTTAGTTTATCAAGTAAAATATAAATGCCAATTTACAAAACTAAATTTTGAGATCCAGCAAAGTACAGATGCTGCCAGAAATCATGCAGTATGTAAAATAATCATAAACGTGAGTGGCAGCCTAAAGCCAGTAAGTGATTTCGGGTGGGCTTAACCCATCCAAAAGTATTTTTGAATTAAATAGCTACTGTGCCAGGTGGGCAGGAAATACAGTGTATAGGACCGAAGCCCAATCCTCTAGCCCTGCAGTCCCCAACCCCCAGGCCGCAGAGCTCCGCTGCCACCCCCCTCACCCCCACCCCACCTTCCGTGGAAAAATTGTCTTCCAGGAAACTTAGGAACTGGGGGCTGCGCAGCACAAGGTGAGTGGGCAAGCAAGAAGCTTCATCTGTACTTGCTGCAGTTACAGCCGCTCCCCATCACTCACATCACCACCTGAGCTCCGCTACCCTGCCCCATGCGTGGAAAAATTATCTACTTCCATGAAAACAGTCCCTGGGGCCAAAAAGGTTGGGGACCGCTGCTACAAGCTCACATGAAAGACAGCTATTGAAAAAAGCAAACACACATAAACAAAACCTGCCTCTACAGGAGTTAAGACAAAGAGAGAGGCTTGTGGGCTAAAGTAAGAAGAAATGAAATGTCTGTCTGGTTTGGTTTTCATTGGGTTTTTATGCTGTTGAGAAAATAGCAATGTACTATGTAAGAAAATATATATAGCTTTTAATATTATTCCTGTGTGGTAAATGGTGACAGAAAGTAAAGATGCTAAAGATGAGGAAGATAGGATGGGCTCTAATAAAGATGTCTATTTCCGTGGCTTACTTTAGGAGGAAGATCCAATCTGGGTAGGTGATGCCTGCCTAATGCTGAGACTATTCTCAAAAGTAAAATGTAACATAAAAATGAAAGCAGGCTCCCTAAAGATTTGTAAGGGACTACATCAAGCACACTATCCACCTTGATGAAATTAAATTATTGAATTATTCCTTAAATCTCAAACTAAATTTTGAAAAGAATGAAATGACAGTTAAATTTACTTTAAACAGTAACAAACTGATTGTATGCTCTGTGCATCTTTTTTTTTTTTTTGAGACAGAATCTCATTCTGTCGCTTGGGCTAGAGTACGGTGGCATCATTATAGCTCAATGCAACCTCAAACTCCTGGGCTCAAGCAATCCTCCTGCCTTAGCCTCCCATGTTGCTGGGACTACAGGTGCACGCCACGCCACGCCACCCAATTAATTTTTCTATTATTAGCAGAGACAGGGTCTCATTCTTGCTGAGGCTGGTCTTGAACTCCTGACCTCAAGTGATCCTCCCACCTCGGCCTCCCAGAGTGCTAGGATTAGAGGCGTGAACCACTGCACCCAGCCTCTGTGCATCTTTGTTTAAGTGTCAGGAGTATCATTCATGTAATAATTTGTGTGAATGGTGCCCTGGCATCTTGCAGTGCATGGCCTTTTGGGGTAGGAGTAGCAATGCAAGTTGGAGGAATGATTAAATTTGGATTCTTTCCCCTAAATTTTTCATTATAATAATATGCCTGTTTTACATAAAAAAAGAATGAAATCATATCTTTTGCAGCAACATGGTTGGAACTGGAGGCCATTATCTTAAGTGAAACAACTCAGACACAGAAAGACAAATACCGCATGTTCTCACTTACAAGTGGGAGCTAAATAATGAGGACACATGGACGTACAGAGTGGAATAATAGACATTGGAGAAACGGGAGGGTGAGAGGGGGATGTGGGATGAGAAATTACTTAATGGATACTACATACACTAATTGGCTGAGGGTTACACAAAAAGCCCAGACTTCACCACTACGTAATATATCCATGTCACAAATCTGTACATGTACCCCATAAATCTATAAAAATAAAAATATTTAAAAATATATGCCTGTTTGTTAATAGCATACATTAATAGCATATAGCTATCACTAATTTTTCTTACTCTCTGTAAGCCAAATAAAGCTGACACTATACATTTATATTCATAAGAATTTCATTTTGATATTATTTATAATCACAATTTATAACTTATGAAAGCATTAATATATGAAAAGTGTAAAGAATTCCATGTTTACACCTTTCCCTTTACTCAATTGTTAGGAGCATCACCATTTATTCTCAAGAATCCTTTCTAGGTAGAAATACATAAAATCATGGAAGGTGAATCTAGTGCCCAGAATTCCTCAAGGAATCTGTGACACGATCTTTCCACTTAAATTGCTTCTATTTCAAACAGATTTCATGAAATGGCTGGGCACGGTGGCTCACGCCTGTAATCCTAGCACTCTGGGAGGCCGAGGCAGGAGGATCATTTGAGCTCAGGAGTTTGAGACCAGCCTGAGCAAGAGCAAGACCCCATCTCTACTAAAAAAATAGAAAGAAATTAGTCAGATAACTAAAAATATATAGAAAAAAAATTAGCCGCGCATGGTGGCGCATGCCTGTAGTCCCAGCTACTCGGGAGGCTGAGACAGTAGGATCGCTTGAGCCCAGGAGCTTGAGGTTGCTGTGAACTAGGCTGATGCCACAGCACTCACTCTAGCCCAGGCGACAGAGTGAGACTCTGTCTCAAAAAAAAAAAAAAATCAAACAGATTTCATGAAATTAAATTGGTATTTTTACAGCTTAATTCCCTATACCAATTTATATCTTCTGTAGGGAAACCATTTGAACATTAAGTTTCTGGAGGTAGGATACTGGATAAATCAGAGGAAACAGTGGTTGCTTCCTTAGTTGTGTCTTCACAGGAAAGTCGCAGGTAAAGTAGCTGACCTTTGAAAATATTCACCAGAAGTGTCTGGCAACCTCAAATATGTTCCTTACTGATTTAGCTTTGAAATGATCCCTAATCCCAAAATGATACCTCTGCCTCCTTTCTAATAAATCTCTTCCACCTAGAAGTGATGTCTATTTTTATGGAATATTTATCAGGCTCTTTAAAATTTACATGATATGTAGAAAGGTATGGTAAATTTCATCTCTTTCAGGTGACTCTTTCCTCCTCAGGCTGTTTGGTAATACCAAATTTAGTCAGCCCTCATGACACCCCTCTCAGCTGACCAAAAATTGTTGGCAGGTCTCTAGTAACAGGAGGAGGAGCCATAGGGGTCTTGGTTAAGGTGAAGGTCTCTAGATAACATTCCAGTTTTAAAAGCTAAAACAATAAAAAGTGTGTCTGTGTGTCTGTCTCCCTGCCTCCTCTCTTTGGTAGCCAATCACAGTATACATTGGATCGGAAGAGGCAACTGGTGTGAGTAAGTGATTTTTAGATTTATTATGAAAAATTTTTTATTATATTATTAAACTTTTAATTTGAGTAATGCTGGTAATCCATTTTTGTTTATGCCAACTTTCCAAGTATTTGATAGCATCGGGCCTAAATGTGAAACTCTCTAAATTATTTTTCTCCTCATTAGTGTTTAATATAAAAAGAACCCACAATAGATGGATCTACCCATCCTGAGAACAGGGTGTAAAGAAAGAGAACACTTCATGCTAGCAGCACGTATGCCCATACTGAACTCTCATCCTGTGCTTTCTTTCATTTTCTGCAACAGAAGAGTACAAGCTCTGCTGTACCTTTATTTCCCATTTGCATTCTGCCACATTGTTGCCTTGCGGGGGGACTTTGATTGAGAAGCCAGATGAGCATACACATCAGTTCCTGATGCTGTGAACCACCTGTCTGTGGTACTCCACTGGGCCCTCCACCTCATCTCCCATGGCCAATTTCCTCGCACTGCCATATATGAAATATTTTGTTTTTATAATGCTGTCAGAGAAGACAATTCTCTTTTAGGAACTAAATTTAATAAAGGGGAATTAATCTTGCACAATGGTAGAAAAGCTATTTCTGAAATTGTGACCTATTTCTGATTCAGTGGATTGGTAATAAATATTCACAATTATTATTTGCTAGCATGCATGGATAGTCAGCACATGATAGTATTATAGTTTTCAATATGCTTATTTTTTAATAACAATCTTGGAGTAGTATAAAGGGTACTCACAAATATCCTGACTCCTGTTTGACCCATAAAACAAATACATATTCAGGTTGTACTTCTCTCAAATGGCTACAATTACTATATTTTACATAACTCTTAAAGGCATTTAGCTTTAAAATACTCCCATTCAAGGAAAAATAATATTTACCCTCACTTCCTCCTTTTATCCTTCTTCCCTTCTATCTAACCAATCTGTATGCTTTTATGTATTTTTATTAACTTACTTCCTATCTGGAATGCTTATCTAAACAAAGAGTTAGATGGCTCTAATTAGTAAAACTAAGAATTGTTTCCCTTTAACTTAGTAAAAACTTGAAAGATTACCTTTCTTGGGTTCTCTGCATTTCTGCTTATAGAAGAAAAGAACAAAATTTCAGAAACAAAATTTCAGTGCTTTTGCTAAAGTATAAATACGTGGGCCTATACAAACTGGCGAATTCATTAGTCCTAAAGCAGACATCCAAGCTATCGTGGGTGTTTGGATGACACCGTTTTTAGAGTAGGAAATCATTTCATTCTGAATGTGGAGTGGGCATTGGGTAAAGCAGTGAATTTTATGTAGTATAAACACCTCGAGGTGAGGGAAGAGACAGCACAAAATCTTTGTGTGAACTCTGCTGAGTATCGTATGTGACATCTTCTTGAATCCATCATTCAGCATCCACTTCCTGAACTAACAATATCATGATTTTTTTCAAGTTTAGCCCATAAATATGACCATACACTTGGGGGGAGGGGAAATGAATTTGAATGGATATCAGTGATAATTTGTAGAATTTGGGTAACTGGCTCTCTTTGTTTGTGAAGTCCTCAAAGTGGACTCTCAATTTATACCTCACACATACAAAGGGTGTTTGGCAAAGTCTCTCTTTAACCTGCAGCAATCTGCTGAGTTTTAGTCCTTTATTTATCCACACTTCATAGTGAAGTTGGAGAATTGGAAGTGAAAAGAAAGATCTGAGGAGCTGAAGGATCCTTTGTGGAAAGATCATGGCCAGAACAGTGACAGTGATTTTCTACCAAAATGCCTACATTTACTTTGCAATTTAAAAAATTAATCCAAGTTCTGATCCTAAAATACTGCCCTCATTTAATATCTAAACTACTTAAGAAGCCATAATTCATACCTACTTTTCTGGCATTCAAAGTCCTCTATTCAAGTCTTGAAGCACATATCCACGGCCCATCTCAAAGCCCGCCTTCTGCATGAGGACTCCAGTAATGTTAGCTACCCTGAGTCTGTCTCTGTGCTGAGAATGAGAGTGGAGGTCAGTAAGGTTAGGGGACATTCATGCAGTACTTCCTACATGCCAGGCACTGAGCTAACACATGCAGCCTCTCACCTAGTCCACACAGTAGCCTTAGAGGCAATGTGTATGTTATCACCGTCTTACAGATGAGGAAACCAAAGCTTAAGGTGGTTAAGAGAAGCACCCAAGGTCATGTAGTTAGTGAAAGGCAAAGCCAGAATTTGAACCCAGGCTGTCGTGGCCACAGCCCTTGTTCAAGTCATTGATTTTTGATTCTTGGTGGTGCTCAGTTTTCACTTCACTATGCTTGATCCTGCATCCTCTATTTGTCACATACTTTTATTTTTGAATACCCAAACTCAGCTTCAAGACCCTAAGCTCCTTGTCCATGCCATTTTTCAGGGAGCAGAACCTGGTCATAAGACACAAAGTACATGTGTGGTCAGTACTTGCAGTGCTGCACTGAATTGAGATAGAAAGCACCAAAGATTAGAGAAGGAAATTTGATGAGGAGCTAGGAAAACCTCATGCAAAGGGCTTAAAGATGCGAACTGGGGGCAAGGGCAGTTACCTAAGCAGACGGTAACAGAGCCAAATGAATAACCAACCACTCACAGAAAGGAGTTTTTAGCTGAAGGAAGAAAAAAAGAGAGGCTGTGTGTGTGTGTGTGTGTGTGTGTGTGTGTGTGTGTCTGTGTGTCTACATTTGTGACTTGACAAGACCAAGATATGGGTTGGACAGAACTAGGCAGGAGTGGAGTGGAGAGATGGGTACTTACAGGTAATAATGTCAAGGCCCCATTCTTGAGAAATACATGGCTAATGAAGTTATCAAGAGAGAAGGATTTAGAAAGAAACTCAAAGTTCAGTCTGCTGTGTTGAGTATTCGTGTGCTCACTGCAAGTTAGGAGATTAAAGATTAAATGGAGGGTGGTGATGGTTGCACGACAATGTAAATGTACTTAATGCCACTGAACTGTACACCTAAAAATAGTTAGAATGGTAAATTTTACGTTATCTATATTTTACCACAATAAAAATAAAATTGAGAAAGAGATATTGGAACTAGAAAGGCAATTGGGCTTTTTTTTTTTTTTTTAAGATCTTGGCTGACTGAGGTGTGACCAAAGAGTTCATCACATGAGGTCATTACCTCATTATGTATTCTGGTTCTGCTGAATCTTGTGGGGGTTTTTCCTGGCCCATAGAACAACTTCCTTTGGAAATCTATTACATAAATCTATACATAATAGTATCTTCTGTGCTCTATTTGGCAGATTTCCTGTAAGATTGGACATTGGTTTCAGCTGAATTGTTATTTTAATAGGTATAGAACAATTTGAAGAAGAGGAGGGAGCTAGCCTTGTTTATTTGCTGTCATGTCTATTCCTTTCCCTTCTATAAACTGCATTGTCCGGGTTCCCTTACCAATATGCCTGCTTCGGTCTGTCCAGGGAGGGACAGACAGGATGCTTGAGGGTAAGGACAAGTATGGGAGAAGTGAGAGATAGTGTTACATTTCTGTGCTTTGGGTAGAATGGTTGGGGGTGAGGGACTTGTTCCCACAGTGGCTGCATGTCCTCCATGGTTCCAGCTCTCCACTGGACAGCCCCCACCATGGTCCCAGGTCCCACCAGATGGTCCTGGCTTCTTGGATCTAGTAAAGCCACCTTCTCCTTGCATTCCTCTAGCCCTGTGGGTGTTAGTGGCTTTCTGCTATTGGCAGTCTCTGGATTCCTTCATGGTCTTGGTTGGGATTCTTAGTTCTTCCATCACCTGTGTAACCAGTTTTCTGTATTAAATTCCTTAGCTTGCATCAACTAGAGTGGTTTCTATTTTCCTGATACAAAAAGATATTGGATTATGATGATGTATCTTCTTCAAGTGTTTTTTAAATATCTTTCCTTATTTCAGCCTGTAATTAGCAACAAAAAAGGCTGAAGACATAGAGGTTAATAAGAATATATAATTGGTAGACCCCAACCCTTGTTTCAACCAGAGGATCCCTCCTATATTTACTATATATATATATTCAAGTTCTTTGTAAGATATCATTTGGGGGTGGGGGAAGCTTTCTCTGCTTAAAGATAAAGTTATAAAACCAGTGTTATAAATAATGGCTAGGCTTAGCTACAAAGCCTCATCTAAAATGTATTATAAAAATGTAATTATGAAACTACAGGTTTTTAGACAGAAAGAGAACCTTCAGTTTATATAATATCATGATTTTTCTTCCAAAGTAACAGGTTAAGTGACTTTCATGATATCTCTAGTTAGTAGGTGGCAAAAGAAATAAAAGTTTCAAGAAAACAGTTGAAGTATCTGCAATAAGGATAAATAAAGATTAAGAATTTTTTAATGCCAGGTATGGTGGCTCAAGCCTGTAATCCTAGCACTTTGGGAGGCTGAGGCGGGAGGATCACTTGAGGCCAGGAGTTGAGGCCAGCCTGGGCAACATAGTGACACCTTGTCTGTATCTCTACAAAAAACAAAAACAAGAAAATTGCTGAGGGTAGTGGCATGCTCCTGTAGTCCCAGCTACTCAGGAGGTTGAGGCAGGAAGATTACTTGAGAGCCCAAGTATCTGAGGTTATAGTGAGTTATGATCCCACCACTGCACTCCAGCCTGAGTGACAGACGAGAGCCTGTCTCTAAAAAAAAAAAAAAAAAAAAAAAAAATTTAAATCTTAAAAACTGATGCTTGAGAGGAAACAGATTTTATTAAAGGCAGTAGAAGGAGACTTCTCTAAAAATGCTAAAAGACAACTTATAAGCATTTTTAGAGAGATTTGAATTCTTTTTTTTTTTTTTTTGAGACAGAGTCTCACTCTGTTGCCCAGGCTAGAGTGAGTGCCGTGGCGTCAGCCTAGCTCACAGCAACCTCAAACTCCTGAGCTCAAGCAATCCTCCTGTCTCAGCCTCCCGAGTAGCTGGGACTACAGGCATGCACCACCATGCCCGGATAATTTTTTTTTATATATATATTTTTAGCTGTCCATATAATTTCTTTCTATTTTTAGTAGAGATGGGGTCTCGCTCTTGCTCAGGCTGGTCTCGAACTCCTGAGCTCAAACGATCCGCCCACCTCGGCCTCCCAGAGTGCTAGGATTACAGGCGTGAGCCACCGCACCCGGCCTTGAATTCTTTATTTTGTCTAACATGACTATAATATGTCTAACTTAACAGTTTCCTGATTTAAGTATAATTTCTTCCCATTTTCTGTAAATTTATGAATTAAACTTATAAATTAGGTATTTGGTACTCCCCAATTACATTAATTAGATAAGAATTCAAAGAAAGAATAGAAGGTATATGAAGGCGAGAGCCAAGTGAATGCATATACATCCTTGTTGGGAGAGAACCACGAGTCTCTGTGACACCCACCAGGGGTTGCTGTGGCCAAAGACAGCTTGGTTGCTGTCCAGAGTTGGGGAGAAGAGGCAGGGGAGTTATGGTGAGCAGCCTCTGAATGGAAATGAAAAACGAGAAGCAGTGTGGAGTTGGCCATTAGTAGAAAGAAAATTGGCCTAAACATGAGAAGTCTAAGTTCATGCACTGAACCTTCTTAGCTGACCTTGGCTTTAGTCATTCTACCCTTGGCTTTAGTCATTCCAGGTCTCCTTGCTGTAAAATGAGAGGGTTGAAATGGATGATTTGTAAGTCCTCTTCTGGCTGGAAACTTCTGACTCTAAGAATATCTTTTCCATATCATTTCCTTGGAATGAATCTTATTTTTAATTTATCTAAACAGTTTTAAAATGCTGTTTAGAATAATTAAAGTAACACTAAGAAAGGCTTGAAAAGTAATCAACAAAATTGTGAAAATCTCCCATAATGTCGTTTGTGTGACAATCTGCTAAAATTTTTTAAGCTAATAAAAGTAAAAGACAAATACCAAATGAATGCTTTTTAAGAAAGCTGAGGAGACATAATGGCAACTTTCCAAATGCTGCTAAAGCTCTCAGCCTGCTCCTCCCAGCTGTTACTTCTCAAGGTGCTCATGGGCCTTCGGAAATCTGACACAATGTCAGACAAATACCTTTGTCCCGACACTTTTATTACCTCCTTTCCCTGAAAGTCATAATCTAACACCAGGAAGAGAACTCATAATCATGTCTCATTTATCTCCAGTACTTTGCTTTCTAATTGAAAATTTTCATTTAGTGGTTTTCAACTAAGATCGTAAGCTTTAGTTACAAGTGTTTCTATGTCTTTTAATTTTACAGTGTTTGTCTGGTCTGAAAAATAATCAGGATGTTTAAAAAATATTATTTAAAAACAAAACTTGATGAGTTTTTTGAATATTACAAGATTGTTATTTTGACATGCCCAGGAATATGCCAGAAATGAAAGAATGTCTCAGTTTAGGTTCCTATTAAAGGAGTTGCCTTTAAGTAAATCATCCTTACTTGAGAAAGCTTTGTGCATTTGACAACTTTCAGGATGTATAATTCATTTCTGGCACTCAAAGATCATTTTACCAAGTAGGCTTTCACCAAGACGAGGGGCTGGGGGGCAGGAGCAGCTTGCTCCTCAGAAGCAGCTGTGTCATATTTTATGCAGATGGAAAGTTTTATAGTCTTCAGAATCAGATCACAAATACAAACTTGTGTTTCAAGTTGGGGAGAATTGTGAGGATTTCTTTTCAGGTGTGGGAGGTGGTTGTTTGTTTGTGCTGAGTTACGGGCGTTTCATTCTGGCTGACCCTTTACCACTGGCAGCTGATGAAGACCAGAACTTGAACGATGAAGGGGAGGAACATGCTTACTCTAAGTTTGCAGTTACCTATCTCTTCACAAGACTTCACTGGGGTGTAGCTGTGTTTATATATGCATCTCCAAAAGGCTGCCTTTTCCAATAATCATCAAAATAACTGCAAGTTTAAATTAGGTCACTCGTATTTTCTTTATAAGTTTCCCAGAACATGCTCTGTCTACACTGGGTGTTCAATAAATGTCAGTCAGTCGATCCGCAACATTTATTGAGTGCCGCTCTACTTGAAATGCTCATAAAGGAAAGTGAAAGCGCTCAGGGGAACAGACGGTTTTCAGGTTGTTTTCCTCTTGTGTTTCTGGTTCAGGATCTACACAGCTCAACTGTCCACAGAGATGGAAACGTGGAGTCCTTTTCCTGTGGAGTTGAGGTTTAACAAGTCTGATTTTCCATCACCTGCTCCACATCAAGGCAGTATTCTGTCAGTATGCATCACCATGTACACAGCAGTCATTAAAATATGGAAGTACTGGTCCATCCCCTTGAATGCCCCTCTGTGTATCCGACTGCACTGGTCCTTCCCCCAGGATCTACTGGGCTGCCCCACAATCCCAAAACCAAAGCAGTAACTCCTGGCTTAGTAGGGAGCCACTAGAACCTCTAAACGGTAGTGGCGCAGCACTACCATCAGCATCCATTCTGATTGGGTAGTGTCTTTAATACCTTAAATATTCCCCTGCACCAGGCATTATCTACACAGAAAGTTAGGGGACTTTCAAGAATGAGGCCTCAAAGTTAGTATAGTCATTTTCATTTAAAAACTACAAAGACATTCAAGGACTGAATGAACTAGCACAGAATAATGATCCTTTTATGGTAAGATATTAGATTCTTCTGGTCGGAGAGCAGAGACCAGGCATGAACCATGTTTGCATCCTTGTTACTAAACACAGGCAAGGAGACAGTAAATGTTAATTGAACTAAACAGAGCTGAACTTCAGACTTAAAGGAGAGGATGGAAAATTGGAGATGGCTATGCCAGAAACTCAAACAAATGGCACATCAGAAGACTCAGATGTCTTCATTACTAAGAGGCTGGCTGGTGAGGATCAGCACTTAACCAACAAACCACATGGTGCTACTCTACAAGTTAAATAAAACAAGAAGTGATTTGATGAGCAGGCGTTAATGGATGTACCTTTTCACTCAGGTACATCTAGCTTTAAAGGTGTACATTAGCTTTCAGTCCATAGCTCTGCCCGTTGTAGTTATTCAAGGATCTGATACCTTCCATCTTGTTCTGCTCTCCTCCAGGTCCTTCGGGCCCACTTTATTAAACCACTCATGAAAAGAGAGACCAAGAACTATTCACACAAGAAGGGGATGTCACAGAGGTTTTGTTTTGGGACCTGGCCTGGAAGTGGTATATGTCACTTGTGCCCTCCGTTCCCAGGACTCAGTCACCTGGCTGCAGCAAACCATGACAGAATGCAAAGTGTTGTGTAGCTTTTGCCCTGGGAAAGGAGGAGGATACAAATGTTGTTGTGTACTAGCAGTTTCTGCCAAAGTTACCTAAGTCACTTACTACAATGCCTGGCAGACACATAGTAAAGTAAGTAGACAGGTATTATTTTTTTTTTATTCTAGGAGCACCTGGGGAGCAACCACAGTGTTGCTTGCCATGTTGGCAGTTGCTCGGGGACTATGCAGATGAGCCTGAACCCACAGAAACATTCACATTGTGTTGGAGAGCCATTTTTGCACAAAAGACAAGAATATAAATTATAAAAGCCAACCAAGCGAGATATACACCAAGTTGAAGCCAAAAACAAAAAACATGTGAGATCCTTTCATCATGTCTACAACTTCCCTCCAACCTTGTATATATATGGGGGAAAAGTTTCTAAAGTTGAGTTACTTTACTAAAAATTAAAAATTGGGGTAAAATGGCTCTCCAAATTTACGAAAGTACTTACAGGAAGGAATGATTGTTTGGGTCTTTGGCATGAGAGTCTATCTTAAAAAAAAAAAAAAGTCCTGCCTGAGAAAAACCAAGCTGAGAAACCCCTAAGTGGAAAAAAAAAGTCTTTAGAGTTATACGACCCAGGTTTAACTTCCAGATTTCTATTAAGTAGTCATAAATTTCATTCATAGAAGTACCAATTTTTGAGCACCTCTGAGCAATCACTGTGCTAAAGACCTTACCCATATTTGTGCCCGATACCTTCAAGGACAGCTGTTATTTCCCCATTTAAAATATTAGGAATCTGAAGACATGAACTAACTCAGTCAAGATTACATGATTAGAAAATGGTAGAACAGTGATTTTTCTAGTTCAAGGACACAGGGCTGATGTGAGGAGCACATACACCCAAACACGATAACCCAAACACCAATTTTGCTGGCTGCTAGAAGAAACAAGTGAGAGGATCCAAACACGTGGTATTCCAGAGCCTGCCATTCAGTAGGTACTCAGTAAGCATTAGCTCCCTCTACCCTCCCTTCTCCCGTACCTGAATCCACTCAAGAGAAATATACTAGCCACTGCCACAGGTCTTTCATCTGGAAATCTTAGTTGTTTCTCAAAGTGCACACACAGGCATGCTCAAACCTTCCTTATTTTCCTTTCCCATTCTGTTTTGTTGTCCTCAACCACTACTTTCTTCCCACTTACATTACTGTTTGTAGCAAGCTCTAGGTTGATCTTTTTCCTTATCTTCATAAGAGGTAAACTTTATGCTGCTCCACACTCCACGAGTGTGAGCTCCCTTGGCAGGAACACAGATATTTTTATAAGGGGTAGCTAGTCTTATATTTGTAGATTCTACTGTGAATACTTCAGGTTCTGCAAACCATTCCACATTCATTTCAATGACTTCCCTAATTTCTTCCAAGTGGAGAGACTCTGATGGGGAGGGCTTTTGCTATTTACTACTCTGTGTGTTGGATAACACCTTTGGCACACACCTCTTAGACTTACAATGTGGGATTTGAAGTTGTTAAAGAAAACTGTATGACTGCTGATCTTTGCAATATGGTTCCTGTTTTCACAGAGATTGGCAATGATCTATAACAAAAGCCTTGACAGGGAGGTGTTATGAGGGGTCTATTATGTCCTGTGCAGTTGCCCAGCGAATGTTCACTCACACCTGGTGCTTATAAGATAAACCACTGAAGTTTTCCTTCCCAATGGAGGACAAAACCAACAGAGGAAATAAAAAATCCAATAGAAATCCAGAAGCCATAAAATCAATTGTATTATCTACTTATACTGATTTAACTGTGTAATTAATTAGGTCATAGATTTGTGTTGATACTTTTAAAGTTTCGTGGACTTTCAAAAGAAATGTTACTTTTTTTTTTTTTTTTTTTACTGTCAACCTCACCGAATTATACCATCCACCCTTGAATGTATCTCATCTGCTTTGTGTACTTAATGTTCTTCCAGATACTCAGACTCTTTGATTGCATTTGCTAATTGTCAGTGACCTGTGTGGCTGTTACTTTAGAGCCAAATTTTAAGAGCTTCATATTTATTAGCGTGCAGTCCCCTGTTTGTGTTTTTAAAAGGCTTTCTATCATCTTTGGTAATTGTTGTAATTCTGCTGAGTTTGAGAAGCTTCCCTCTCCATGCCCCCCAAATCTAAATCACTTTCATTATCACATTTATGTAAATATTTTTAGATAGTACCCAATTGCCAGATACCTTTAAAATGTCTGATTTTTCTAACTTGGTTTTCTTATATTTTCCTTCTCTCAGCAACTTCTCTGCATTATTCCTTAATTCATTAGTAGTTATACACTTGGGTGTCTAGTTTTCTTGGCTGTGGTACAAATTGAAGCCTCAGCTATCTCGTGGCCATATGTTCTTATTGCATATGTCATGTGATTTCTAAGAATGGGAAATTCAGAGTTCTTTCGAGTCTCACTTTAAGATGGATAGCTCAGAATATGCAATATGTGTAAGCATAATACTGTCTTCTGTCTATTTACCAGAAGCATTTTGAGGAATTCAGCTTCAGTTTTGATTGCCTGTACACTTCTGGCAGACTCATAAAATAAGGAGCAAAAGGGCCCCCCTCGCTCTGGGGAGTTTGATAAATGAGAGATTAGAGCAGTGTTAAAGCCTTCTAGAGGCAATGCAAAGATAGCCGGCAGCTTCTCTTGATTATCAGAAAAGGTTAATCATAGCTGCTCTTCTCAAGCCAGAGACTTGAAGAGCACTATTTTCTGGATCAATAAGGATTTAAGGAAATAAACTGGTAGCATTTTTAAAAAGGGGTCTGTTCTCTGATGTGTAGTCCCCAGAATGGGAATGGATGACGGGGTTGTTTTCTTAATTTGTATGCTCTGTGAAGGCAGAGACTAGATTTTATGTGTTTGGCTAGTGCCCACGGAGTTATATGTACACTCCTAACAAACACTGATGATAATGTTGACAGGTTGTCAGAATGTTCTCAATTCAAGCTTCCATTTCTGAAGAATAAAGCCCTTGTCTAAAAGGTGTCTATATCTTATCTCTATGAGGGGCCCATCCAGGCTTGAGCCAATGGGGTAATTCTTCATCAAATCTTCTATGTTCAAATACCTAAGAGAATTTTTTGATGATTCAATCTACTGGTATGTTCCACTAATCTTCATATCTGAAGTGATATCAGAGACACACTTAATGAGTTGCAGCTCTCAAATAAGTTGCTACAATTGGACCTAAAAGGCTTTTCTCAGGCAAGTCCAGATATCCACTTTCCCTTATCTGCTTGCTTTCAGAGGCCTTCCCGAGAACAAATGGCTGGGCCTTTTCCAAAGGGACAGATTTTCCTATCTGATGCTTTTGTTCCCCAGAAAGAAAAGAAAATGAAAACTGTTGTCTTCCCCTAGGATATTGAATCCAGAGTAAACTGAAGCTTTGTGCATTTCTTTTGTAATGGTTTCCTTCATATAACTATGCATAGGGCGATTACT
This sequence comes from Eulemur rufifrons, assembly GCF_041146395.1. NCBI lineage: Eukaryota > Metazoa > Chordata > Mammalia > Primates > Lemuridae > Eulemur > Eulemur rufifrons. The sequence continues at coordinate 33,638,929 of NC_090999.1, read as the reverse complement.
GAATATCAGAGGTTTGGGGTAGAGGTAAGCCATCTCTTTGACACATAGAGCAAAATAAAATGGTGAAACATCAAATGTTGAGATGTTTGAAAGTTTCTAAATGACTTGTTAGGTCTTAATTTGCTCTAAGTAATGCTTTGTGCCTCTTTGTAATGTTAACAAGCCTGTGGGGAAAATTTTGTTGGGTTTTTATCGATCACGTAGCCTTTTCCTTGTTTCATACAAGATTCCCTGTACCCTTATTTTTCTATCAAAATATTCTAGGGTAGCCAAGTATTTGCTGGGCAGGCTTAGTACTGATGCCTTAAAAGATGTATTACCTGCCTCTGTCGTAGTAAAATCTTCCTTAAAAAATTTTAACACTTTGTGTTCTGGAACCTAATTTTCTATTTCCTTTTCTGTATTACATTTTGACTCTTCACCTGGATACAGTTTGGTTGAGTTTAAAGTATTCTCTTAATTAAATCTGTTCTGGATGTTTCTTGAGTAAGTTTTAGAATTTCTACATTAGAACAGAAGCCAAATTGGGAAGCAAGAGGTGAACCACTTAAAGTCACCTGGCAAGTCAAAAGTCAACTTGGAAATAAAGTAGTTTATCTTTCTTACTTGGTGCAATGAAATTTACAATATATATTGCCCTGGTAGAGACTAGTCTTGGATCAACATCGTTCTACAGAAAAAGAGTAAATGTGATGAGGACGCATATTTTGAATTTCTTCCTTTCACTTTTTCAAGTTTTTACAACTAAAATAAATAGTGTGGCAGCTAGAAGGAATTTCTTATTGATTGGGTCATAAAAGTAGAAGCTTTCAGAAACAGCATATTATCTACAAAATAATGTAGACATTGTTGAAACTGTTTAATGCTAGACTTGAGAACTATCATTTTAAAGGTTCTTTTGATACTACTTTCTTATAATTTATAAATACTATGAACTCTTGAATGGGTTAGCGACTGTTAAGACAGGTAAATCTCACCCCCTCCTCTGTGTTCCCACAGCCATTTTTATAGACATGTGGTACACCTCTTTGTAATTATTGTCTCTTTCATCCAGCAGCTTCCAGGTTCTCTGAGGCCTTGTCTGTCTTTCTGTCCCACAGCACAGTGCCGCGTGTGTGATAAAGGCTCCAACAAACTGAATAAAAGCTACAGACCATCCTACCCACCCTGTTTCAAGAAGTATTAGTGGATCTCTTCCTTCAGTAGTTTGGTTTGGTCAGCTCTGTACCCAGCCTCTCTGCTCAGAAGGCAAGGATGAGGGGAGGAAGAAGGGACTGAAATCCCCATGGCTGTTCTTATTAGCAGCTCTTTCAGTGAACCCGTAAGCATCTGCTCCCTCCCAGGCCCTGCCCCAGATACAGGACTGGCCAAGATAAGTGAGGTGGCCCGCTGTGGGCAAAGCTCTTTGGCCATGAGATCTGTCTTCAACCCAGGGAATTTGCATTCTGGCAGGGGAGATGGAAAATGAATGAATGAATATTCATGTATAACTCCGGCTGAGGGAGCAATCAGTTCTTGGGGGAAGGGAGATGACAGGGAAGAGTAGGGAAGTTCCAGAGTGGGTCATTTGGATAAGTAGTAGTCCTGAGGTGTGAAAATTAATACCTGGTATGTTTGGGGAGACAGCAAGCACTGCGAGGCATAGTTTCAAGTAGGGTTAGGGCTCAAGTTGTTCAGTGAGAGATCGTTTTTTTTTTTTGTCAAGGCTCTACCCAATTTAGATTGTGAATCCTTGGAGGACAGGACTGTGTCTGCCCCCCTTTGCATACCGTATGGGCTTTCCTCAGAGAAAGAGATCAAGAATGTTGGTAGATTTAAATTTAATTAACTAACATAGAACTACAAATTTGTGTGTGTGTGTGTGTGTGTGTGTGTGTTCTAATGTCTCTCCCATTTCCTTGTCCTATCCCCTCTGTGGTGTATATGAATAATGAACTTATTAAAACACTCCATGGAAGGGAGGAGAAGGAGATTGGAGGAAGAAAAGTTTGTATTCATTCTAAACCCTCAGGGGCTGTGACTTCATGGGGGAGGAGCAGTCTCTCTCTCCATATATACATACACACACACACATATAATAATTATACTTCAAGATTGTTACCTTGTATCATTATAAATATTTACACTATCGTTGGAGTGATAAAACCAAGAGACTACAGCATCTCAAAGAAGGAAAATCTCTCCTTTAGCTATTGTGACTACAGACTGGGAAGTAGTATTTGGGTTGGGACTTAAGCACAGACAGAATGTTAATTGTTGTGATAGTAGTAGTGGAATAGTACCAGGTGCTATCTAAATACTTCAGTATTCTAATTCATTTGAGCCTCACGATGAACCCTGCGATGTAGGTATTATTCATACTGTTATGATACCCATTTTCCAAATTAGGAAACTAAAACCTAGCGTAGAAGGAACTTGACCAAAGTCAAACAGCTAGTACGTGGTGAAGTAGGGATTTGAATATAGGTACTTTTGGCTTCAGTTCAGTTAACTATCATACTAAACTACCCGCACAAAAACAGGGCAGAGGGCCTTCTAGGAGAAAGATATGTCTTGACCAAAGAGCTCATATGTGGGAAGGACAAGACAGGTTTAAGGAGTAACCTGAGGAGTAGACCCAATTTGGCTGGAAAGTTAGGGAGATAGGAATCTGTGAGTATTGAGAGGTGACCGCCCTGTTTTGAACTGCAGACCTCTCATGCACCTTCCTGCTTCATCTTCCTAGTACTTTACACCAATTGTCTAACACTGCAGTCCCCAAGCCGCCCCCCATCACTGGCGTCACCACGTAAGCTCTGCCTACTGTCAGATCACCAACAGTATTAGATTCTCATAGGAACGTGAACCCTGCTGTGAACAGCGCACGCGAGGGATCTAGGTTACGCGCTCCTTGTGAGAATCTAATGCATGATGATCTGAGGTGGAGCTGAGGCAGGGATGCTAGTGCTGGGGAGTGGCTGCAAATACAGATTATCATTAGCGGAGAGGTTTGACTGCACAGTAAATGTCCCAAAACCAGCCCCCAACCTGCCCCCAAGCACCGCCTGGTCCGTGGAAAAATTGTCTCCCATCAAGTTGGTCCCTGGTGCCAAAACAGGTTGGGAACCACTGGTGTAACACACTATATAGTACTTGACTCATTTATTACACTTATTGTCAGTCTCTCCCCACTAGAATGTAAACAGCCAGAAGTTTGGAATTATTCTGCTTTGTTCACTGCTGTATCTTTAGTTTCTAGAAAAATATCTGGCACATGTCAGGTCCCTAATGAATATCTGTTGAATGAATGAATAGATAGGTTGAATCCAGATGACCAAGTTCCACAACACTCTACCAGTCTTTGACTTCTTGGGGACCCCATGGAATATATGAGAAGCCACCAATAAACTGTGACTTTATCACTGTGTCATGTGTCAGTGCATTCAGTGATACCTGTTGGAGGAGGGGTGCTCCTCCAACAAGCAAGATTGTAGTGAAGAAATATGAAGACATTAGAAAGGATTCAATGGTCCAAAATGCTTTGTTCTACTTGTAACGTTCTTGAGGAGTCCACTGCTTATGTGGACTGATTTTCAAGGGACTTCAGGAGGCCTTGCAACCAAGTCTCATCCCAGTCAGTCCTGTTATGGGTGCCTAATGTTATGTACCGTTGGATTTCATCTCCTCTTATTAACCACTGTTTTTTTTCACTGAGATCCACTTCTTTATCGTTAGTGCTGGCTCAGTGTGTACCGTGCTGACACACAGCATATTTTCACTATGCACGGGCTCCGGGGCCAGACCCCCACCATCACATCCTGCCGCCATAGCTTGGGCACGTTATTTAACCTGTCCAAGCCTCAGTGTCCTAGTTTTGAGAAAAGGAATAATAACGGTACCTTCCTCAATGGGTTGACATGAGGACTAATAAGTTAATACATTTTATTAAATCATAAGGGAGTATCTGTCACATATGAAGGTACATAGAGACTTGGGATTGCTAGAAGGAATTCTTGGGAAGGAAGATGAAAAAGAAACAAAGGCAGATTTTATCTCATTGTTTGGCTGAAGTGTTATGGCTAAACATACCTTCACTTTGCTGTTTTTAGATTCTACTACCACCACACTGAAAGATTATTTTGGAGAGTGCTGTTGGATGTGATCATGTAGCATTAAAAATGCCAGATGACACCTGATATCTGATCTATAAGATAATAAGAACTAGACAGTATAGTTAAAATCCTATAACCTGAAAACACCACAGTGCGGGCTAGGGGGAAGACACTATGGAAGCACTACCACTACAGAAAGAAAGTGAAAAAGAGGGTAGGAGGAAGGAAGGGAGAAAAATCTGGAGAAGAAATGGTATTTGAAGCACCATTTGTTTTATACAGTAAAGCAATTGAACAATCTCTTGTGTTTTGCTATGAGAGATTTGACCTACTGAAGAATTTCTTCTTACTTATATGAAATCCATTCTGTTTTTTGAGATGGAGTCTCCATCTGTCACCGCGGGTAGAGTGCAACAGCATGATGGGATCATAGGTCACTGCAACCTCAAACTCCTGGGCTCAAGCAGTCCTCCTGCCTCACAAGTAGCTGGGACTATAGATACAGGCCCACTGCACCTGGCTGATTTTTCTTTTTCCTTTTTTTTTTTTTTTTTTTTGGTAGAGATTGGGTTTTTCTCTTGTTCAGGCTGGTCTCGAACTCCTGACCTCAAGTGATCCTCCCTCCTTGGCCTCCCAGAGTGCTAGGATTAGAGGCATGAGCCACCACGCCCACCCTATAAGATCCATTCTTAAAATGAGTTAACTTCAGTTGGGGTTTCTTATACCAATACAATTTTGTTAAAATTGGAGTCTCCACTTTATGGTAATAGTGTTGACAAGCACTTTTAAGAAGCCCCCAAAATAGTAAGAAGGACTCAAGCCTGGTGGCTTTCAATGAAGCTGGGTGTGTTCTGTTAAGTAATAATGCCAAGCAAAGAGATAATTGATTGAATGTTATTGTTCAACTCCAGACAGAGATATTACTTTATTTTTATTTGTCTATATAGTCCACTGTTTCTGTCTACAAAGAAGTTAAGTGACTCACATGAAAATAGTACTAATAAAAACGTAAAATAGAAGAAGATCAAGACAAAGAAAAGGCAACTATTAATACAATGCCCAATTCCGTAGGTCAAATCGTTACTCCAGTAGGGTTTCCTATTTGGTGCTCTGAGTTTTTGAAAAATGAAAAACCTAGGGGAGTTGTGATCTGCGACATATTTCTTATTGGTAGAGAGGGAGGACTGGTCTTCCACAGGGAAAATAAAAACTGTTCTAACACAATTCTATTAATAAAAAGACTTTTTCTACAGGAGGCATTGAGTGATCTAATGAGTAATGCACAGCAACATTTTTATGGTAAATGTAGTTTTGAATTTCTTGTGGCTTTTTCTTGTGGTGACATTAAATAAAGTTGAGATACTGGTATTAAAATGCCATGGAGTGGATTGATTTTATAGCCTTCAACAAGGTATCCTTGAACTTCATTCAGGGGTAGCATTAGATATCCTGTAGAGGAAGACGGATGGCCTGGCCCTTTAAATGATCTTCTCTAAAGATTACTTCTCCCCGAAGCAGGTCTGATAAAGAGCAGAGAGTAGGTTTGTTTCCTGTCCAGGGCCTGAAGTGCCGGTACCACTGATTATGGAAAATCCACATATAAACTTTGCTGCCTGGTGAACAGACGTCAGATTTTCAGTTGTGAAAGTTAAGAATCCTGAGAGTGCTCTTGCCTGCCTGGAAGTTCACCCCCCTTCCAGAAGTGGACAAACTTATAACCTAAGTAAATTATTATTGACTTAAAATGTAAATCTTCAAAATGCTTAGATAAGATAAAAATCTATATTTCTTAACTATGATGGTTAAAAAGCTCATAAATAGATACTATCATATGAGGAGAATTTTCATATTGTCAACTATTGTTTTCTTTACGTTCATACAACTAACATTGAGCTTCTCTGTGAGCCAGGTACCTTCCTGGATGTGTCTCTGCATACAGTGTATTTTTATTTTCTTAAATTCTCTTTCTGCTATTTGATGTGCTAATACGTACGTTTTTACTTTATTAGTTTTTTTAAAGTACAAAAACTATAGGCACTTATTGTTTCAAGCACAATAATTCAGAGATACATAAAGAAAAAGTTCATCATCTGCCCTCCCCATTTACTCCCCAATGTTTCCATCCATTGTTACCAGTTTGATGTGTCTTCTTCCATACCTTTCTCTATGTTCACATAACTTTCTTAACTGTTCACGTAAGGTACCTAAAACTTAAATATATGATACTAGTGAGTTTTTTTAATAGAGCCATATTTATTTTTGCTGGCAAGTAGAAATTTTCCCCTGATTATAATTGTTTTTCTATGGTGTACTTGTTTGTTTGTTTTGTCTTGAAGGGAAGGGAGGGAAAACATTGTTATTATTCTCCAGAATAACTTAGAAGCTGAAGACCCCACCTACAAACAACATTTCCTGTTCTGAACAGGACCAAACTTGACAGTGTAATAAACATGTATTTTTCTGATGATGTCATCTTTCCTCTGATGTCAACATTTGTGTGTATGTAATATAAGTTTAGATATGCTCATTAATTTTGAGAATGGCTCCAGTATCACAGTATCAGACCTAAATACGTCCTACACACCCTTCTCAAAAGTCAATGTTTGAATATCTTTTCATTGAACTTTGTCAAACAGAAATCAGGTTTATAGTAGTATTACTTAGTGTGTATTCAGTTAGTATACAGAATCCCAGGAACAGCATGATCCTAACATTGCAAAAAAAGAAAGATTTAGAAAATCTGAATATGAGTAGTCCCTTTTATTCACAGGAGATACTTTCCAAGACACCCATGGTTGCCTGAAACCGCAGATAGTACCAAACCCGTCTTGTGATATCCCTGGGGCATTGGTTCCAGGACCTCACTGGGATACCAAATCCAAGGATACTGAAGTCCCTAATATGAAATGGTGTAGTATTTGCGTATAACCTATGCACATCTTCCCATATACTTTAAATCATCTCTAGATTACATATAATGCCTAATATAAATGCTATGTAAATGGTTGTTCTGTATTGTTTAGGGAAAAATGACAAGAAAGAAGTCTATACATGTTCAGTGCAGACTTAATTTTTTTTCAAATATTTTCAACTCACAGTTGGTTGAATCCACAGTTGCAGAACCCACAGATACAGAGGGCCAACTATATATTATGCTTTGATAAAGTTTAATTTATAAATTAGGCACAGTAAGATACTAACATCAGTAACTAATAATACAACAGCTATAACAACAGGCAGTAAAAAAAGTTATGTGAATTGGGTCTCTCACCTTCTCAAAACATCTTATTGTACTGTACTGGGGAAACTGAAACCACAAAAAGCAAAACTGCAGATAAGGTAGTCTACTGCATATAGTTATAACATCATTTTCATGCCTATGATAATACTTGAGAATGAGAAGTCTGAAACAAGATAGGTAACTGTTGAAAAACCAGAACTGCTTTATGTGGAAATCTTAAATCACAATAGTACTTGAAACATTTCTAGATGCCCAAAACTTTCAAACAATCTCTGAAATACTGTGTGCAGAGTCTCTTCTGTGTTTGAGTTGTTGGGCATTGCTAGTGCAAACATTAAGAATTCTAAGCCAGCCATTCAACCTTCTTCTCCATGCCAGTTTCCTCTAGTCTGCTCCCACCCAGAAAACCAAATGCACACGAATGCATGCATGCACACACACACTCTTTCCAAAATTTTTACTCTATTTATTTACTTAGATGTAGGGTCTCACTCTGTTGCCTGTTTGCCTGAGCTAGAGTGCAGTGGCATCATCCTTGCTCACTGCAACCTCAAACTCCTGGGCTCAGGCAATCCTGCTGCCTCAGTCTCTCCAGTTGCCAGGACTACAGGTATGCACCACCACATCCAGCTAATTTTTTTATTTTTTTGTAGAGATGGGTCTCATTATGTTGCTCAGGCTGGTCTTGAACTCCTTGCCTTAAGCAATCCTCCTGCCTTGGCCTCCCAAAGTGCTATTACTACAGGAGTGAGCCACCATGCCCAGCCACTTTTTACTCTTAAATCGGAAGACCAGTAATTATAGATGTGGGTAATGTGTCGGCAAGTGGATATCATTGCAAGGGATGTCTAAGAGAGCTAACTTTAGTATACCCATTTTACAGATGGGGAAAATAGATGGATTGTAAGAGGTATGAAAACACAGGGAAAAGAATTCTCAGGCATAGTAGCCATTCAGTAGTTAAGTGAAAAGTAAGTCCTCTGCTAGGAGACTGTACTTCTCGCCAGCCTCAATGAAACATTATAAGGATGATGGTCATCCTTGCCTGGAGACTTAAAGTAACCTAAAGGAAGAGGCAGTGTCTTCATAGTATCCAGTTGGTTAATCCCCTCTCTGTCAATCATTTGAGTACGAGCTGAATAGACTATAAATTCACATTTCTGGAGCCACATGGTCAAAATAGCACTTTATATTCAGTGTGAAATTCTTAAAATGAAACCCAGCTGGCAGATGGAAAGGATTTGGGGGGGGTGGGATATTGGGTGTGCAAGGGGTTCATGATTTTCCAGAGAGCTTTTTATGCTTTGTGCAGATATAGGAGTATTTTTAAACATCTATGATGCAGCACAAATGAATTTCTTGAACCTGAACTGTAAGAGCCTAATTTATAATATTTCAAAAAACCATTAAGATAGTTATGCAAGCCATTCCAAATTGAGCCTTGCCTGTAAGGATAGAGTAATTTGCTCATTTAGGAAACTGTTTTCAATTCTTCCATGAGTGCTATTTAATAAATTATGTCTTTCAGTGCTTTAAATAAGTCCTTGGCTTAATAACCCACTTTGTGAAAGTGAGAAGAGCAAGAGAGAGAGAGAGAACAGTTAGTTCAGTTCACTTCCATTCCACTTCACGTGCAGAACTTCTACCCATTATATTGTACATCATTATCTCTTCCATTTCCTTTTCTTCCCCAGGTTATGTAGGACGTGCACCATGTCTTGGTGATTTACAGGGTCAGTGGTCATGTCAGAACTGGGTAAATCCTCATTCCAGAGCGCAGTGTTTTTTTTACTGATCCATACATTGCAACCCTGAGGCCCTTGCAGACACCTTTACAGGTTTATCAAATCAGGTTGCCCCTTCTAATGATGCCAAAAAGCAGATCAACCTGTAACCAGGTTGCTTCATACTTGATGTCTGTGACTTCATGTAAGAAGTCAGAATTTAAGTATTTTAGCAGCTGCAGAAGATTTCAGTATTCCCACATGTTTTATGAAAACCAGGTGCAGCATTTAACTTCCTAAGAAGTGTGCAGGTTACATGTGTTGTGTGTCTGGATGAGAAGCTGGAGTCAAATGATAAGAATTTCTCAAATCCTGATTTCTCTAGAACCCCATCTTTTCTGTGTGCGACAGATGTCGTGACTAGGTACCTAAAATTTATAAATCCTATTTCAAGGACTCTGAAGTCTAGGTCCCCTGACACTAAATGTGATGAGGATAAGGTATCAAATAATTCATTAACTAAAAATAAATTTGTAGGCACACTGAGATAAATGCCATTTGCATGCATCATTTTATATTATTCTGTTATTGACATTTACCTTCTAGTTAAAAATAGATAGTTGGCACCAGCTATCATTTGTCAGGCATTGGCATTATATGATCCTTATTTTCAAGTGCTATTATAGAATTGTCATTTTACGATGGAAAAATCAACATGATAAGGGTAGAAAGAAACATAATGATTTCAAGATAAAATAGGACTGTTCTGCAAAACACTGAGATTTCTGTTCCCTAGAGAACTGTAAGTGTGGAAGACAGGGCCTTGGCTAAGAAAACTCAGAGGAATTTGCTTGGTAGGTGTATTTTACAATTCTGTTTCTGTTTCTGGGTGTAGAAGATGGGAATAAGTTCTATTCAGAAAATAGTTTACAAATGCATTCAGGATAATATTTATTATTTTAAAAGACACTATATTTAATGACAACATATCAAGTTATAACCATGTGCTTTTATAGATATGAATATTTCCATAGGAAACTGCAGGAGTGTGGGTGTGTACGTGAGTTTGAGTATTTTAATTTTATTTATAGTCTACTCTTCTTCACAAAAGGATTGGAGGTGATAGACACTAGTATTGATTCTGACAGTGGACATGTTTTTATATAACACTCCAAACTTCAGACTGAAGAGGGTGTTAATGACTTCCCCTCTGAGAAGGCTTTTGATTCATACATGATGAAAAGTGTGATGGGAAGTTTAGAGCAGCGCATGCACGGTTAGAAGCCCACTTATCTGGCCTGATCTGAATGGGTAGTTGAACAGTTAATCAAGAATTGCTTAAAGTTGGAAGTCATTAAAAAAAATACATGTGTAGCCTAAGTAATTTATTTTAACTTAAAATATACAAAAGGCATTAATCTTTTGATATTAGGCCAAGGCCTTTCCTCTGAATTTGTGGCCACTAATCAGAGTTGTCTGTTAAATTTCTTTCATAAAACAAAACCATTACCTATGATTTTTTTTGCTTCTGTTTCTTTAAAATAGAACCATAAGTTTAAAACACTTGGGAAGCAATCTGTACCTTTCCTTCTCAATCCTTTATAGTTGTCTTATCTAAATTAATTCAAGTTTGTTTTCGATGACTTACCTTTATTGGGAAGCAATCTGTACCTTTCCTTCTCAATCCTCTATAGTTGTCTTATCTAAATTAATTCAAGTTTGTTTTCGATGACTTACCTTCATTGAATTCTTTGAATGTATTTCCTTTATTCATACAAACAGACATTCTCTTTTCAGGTTCATATTTCATGTTGTCACATTTAATGATAATAAATATGATTGCCATAATGAGAGTTGTGAAGCAACTTGGGAGCAGAAATTAGGCAGCAGTCTGCCAGTTGTGAACATCTACCACGTAGATACCATCATCTGGTGTGCTGTGTCCGGCAGTCATGAGCACTCGTTGTGCAGGCAGTATCAGTCATTGTCTTGTTCCAGGCAATGAAGAGTCCGTTGATCCTAGATGATCAAGTACAGGTTTATCAATAGGGTGTTTACTGTAACTATATGTGGTATTGTTTTGAAACTAATTAAAGATTTGTCCTTATCTGTGACTGCTTTATTTTTACTCATGACATACCTTCAGTCTCTTTAGATCAGTTCTGTGGCAAATGTTATTACTGCTCTAGTACCTTCTTTTCTCCATGTCACTTATTCCTACCTGACTTTACTCACTGACTTGTCAATCTCTTCCACTACCATGTAAGCTCCATAAAGGCTGGGACTTGTTATGTTCACTTTTATATCCCCAGAGCCCAAAGCAGTGACTGTCCAGGGATGGGGAGCCTGAGGCCTCGGGGCCACATGTAGCCTCCCAGATCCTAGAGTATGGCCTTTTGACTGAATCCAAATTTCATAAAGGTAGCTTTTCCTCGGTACACTTGTTTCAACCCAGGTTTATATACTGACTTGGCCCCACCAAAACCTCTTGATTATTCACCTTGAACAAGAAAGAAGGACAGTGAATAGAAACCGTCAGCCTGTGGTGCTCCCTGATGTAGCTCCCGGTCTACTTTTCCAGTCCAGGTTCTAAATCTCCTGCTGACACCAGGGAGGGAAGCTGATGGTTTGTGCTGCTAGATTGTGGATTGAATCATTAACAGGGCTTTTTGTTCTTTGACTTTTACCTTTAAAGATCAGCTCAGAGCAAAGTTTTTCAACCTTGGCATTATTGGCATACATAGTTCTTGGCTGAGGGGATGGGGGAAGCTGCCCTGTGCATTATAGGATGTTTGGCAGCATCTCCCTGGCCTCTACCCAACCCACCAGATGCCAATAGCAACCACCCACTCTGCTCCCTCAGCTCCACCCTGTTGTGACAACCAAAACAATCTCCAAACATTAGTGAATGTCCCCTGGGAGGTACATTTGCCCCTCTCCTCCCCTGGTTGAGAGCTAGTAGTTTTGAGTAGTCATGGGACGACAGCTAGGACCCAAGGCCACACTAACAATGCTGTGGTAAATCCAGTCAATGGCTTTTTGAACCTTCATTTCTGGTGTTCTCTTTATGTCTTATTATAATGTTCTCCAGACTCGTCTTTCACAGGCTTTATACTGAGTTCAACTAGTCCTATGTGGGGTTTTTTGGCTAAAATTCCTCAGAACGGATTACCACTTAGCTTTTCTTTAGACTGCCTGCGAGCCTCTTTCCAAGCTCATATTTCTCGGTTGCCAGGATATCAGGCTCCTGGCTGTATTGCCAGCAGGGAAAGAAATTCTCTCCCCATGACTAACATGGCACTTTGTTACAAGGCCATTTGTTACCTGTCCCCCTTGCTCAGATGTGTTACTGAGGCAGCTGTCAGCTTTTGCTGCCTCTGCCCCCAGCCCCTAGCCCTTCACCAGCCCTCTCTGCCTTCCTGTTTTTCCTTTCCCTCCCAGTGTTTCCATGGTGGCTCCTTGCTGTAGCCAGAGGACAAACTGCTGACAGGAACATCCCTTGAATATCTCTGCATCTGGACAGGGCCATTGGCACCCTCCATTGGCGGCTGAGCAATGCATGGCTTGCCATATTTGTCTGTCTCCTGTTTATGGCCCAAGAATTTGAATCTGGTCCAACATCTAAATGTTGTCGTTGTTAGGACAGAGTGCTGCCATAGTACCACAAGGCCACTGCTAAACATGTTTATTTGGGTTCCATATATTAATATTTTGACTTGTTGCTACTGCTATTGCTTTCTTGTACCCAACAGCTGCAAGATTGAGATGGGGACATATATTCCATTACAGAGGCCAAATAACCATAAATATATAGAGTGTTTTCAAAAGATTTTTGTGTCTTTAACAATCTTTTAACTACTGACTAAATATATTTTTTCCCTAATATTTTGGTGAGCCAGAGAATCCCTTGAGTTAGGCAGCCGATAGCGATTTAGTGAAGTACATGTGGAGCACCAATATTGAGTAAGCAGGGAGAATAGTTAGACTCGACAAAATTGAAGCATGTTCTCCTTGTTGTCTGATCAGGTGGTAATTGATTGAAGTATATTTGTGGCACGGAGCCTTATATAACAGAAAAAGTCGAATGTGAGGCATGGCCAAAATTCATTTTAAAATATACAATGGTTTTTAAGAAAATTCAAAATATGAAATAGGATTAGGAATTATTCCTATGTCAGCTAACATCAAATTACCTCAAATGTTTTGGAAAATAAGTCTTTGGGGGATGAAATTTAATGTTCATTCTGAAGCAAATGTTGGATTTGAAAAATACCAGGCTCAGGGTCTTCTTCCTCTCATGCTATTTTACAGAATCAAAAGCTGTAGTGAGAAAACAGTGCTTTGTGTGACACAAAAGCATAAATTCTCAGTACTGGAATGTCTTCAGAGCACATCTACCGATCCCAGTTTAAGCTTTTAGCAAGGTAAAGTAGGAATTATCTAATTGTGTTGGACCATTTCATTTACTGAAGCAGACACAGTTATTGGTAACTGATGAGCTTTCCTTTTTCAAATACTCCTTAACCTCATAAAATATGGAATACATATCTTCAACCTATACTTTATGATACCCACTCTCCCACCCGCCTAGCCATTTCAATATGCACAGTTAATGGGTATTAAGTTAAAAAAAAAAAAACTTAAAAGAATCAATTTCATGGTGAATGCATCTAGTTAAGCAAGCCATTTAAACAACATTTTATTCGTGTGTAGCAGACCATTTTATAAGTTACTTATAGCTTTACAAGCCTGTGTTTCAGACAAGCTAATTGGTTGCCTCTGATATGTGTTTGGGGTTTTTACTCATTAACTCCCTTTCCTGTCTGGTACATACTTGACTGGCCCTCACACATATAGGTAGGACTCTTTAAGCAACCATATTCTATTGCCAGGAAAATTTTCTTCATTGTTAGATTTCTTCCCGCTTACAATATTTGCTTTCTTGAAATACAGGTAAATCATAACCATTATCCCAAACATGGAAGATACAGAATCAAGTATAATACCCTAAAAGTACTTGGTACGAAAAACAAATGCTCTTTTGAAAGAATAGAATGGAATTATAGAAAGGATGGAGAGAAGAGAAGAGGGAAAAAGAAAAGAGAAGAGGAAAATAAAATGATGTGCTATTGAAGCCTGGCTGCCTCTGTAATTAATGACGGTTATAGATGTTATTGAAAAGTCTGATGCTTGCACCTGCATGCAAAGACAAGCGTACCGAAGCTTCTCCTTTTGCCTATGTCAGTGCTTTTCATTCTCTGAGATAAGAATTAGACGCTTTGTTTGGACACAGATTAAAGAAATAGCTCAAAACATAAGTGTCCTTTGTAGGTCTTGAGATTTCTGGAGTGGTTCTCTTTTCCATGATAGGTTGTTTACTTTTCTGTTTGCAAAACGATTCATTGCAGCTGCCTGTAGGCATATGTGTAATAGAGTTTGAACCAATTAGATCTATGGTTTTGAAACTGTTCATGAAATCCCACCTCCTGCATGTTTGGCCTGATTAATTGGAAAGATTAGTAACTTCTCTCCAATATTCAATTTCCTTCTTTTACTAAAATTTTAATATGAGATGAAATATAGTATCCTCTTTGTGTCTGGCATTATACTGAGTATGTTAGAGAATACAAAATAATTTTTTTCATTGTCTGTGCCCTCATGGAACTGAGGACTCATTCACATGAAAAAATTAGAGAATAATTATCCAAATCTGTGTTATCCTATTAATTGAAAATGGGGTTCACCACAGACTTGTGGAGATACTTCATCCTCATTGAGTCTTGATATCCTAACCCATATATATTATATATGTAGTATATATGTTATAATAATACCTGTTTTAAGGAGAATATAATGGCTCATATAACTAAGAAGCTCTTAGGTTGCAGGCCTTTGGCATGGTTTGATTCAGGGGTCTATGATTCAATCACATCTATTTTTCTGTAGTTTTCTTGGCTCTCTCTTCCTTCACCTATCAGCTTTATCCTCAGACCTATTTCGTAGCTTCATTCTATGTAGTACTTAGATGGCTGCCAACAGCTCCCAGAGCTATCTCCCTTGACATTCATATCCTGCAGGAATTGCCTAGAAACTGAACCTCAGCTCTGATGACCTAGAAACTGAACCTCAGCTCTAAATCCAATGGGTCCACACTAGCAGGGGGTAGTTCAGTATATGAATGAATAAATCTTCTTCATCTTTCTAGGCCAGTTTGAGTTGGGCATTGTGTTTCTTTCAACCACAGGCCTCTTTGGCTACTCATAATTTGGTACTAGAAATGGGTCTGCAATTAACAGACTCCAAAATGTAGAACTGGTTAAGTAGATGGAGGGAGGAAAGAAGTAAGGAGGACTCTTGTGTCTCTGATTTGTAAGTTTATGACTCCTGTTCTCTGATTGAAAAACAGATTGTTTAAAATGTTATTTGTTGTAAC
This sequence comes from Eulemur rufifrons, assembly GCF_041146395.1. Taxonomy (NCBI): domain Eukaryota; kingdom Metazoa; phylum Chordata; class Mammalia; order Primates; family Lemuridae; genus Eulemur; species Eulemur rufifrons. The sequence goes on along the minus strand of NC_090999.1, from coordinate 33,623,440 downwards.
TTGGAATATGTCATTAGCTCTTGTAAATATAGGAACAAAATGTGAAATATATAAAATCTAATTAAATTTTATTTTTATATTTATAAGAGCTATAGCCCTGACAAATAAGAAAAATATAAAAAGAATATAGAACTTCACCTACTCAAATCAACCAAAAAAGTTAAAGATATTAAAACAATTTTTTGTAGAGAGAGAGAGATATATACACACAAATGTGTATGTGTGTTTGTGTATAGGTAAGATCCAATAGAATGCTATTAAAATGTCACTAAAATTAGATGTTTGTTCAACCTTAGAAAACTAGAAAAAATAAGAACAAACTAAACACAAAGCAAGCAGGAGGGATGTAATAAAGATTAGATGGTAAAGAAATGAAATGGATATTAGGGAAACAATAGAGAAAATCAGTAAAACTAACAGTTTTTTGAAAAGATCAACATAATTGACAAATCTTTACTCAACTAACAAAGTAAAAAAGACAGATGACTCAAAATTACTAAAATTAGGCATGAAAGAGGAGACACTACTACCAACCTTACAGAAATGAAAAGGATTATTTATAAGAGAATACTATAAAAATTATATGCCAACAAACTAGATAACCTAGATTAAATATACAAGATACATATAGAAGGGCACAAACTATTGAAATTGACTCAAGAGGAAATAGAAAATCTAAAGAGACCTATAACACGTAAAGACATTTAATTAGTAATCAAAACACTTCCCACAAGAAAAGCCCAGGATCCTCACTTTACTGCTGAGTTCTGCCAAATATTTAAAGGATTTACACCAAGGCTTCTCAAACTATTCTAAAAAATAGAAGAGGAGGGAATACTTCCCAGCTCATTCCATGAAGCCAGGATTACTATGATACTCAAACTAGGCAAACACATTACAAAAAAAAGAAAATGATAGACCAGTATTTATGAATATAGATGCAAAAATTCTTAACAAATACAGTTGACCCTTGAACAACATGGATTTGAACTGCAAGAATCCAATTATATGCTTTTGCCCACCCCTAAGACAGCAGGACCACCCGCCCCTCTAGCTCCTCCTCCTCAGCCTACTCATATATGAAGATGGTAAGGATGAAGAATATTATGATGATCCATTTTCACTTAATGACTAGTAAATATATTTTCTCTTTCTTATGATTTTCTTTATGCCAGCTTACTTTATTATAAGAATAATATATATAACATAAAAATATGTGTTAATGACTATGTTATTGGTAAGGCTTCTGGTCAACAGTAGGCTATTAGTAGTTAAATTTGAGGGGTGTTAAAAGTTATATGTGAATTTTCAACTTCACAAGGGGTTGGTTCCCCTAATCCCCTCATTGTTCAAGGGTCAACTGTTCTAGCAAATGACTCCAACGATGTATGAAAAAGGATTATACATATTATAACTAAGTACACTTTATCCCAGGAATACAAGGTTGTTTCAACATACAAAAATCAATGTATTATAGTATACCATGTTAACAGAATATAGGCCAAAAAATATATGATCGTCTCAATGCAGAAAAGGCATTTGATAACATAGAGTTAACATTTGACCCAGAAATTCTACTCTTAGATGTGTACCCAAGAGAAATGAAAACATATTCACACAAAAACTTGCACATGAATGTTCACAGCAGCATTATATTCATAATAGTCAAAAAGTGGAACCAGCCCAAATGTCTGTCAACTGATGAATGGATTTTGTTTAAAATGGGATATATCCATATAATGGAATATTATTCAGCGATAAAGGGCATTAAATACTGCTACATACTACAATATGGATGAACTTTGAAAACATTATGCTACAAGAAAAAAGCCAGACACAAAAGGCCACATATTGTATGATTTCATCTATATGAAATGTCCAGTATAGACAAATCCATACAGAAAGAGAGTAGTGGTTGCCAAAGGCTGGAGGAAAGAGGAATTGAGGAGTGACTGCTACTGTTAAGGAGTTTCTTTTAGGATGATGAAAATGTTCTGGAATTAGTGATGATGGTGGCACAACCTTGTGAATATACTAAAAACAAATTAATTGTGCACTTTAAAAGGGCAAATTTTAGAGTATGTTACATATCAGTATAAGAAAATGAAATGTGTATAGAGCCAAAAGGAAAGATATTAAAGCATGTGCTAATGTAATGTAAAGTCCAACCAAGCAGTAGATGAAATTATCTACAATCTTAGGAGAGGGTGTCCACTTCTGTGAGTAGACAGTGAATATAGCTAATAATAGCATGTATTCAGGAGCAAACAACCCTCTTTGAAAACTTTGGTCTTCAACTAGTTGTTACAGCAACTATTTTTTAAAGGGCTCAACTTCCCAATGAGTGTCACCAAAAATTTTGGTTGAAAACCAGCCCAAGTGCAATGAGATGAGAACCTCAAGTTGCATGGAATTATACCCATTTCATTTTGGATGGAAAAGTCTTAATGAAAAGTCTGTTTAACCCTGGAAAGCTTAACATTGAAAATATAAAAGTGATAAAGTAATCAAACCCACAGTATTAATACTTTCATTTAAAGTATATGTTATATATATGTCAACCTGGTAGAGTCATTTTATTTTTTAATTCTTTTTTTTTTTGGAGATAGAGTCTCACTCTGTTGCCCTGGGTAGAGTGCAGTGGCATCATCATGGCAACCTCAAATTCCTGGGCTGAAGTGATCCACTTGCCTCAGCTTCCTGAGTAGCTGGGGCTACAGGCATGCACCACCACACTCAGCTAATTTTTTCTATTTTCAGTAGAGATGAGGTCTCACTCTTGCTCAGACTGGTCTCAAACTCCTGACCTCAAGGGATCCTCCCACCTCAGCCTCCCAGAGTGCTAGAATTACAGGTGTGAGCCACCACTCCCATCGTCATTTTTTAATTCTAATTTAAAATGTGTAAGTGATTTCAGAATTGGCCTCATATATGGAAAGGTATAAGAATTTAGAATGTACCAGAATTCAAGAGTCATTGAATTATAAATTTAATGGAAGACATTTTTAAGAATTCTCAACTACTTGAGGATGTTTTGTCAGACATTCTAAATGCTTAAATGGAAAATTGACTATCATATCTGAATGTGATGATTAAAATTTAAAAGATATGTAAATAGAATATTAAAATTTTTAAGTTGAATATAAAAGCTTCAGAAAAATCTAGACTTTGGACAGTGTAAGTTTAATAAATTATATATTCTTTTTTAAAACTGCAAAGTAACAACTAGTACTGCTGTGCACTAAAAGCAATCCTTAAGGAAACCAAAAACCTCAAACTCACAGGCCACCAACCATGTGCCTAATGGGGTGTGGCATTAGGGGACTTTGTAGGAAAACTTCCCATGCCCTGGCTAGTTCTTGTGGTCTTTAGGAAGTCTCTCCGCAAAAAGAAATTTGTGCTAAATACAAAGAGGAAATAAAATATGGTTGTGCTGAGAGATGACCCTTCTGCCTGCTAGAAATTCAATCCAAAGCATCTGAAATCATAACGAGAGCCTGGCCAAGTTGGAAAAGACAAGTTCTCTATTCCACTAAAGTGTGAACCAAAGCAGGGAGGAGGAGGTCTAGCAATGTGTGGTCAAACTGAGGCCCAGAAAGCCTGATGCCCTAGATCCCACCCAAACATTCCTTGTGTCTCCCTGCTGGACCAAGCAGAAAGCTGTGGAATGCTTTAGGCCAGGTGTTGGCAATTTTTTTTTCTGTAAAGGGCTAGGTAGTAAATATTCTAGGCTTTGCGGGACACGGTGTCTCTGTGGCAATTACTCAGTTTTGTCATTGTAGTGTGAAAGCAGCCATAGATTACGTGAATGAGCATGCTATGTTCCAATAAAACTTTATTTACAGAGAATTTATGGTGCCTGGGTGATGGGGAGGCAACCAACAACAGCTACTGTGATTAAGATTCCTTCTAATTTAAAAAGTTTCTTCTGTATCCTTAAGGATTCCCCTTGAGGTGATAGAAGGACTTCTACTGGGTCTTAAAAGATGAGAGCATATGTACAGGCTGATTCTTTCCACTTGTGGATAGAAGCCTTGGCCTGGAAGCAGGAATCGGAGCAAAGGCCTGAATTCAAGAATCACTCCAGGCTGCAGAGGGCCAAATAGACTTACTGGAATAGAGGAGGGTACAGATACAGGAATACTGGGCATCTTCCCTCAGTCCCTGAAGACAGGAAGCATCCATACCTAACTGTGCCTCTCACCGTGGTTGTCTGATCAGCAAGTTTTTTGGGTAGGAGAATAAAACAAGCCCTCCAGGCATACCAAAAAGAAAGAAATACTTGTAAATTTCTCTATACTTCTAGGTTAGCTGATTAAACAAAAATAGGAAGGCATTTCAGATCCGAGGTGCTACCACCAAAGCAAATAGGATCATTTTGTTTGGCTTTTCTGGGACACGCTAAGTTCTCCTATGCATTGGAAGGCTGGGTTTCTATATAATTATTGTCACAATATATATAACACTCTATACACATCAGAGGTTACTGACTAGAGAAGAAGACTTATAATAAGGATCAGGCTCAGTCACAGGTAATAACCTGCAGCCACTCATCTGGTTTCTGATCATTCCAAGGTCAGGTGGGCTGCACTGAACTTGAGTATCCTTAAGAAAGAAGCATCTCATGAGAACTATACTTTTATATTACACACAGTCTTCTTGAAATCAATCATCCATTAATATGTATGCACTCCCAAAGTATTAATAATATTGTGAAGTTGGTTAACATCAAGTTGTCATTTTCTGGTCCTTATTAGTACTCAGTAAAAAGTAAATAATATCCATTCTATGTTGTACTAGCTTTGGGACTGTGGCAAATTGGTTTTATTTGTATTATTTATTTCTGCCTTTCATGACACATTTAGTACTTTTTAAGATTTCAAAATCCTGCAAGCAGTACAACAAAAAGGGAACAGCTGGTGCTGCTCTCTAGACTGACCTTACTTTGAACAAGCTACCAAGAATGCACTCGGAAGAATCTTAATCATGCCCTGCCACTTTATCTCCAGACCCTGTCCTGGAGCCATGGCATGGGCAGAGTTCTCTGTGACTTTGGTGAAGGTTACCAAGTTAAGCCTGCTTCTGCAGTTAAGGCAGCAAAGCTGGAGGGCCTCTTTGCAAACACACATACAAAATGTATATACTCAGTGGTGTGGTGGTAAATGTTTAATAATGAACTCTGGAAAGAAAAAAGTCCTCATTCATCATACTTGCAGATTTCTGTGATGTAAATACTCCAAACCATGGCTGATTTCATGACTTGTACAATTTGACATCCTTGTCCCCAGAGTTGGAGAGAGAATGCACCCAATCCACTATCCCTGGCCACGTGTCAGTGGACCCCAGCATACCACCAAGATGCATTTCAATATGAATGTTTTCCCCCAATGTGACATGTTAACACAATAGATGCATCTGCTGTAGTGATTAAAGGAATGAGCTAGGATGTAGATGAGGAAAGTCCTGCTCTCTTTGTAACAGTCATGGAAATGATCATGCAAAATCTCACAGTCCATTCAGGCTCTCCTGGCATCCTATTAATTGGAGCCCAAACCACACTTTCACCGAAGAGGTTAATACCAATATGAACCTGTCTCAAAAACTATTTTTCATATGGTTCTTTGAAAAATACAAGCTATGCAGTGGACACTTTGTGTATTTAAATGTACAAGAAAGCAATAATGACTCTACTGTGTTCAAGATAGTTAACAGAGTCCTGTTCTCTTGTGCCACCCTCCAGCCTGCCCTGCTACCCCTCAGGTCCCACAGCTGCCGTTCCTTGTCCCTGGCTTTCTGTATTTGGTTTGAGATCCTCACCCCAGTCTACATCAGCTGTTTGAAGGAGCTGAAGTTGTCAGCCTAGACTCCTTCATGAGACCTGATTCTTGATTCCTTTTCCAGAGATGGAAAAAGAATGTGCCTTTATTTCTGAAGTTTCTTTTCACAGCCATCTATCAAAATACATTTTACTCAAATTGAGTTCCATGATTTAAGAACTATTCTTAATAATCATATCCCTCTTTATTTGAATCAGTCGTTTTTCCTGCTTCCAGCTAAATACAGTCCAAGTGTTATAAATAAGCAAAAAAGGCCTTAGTAAACAGTACAGTATTAAACAGTCTTTTATGGTCCCTAAAAAGCCCAGGCGGGGAGAAACCCTGTGCTCTTACTGCACAAATGACGAGGACAGTGCTCCGGCCGGGCTGTTGCTGTGTCTGCTTTGTTTTTGGGTTACACTATTGCTCTCATCTGTGGAATCTCCTGCCCTGGCACGTGGAGCCCCAGCACAGGGGGCTCACGAGAGCGCACCGTGCTGCCCACCCACGCTCACCACGGCCGCATGCGGAGGTGGTGGTTGAGTGAATGAAGTTGTGGAAAGCCAACTTGCAGGACGAAAATTTCTAGAGCTCCTCAGACTGATCCCAACCCCACCAGAACCCACCACAGCCCCCGCCACAACCTTAAGAAGGGTCAGTTAGAATGTGCTAGATTTTCACAGCGGGAACGTAAGAGTTGTGTGTAGAGGGGTCTGGGGAAGTATGGGCAAAGCAGATATCCAGCTTCTGTCCCCAGTGGTGAATGTGTAGAAAAAATAAGCTGCTGGCCCCCGACAGGGGCAAGAGGTACCAGCTGCAAGAGCAGCACCAGTTCCCAACAGGGTAGGACCACCAGGGGGGTGTGTTGACAGGGCAGGGGGAAGGCATTTTCAGTTTTAGCAATGACTGGCTGGTGTTGGTGGCATTTAGTACACTAGAAGTCGGGGTGGTATATTCTATGATCCACACCAGAGACCCACACAACAAAGAACTGTCACATACCCTGTCTCTCTTTTTACTGTCCCACCACACATTCATGTGGGTCAGAGCTCTGTAAATATCTGAGCCTAGAACCTAACTCTATTTCACATCAAGACACTAAATAAACCCCTTCTGGACTATTCTATTCCCCTGCCCCTAGAGTGCTTTCAGGAAAACTAGGTCACCTCTGGGCGCACACTGCTTACATGGTTTAGTAACAAAAATAGGAAAAACAAGCAGCTTATCATTTTAAATAAAATGATGTTATGAGTTTTTAAAAAGGACAGACGTATTGTTGCAGTTCAAAAATGATGACTGCTAGCAATTTAGTCATACCAGGTTGGCAAGAATTGAAAGTATTAATAAAAATTTTGTATCTGAAGTGAGGGCAAGACAGGGAAATCAGTGAACATCATTATTACCCTAATAGAGATCCTGGAGCCAGGAAAGGATTATTTGATAATTTCACTACTCAAGGGGACATGAAAGGACATTTCCTACCCAATGAGTAGGTCTCCTGTGCTATGTAATGTCTCACAGGTTTAACAGCTGCTACAAACATCAGCAGCAGTGAGATGGTGCCATCGTCTCTGTTATATTAGGGCTTTACAGTAAATGCGATGTGTGAATAATGGAATGCGATAATGCAAATTACCAGGCAGTGGCATGAGTGGAGAAGGGCTCCAGGGACAGAGCTAAAATAGGTTGGCTGCTGATGTGGCTTTGTTTCCCTATCTCTAGGGTGGACACATGGCTACTAACAAATGCCCACTCTCTGTGGCTATCCCCAAAATAGATAAATGACCACAGGTTGCCAAGCAGCTCTATTCTGATGTCATTCCCCAAAGCGCGGTCTCCAAAAGCCAATGTAAAACAATCACTGTTTCCTTATTCCAGCAGTTTCCACTTAACCATAGTTAAGCAACTGGTAAAGTAGTCAAAAGACTTAGCTTCATTTTCTCATAAGTCATTTGTAAAATTTTTATCTTGAGAAGAAAATCACCTTTAAGAAATGTATGTCCATCAGAAAAAATAGGTTTTTGTATCACAGGCAGGTTTTTTTTTTTTAACCTTGAAAACAATATCAGCATCTGACTTACGTTCGTCAAACTTAAACACCATTCTTTAAAATCATACATCAACATATACAAGGACAAGAAAACACTGGCAGACAGGTCAAATGTAACCGTAATTGTTATTGTAATAATGCAGGGGAAGTAAAATTTGAAGTTCAGCTTAATATAAGAAAACAAAATAAAAATGTGATCCTAAAAAAGTCAGAATTAGAGCATTAAGTCTTCATCTGCACTGTAGTGTTTGTTTTTAGAAACATGAAACTCTGAGTAACGAAAAGCTGCGTTCCAGCAGCAAATATTCACTCACTGTGTTTGAATATTACTGGAATGGCAAAACTTGTTTGAAAATTGATATTATAAATGCAGAGTTGTACGGAATCCTCGGGATACCAGTGGGGTGAATATGGCAGCGTTAGTTACCCACTTAAGTTATGGATCTGAAAATCTCAAGTTACCCAGCCATATTTGTCAGCTTAACACCACTAGGCTCCTTTATCTGGTGACCACCCTGTCACTGCAGCTTCCATTTCCTTCTCATGTTTGCTATTCAGCAGGAACAACTTCTGAAGCATATCTACCTTCAGACATCTTTATCATCTTCCAAGTGTGCCTCCATGATAGACTATATTTTCAGTTGCCTAGAAACCAACCTAATGGGTAGCTAAACCTCACTGTTTTGTATCGGGTCGGTACTGCAATATATCACAAATTGCTAATACATCTTGGGATTATTTAAATCTAACATGGTTTTCAAATTAGATATAAATATGCTACCAGGGTTAATTCTGTGTAATTTTTAAATGAACCCACTTGGAAGAAGTGTTATTAGTGAGAGGCATTTACTATCTTGGTGCTTTTCTTTAATATTATCGAATTTCTTGCAACCAGCCCTCTTCCCAGTTATTAGTGATACTGAAAATGCTGTCCTTTTGAATTTGGGTTTATGAAGAATGGCAAGGATACAACTTCCTTCATGTGCCAGATTTTGGATGGTACGTGCTTTATTTGACAGGAAGCATTGTTGATGGAATATCTAGTTGCACCATAAGCACAGTAGTCCCACTTTCTGTGCTCAGGGATGCAATCTGAAGCCACGCTTTGTGGCAGAAACAAGGAGACCAACATCTCTGATTCTCAACTCTTTGGAGCCGCCCACTCTTCCTTCTAGCAGTGGACTTAACTCTTATTCTCTACCTGTCTCTCCCATCTACTCTTCTCTCCCCTGCTGGCCAAGGGCCCCTGTGACTGGCAGTTCTTCCCTCCATGGGGCAGAGTTGGTCCCTGGTACTGATCCTTGCACTAGTAATTTCTGATTCTCTTAGACGTAAATTGTCTTCAGTCCCCTAAAGAAAAGAAACTAAAAGAATGGAGTTTGTATTTTCAACAAGCAAGAATCCTTTTAACAACATGATTTGTAAACTACCTTAGGCAAAAAATTGTACTAGAGTTATGTACCCATTTTCTGATCTGTAAAGAGATTTTCATTACTCAGAATTAATGAGGGTCCTTCAATTCTCACAGTTTTTTTTTTTAATTAGTATTATGAATTTAAAGACATCTATAGGAGGACTTTTTGGACACACATGAACTATAAAATGTTAGCATATTTCTGGTTCCTAAATTAGCATAACAGTATTTCACATATATATATATATGTACCTTCTTCCTCATATGAAAAAAATGTACAAACATATTAATACCAGTTTGAAGATTAACAGTCTCTCTGCTGTTAACAATAGTCTAATGCTTGCAATGATACAGGCAACATGAAACCCCATTTGGGAACGGCATGTAAAATTTAGATACTTTTTTGGGGGGGAGCCAAGTACTGACTAAGGTAAGACCCTAGAATTTTTCATGACACATGGGATTTAATGCAATTTGTTGACCAAGAATGTCTTTGAACAATGCCTCATTTGATGTTGCCACTAACTGTATTATGTTATGTAAAACCTTACTGGGCAATAAATGTGTTCTAATACGATGTTGTGGGTGTGTGCATGAGAAGCTTTATGAACTTTTCACTTTATCATACCTTTTGAGAAAAATTCAATACTTCCGGATGTCATAGCAATTTGACATTTATTCACAGTTAGGAGTTGGTAATACTAACTGCTATTAGTCAATATCCTAACCAATACAAGTGACTTGTGACTGGTTATTAGTTGAACAGATTTTTAAGACAGCAAATGTGCTAACCCCACATACCTATTGTAAGGGCTTCATTTATACTTCCCAGAAAATTCAGGACTGAGAGGGAAGAAAAAGCTGGGAGGCTTTATATATGTATGTAAATGTATGTAGGTTTGTATATGCATACAAACACACACACTCATTTTCTATCCTCTTTCCTAGAAAACAGGTTCCCGGGTCTCAGAAATAGATACTAGAACTTTAAGAGAAAAAGAAAAAAAGATTATTTAAATCAGATTTTTTGTTGTGTTATGTGTTTGATGGTCAAAATAATTGAGTCTTGAGTAATTTATATGGTACGTACTGTAGGTTGTCACCAATTTAATAAGTCGGCAGGGTGAGATAGTGAAAGCTACTCTGTTCGGGTTACTTTGATTGAATGAATCTTTTTCATGTCTGCAGTGTATTTTGCCCAGTGCCATGGTGCATATAATTCTTTCTCAGACTTCATCAGACCTCCCATGCTGTTAAGTGTATGGGTGGAATGGAGGTGGCTCGCAAGCAGGTCGTTCACCCCTAAAGAAAACACTCCCAGGTCACAACATATAACCCACGCTATAACAACAGCTGTGGACAGGATTCTAGAAAGCCCTAAGCATTACAGTTCATATAAATCCTCCTTGAAATCCCCCCACTTCATCACTCAAAATGTTGGTTTGAGAAAGGTTCTGATATAATTAATAATATATTTTTCTTCATTTTTTCCCCCTCAAGATCAAAAAATATTTTGAACTTGAACCACTCGCACGTGGAAAACGTTGGATCCTGCAGCCCTGCTCGCTGGATAACATGGATGCACTGAAAGACAGCTTCTCTCAGCTGATAAATTTGTTAGAAGAAAAAGACCATGACACTGTAAGAATGTGAAATCTGGCAAAGAAAATGGGCTCCCAAAAGGCCTTGCACCTATCATGTTTCTCATTTTAATTTTATTTTGGTATCAAGACTATAATGGCTTCATTATCTATTTTTCTCTAGTTATTTCAGACTCTCATCTCTCTAGTAAAGTGAATATTCTGTAAATCAAGTGAATTATCATCGGCATTAACGTCAAGTACACACTACTGAGAGAGAATTTATTCTCTGTTTACCACTAATTATCTTCACCGCATGTCTCTTCCTTCTGTTGTTCTAAGCATCTCTTCTATACTCTGTGCTAAAACGGATGGAATTCATGGCTCATGGAAATCAAATCCCTTATGAAGGACTCGGTAAAGCTCACAAGACCTTGACTAATTTTCCCTGGGTTTGGGAGTGGAGTATTGTGTGACTGGGACTCCACATAATATGTATATCATTTTCAAGATCTCTTGGGGTTTTTGTTTTGTTTTATTTTATCTTATTTTTGGTTTTTTTTGTCTTTTGTATACTGACCTTACAGACTATGAGAGAAAAATGAGCACCAAAAACTTCAGTTAATCACCTTATCAGGAAGGAATATCCTGCCATAGCAAAATTGGCTTTGAAGAACCTAAAGACAAGATGCATAATGTTTCCTTGATTACATCTGAAGTCTCTCTCCCCTCTTTTAAGAGCAAAGACATTGTTTTAGTTTTTGAGAGGAGTTAGAGGAAATTTAGGCACCATGTATACATCACTGATTACATTTGATCGAGTCCTCAAATATTTTTTAATGGAAAGATTAGCCTATATAAAGTCAAGCTGCAATGTAATATAGGTATCTTTTTCTAAAAATTGGAAGTGTTTAATTAAAATAGAGACAATAATTTTTAAAATAGCAGAAAAAATTTTAAAAACAGCAAAAAGAAGTATAGTTTATACTGGTTAGAGTTTACGCTGGCATGGATCTAACAGAGATATCAAAGACAGAATCATCTGTATATTTAGTCATTAAGTGCTAATGTAGTTTAATGGAGTCTGTTAAGCCTTCATCTAGTAGCTAAAGGCCTATCAGTATGTCTATTATAAACCTCTATTTTCAGGGGTTTCAGTCTGCCCTTAAAAGTGTGCTGGGCCTGCAGCAAATAAATAATTTTTAGGGCTCAGAATCAATCTTTGGAATGATTTTTTTCATTTAATTTAAATGATAAAATTATGTGGAGATAAATGTACAGTTTTACTAAGGCTTAGCACCTTTGATCTTTTCTAAATCAGGAAAAATCTATGGATTTTAAGGTTCATAGATGAAATATTCTTTGTCACACTTTGTAGACTTTTGACCACTTAAAATACCAAGTGGCCTAATGATAGAAAACTACTCCCTACCCCTGAGTGATAAAAACATGTTTGTAATTTTTAGGTGGCATAGACCAATACTCAAGTACCACAGACTCACACTGTATTACAGGGTGATGGAATAGCTTGTACTTCTCCAGAAGATATACTTCAGACCCTTAACATCATTCAAAGATAGTTTTTGTGGTTTAATATTGTAAGTGGATTTTAATGCAGTCATTACCTTCAAAACATTGAACACTTCTTTAGTCTTTTTTCTAATGGCCTGGATCAGGAAAGATCCACAGTGATTCATATACAATTTTGTCTCCAGCATTCTTGAATATTTTTAACACTGTATAATCCGTGAACAGCACAAAACTTTTATTCCAATGACCAGTTACACAATTCCTGGTTTTTTTTTTTGTCCTGCTGTGCTCATCTTCTATGAAAAATAAATGATTATTAGGCCTTGCTTTCCCTGCAAGTTCATTAAATGTAGAATGTTGTCTTTTTAAGATCCTGTGGCTGAGTGCTCCTAAGCCATCTGTTAAATGACTTCCCGTTGTCTGTGTGTGTGTTCATGTGTGCGCCAGGGATGGGCTTCTCCTCAGACCCACGACTGTCTGCAGCGTCTCAGCCGTCAGAATGAAAACATTATCAATCAGTACCCAACAACAGCTGTTTTTGACAAGTTTCTGTCTGACGCCTAATGCTTTACAACTGTCAAGAAGGCTCCTTCTTTGTCTAGCAGGTCGGAGCTCGCTGTCTTGCTGCTTCCATGCACCATCCTGTCCTTGTAACCCTAGAATTTGCCATGTTTTGGAAATCCACAAGGGGGAGGGGTGGGCCTGGATGGGTGGGGGTGGGGAGGTGGGTGGGCGAGGGTGGGGGCGTATGTCATCTTCCTACTTTCGTGTAAAGTGCCACAGGTGTCTTAGTTTGCATATTCAAATATTATATAGGAAAAACAGTCTGTTATGTATTTCTTCACTTAGCTTCTTGTTATATTTATGGATGTTACCAGTTTTTGTACCTTCTTAGCTAAAGCAGTTGCCTTTTTGTAATGGCAATTAATTTATATGATAAAACTTTGTATCTACTGTAGTTTACAGTATTGGTTGCTAATTAACTGCCATATTGCCCTGTCTTTCTATTTAAAAATACTGCATCTATACTTAGAGGTTAACAGAGTCATGTGGACATTTGCCAGGGAAGGAGAACTCGTATTGTCCATGATTGAGAAATGATTTCCACTATCTTCAAATGAAAATAAACGCTGAGTAGAATTGATGTTTCCAGACTGACTCCTTTCAGCTTTAGCATTTGGGAGTCTCAGATTTCTGTTTTCATTTGTATTGCCTGTTTAAGTCTCCAAAATAAGTTCTGCTGGTCTTGGGTCAAAACAAATGATTGATTCGCATTTCCTTTGAAGCCATTGTGAAAACCTTAAAAGAAAAAAAAAGCGTCTTTTCCAGTTGGTTTGTCTTCAGCAACAATTTACTTTCACTGGAGCTGTTTCTTGGAGTGTGTGAACAGATTCAAGATATTATAAGATGTCATCCTTCAATCAAAGGATCATTTTATAATATTTGCCATAAAACCAACTTGAGTGGCACGGTTTAGTGCAATGAACTATTTCCTTCAATGGATTGATGCTCTTGGGAAATAAGTAGATATTTTTAAGTGATTCAAGAGGAAACAGTATGCATATACAGGCCCATCCTTAAGGCTGAGAGTGTTCTATAAAGAGAGAATGAAAAAGAAAAATGATGGATGGAAGACAAGAGAGAAAAAAATACAATAAAAGATGAAACATTCAAATTCCAGCTTTTGCTTGGTCCTAATTGCAACATTATTCTGACACTTAGTATTTGGCACACGGAGACTTGCAACACGTCTCTACTAAGCTGGATCCAACCTGCATTCCTATTCTTGTTTCTAAGGTAGATAATTAGCAGTTATCAGCTTCCTGAGGGTCTCAGACCTATCCAAGCAAACGTGGACAGAACTGTAAGATGTTGAAGCAAATGGGGTTTTCTTCATGTCTAGATTGCATACTCAGACTTGAGTGGAAAACTAATATTCATCCCTGGCTTCATCCTCTTTATAACTTTAGAGTGCATTTTCATTAACCTCCTGACCTAATGGCACAAACAGAAACGAAAAGGTATGTGTGGGGTGGTGGGGCTGAAAGTGGGAGTTGCCCCCTGGGATCCCTCATTTTCAATGTGTTTGGAAGGGAGGGCCTGTCTTTGTTACGCAGAAACTTTAGAATGCAGAGTCTCTGCCTTCCCTCGCTCCCCAGCCTGGGTCCTGGAGATCTGAGGTTTACGCTGTGAAATGCATTACCACATCATGTTGGGAATTCCTGGCTCCCGAGGGCTCACAGCTTTTGGTCACCTCTGAGTCAGCATGATTAAATGATTTGCATCTCAGGCTTAAATGTTTTCCAACTCAGATGCATGCAGTGACTGATGAGCCCAAGTTTTGGCACTCCAACCCACCCCCTTGCACTAATTTAGGAACATGAAAAGATGCCGTGTAAGACTCAGAAGCCTCAGATGGGATATCAATTTCCCCTCCCCTTTCCTAGTCTCTTCGAATTAAAACCTTAACTGAAAAACTTTTCTTCCACCCACTGTCTCATCAGATCTGGAAATTCTGACTTCCCTTCCTGGGGGTTCGTCTGTTTGTCGCAACCTCTTCACCTTCTGTGAAACCAAGGCAAAGAGTTTAAAAGTCACAAAGAAGAATCTCTCCAACATACACCTTGTCTAGCATCTTTCTTACAAAACAAGGTGAAGTAAAAAGCCCAGGATTCTTCTATCAGATTTTCTCCATAATCCCATCTTGCATTCCATCTCTGCTCCAAGAAGCATGCTCTATTCACTGGCTCCTGGTGTAACAAGGCCACCTACTGTGTTCTCAGGCTTAACCTGCCCCTTCCCTTTCCTGCTCTGCTCAAGTCCTCAGGTCACACACAGGAGTCTGCATAAGGCCCTGTATGAATAATCATTTTTTACAAGGGAATAGGGTGGGCCTGTGGTTTTCAAAGCAACTTCACCAACCTAAATACCTTGTGAGGTCACTATACCCTGCTTGCAGAATAAGGAAAGGGACTTCTAGATTTAATGCCTTGCCAGGCTCAGCCAGCTTTGTAACCCAGTCCAACTCCTGATCCCCTCTGCTCTAGCTAGACACGGACCAACATGAGTATGGCCATCAAATCGCACTTTAAAAAAAAATGATCTGCAGACTACCAAATAAAGGTGAATTCCCTTATTTCCCCCCCCCCCAAAATCTCTTCTTCTTATTCTGATGCTCTCAAAGTATTCCTCACAAATATTTCAGCCTGGTTCTTTCTAGCAGCAACATTCTGACCATGGAGCTGAATTGGCAACGTGGTCCCCAGAGAGGAAAGTCTGGCTCGAGCCCATGGGGGCAAATCAAAATAAACCTCGAATAAGTGTCAGTTTCCCCAATCTCCCTCATTTTCCTGTTTCCTCATGGGATTGAGGGGGGCGGTATGGAGAGAGCTGATCATTTCAAAAAGCCTAAGATCACTTACATCACAGGCAAACCCTTCCTGAAAGTGTGAAATCCAGGCTGCTGTGCCACAACTTTCACTGACAAATGATTCATTGAGACAAAGGCTGGAGCTCCAGCATCAAACAGATGTCAGACAAAACACCAAACGCCTGTAAATGATTGCTTTCGCAAGCAACGGAATGACTAGAAGACCTGGCCCGATGATGTACCCCGTGTCTGGACAAGCTTACAGAAGACATGGGGATGGGGGAGCTGGTTTTAAGCGGAGTCTGCGGAGAAGGCTGTTTCTGGACAGAGAAGTGAAACCACGATCCTTACCTGAGAGGCTCGTGTTGAGATGAATGATTTCTGGCCAGTTTGTGTATAATACATGTAAGGTAAATCAGAAAAATGTTAGTCAAGGGCACCTCAAAGACCAGACTGGTGTGATATGATATTAAATCACTAGACACATAAATACCAGCGTAAATTAAAAAGGAGAAGATTTTGTTAGAACGGAAACTGCTCACCAAAGGCAGAGACAGGAATGCAAACAGTAAGTCTGGCTGTCATTCCCCATAATCTGGAGCAAGTCAGGTTTGGGTCTGGACCTTCTCCAGTTGTTTTACAACTTTCTAGACATGGGATGTATCAACCCAACACTTTTATTAAGCAGCTTTGACAGGATTTTTGAAATGACAGCTTGTCGAGATTCAACATAACGTACGGTTTTGTTTTGCAATTGGAACTTTTGGGTTTAATGATTTTAGGACTTCATACAACACGTTTTTGTTGACTACCTGCTATGCACCAAGGATTGTGTTAGATGCTGGGGATATAGCAGTAGATATGACATACTTAGTCCCTGCCTTTGTAGGACTCTAATTCCTGTAACACTGGTTAAATTGAATTATTTCTGTAAGTGTAGACAACATTTTTTGGGAATGGGGGCATTTTGTTATATTAAAATTGCAGTTTGAGTCTCTAGATTTTTAAATATTTGTTGTTGGTCCTAATCTTGGTTTTTCAGGCCCCCTAATTTAGAATTCTTTTTGAATGCTGTTTAGTTTCTTTTGAGACCATTAATAAAACTAGAAATCTAACCACGTACATAGAAAACGCTTTGCCTTTTTTTAGCATCTTTCTAAATAGAGCTCTGTAAAGCTAACACCTTTTATTCTGCTATTTTGCTGCTACAACAACGAAGCATGTGTCTGGCACACAGAAGTGCTTCCAAAGTGCAAAACCAAACTCAATTACGTACTGTTCTTTTCATCCTCCCTTTATTCAAAGGGCTTTACCTCCTCTAGAACAGCCTCGTCTCATCCTTCTGTCTTGATCACACAAATGACTTATATTTGAAATGCTGAATGTTGAATCTCCAAGACGAAAATTCGTATTTAGTTGCACTCTCTTGTGTTTTATTCCACCTAACAGTAAAGACTGCTACATAAAAGCATGTCACAATTCACATGCCCAGACAGAGGCAATAACCTGTAAGCTATATAACCCACTGGATTTTTTTTTTTTAACCTAGTTAGGTAGCAATGGTTATCTAACTAGGTAAAAAAAAAAAAAAAAAGTTACCTAGTTAGGTAGTTAACTGGGCTTTCAAGAGGCTGCTTTGCTTTCCTCTCATTGAGGATTGGGAACTTGGAAAGACTTCTTTAAACTCATTATTTATTCCAAGATGCTACTTGGACAAAGTTGTTCCTGTAGCAAGAGTTAACCCATTTTGGATTTAGAACCCTTTTGCAAAATCTATGTCAACACAATTTGCATTTCCTTAAACATCTAAAGCCTGCACTATTCTTCCCTCACCAGCCCCAAGCCCCATGATGGATGTCCCTCTTAGAGAACCCTGGATATTCAGGTAGGATCACAAAAACTAACTGAAACAGAAAACTCTCTGTTTCCATTCAGTTTGTTAATTTCAAATCACCCAGAGTTTTATTTATTTATTTATTTAAGACAGGGTCTCGCTATGTTACCCAGGCTAGCCTTGAACTCCTGGACTCAAATGATCCTTCCGCCTCAGCCTCCTGACCAAATTTTTAGGTAAAACTGTAGGATCCAGTGAAGTCACAAAATACCAGAGATTAATTAAAATATGTGGTTTATAATTGGATGTCCGCCCCTAATAACAGATCTGGGCCGTAATTGTCGCTGCTGGAGTCACAACTAGGGAAGCGCCGAGGCATTGTTATGTGTTTCCAGATAGAAGTCTACGGTACCACCTAGGAAGTATTCCTGCCAAAAAAATCAAATTTGAGTCTGATCAACTCTCTGGATCTAACAATTTGCAAAAAATACAGAAACAGAGGAGTATGTTAAATGACACAAAATCCAGACTATTGGCAATTTGACTGACAAATGATTTGGTTTCTTAAGTGGCAAGAAGGAAAAAAGAAATGGAGGAAATCTATAAATTAGAAGAGTCTTGAGAGCTCCATCAAACAATTACAGAGCATGGACCTTATTTGGATTTTGTTTCAAACTACTAAAATGTAAAATAAAATTTGAGATGGAGAAATTTAAACACTTATTGAATATTTTTATGAATCAAGGAATGATTGATTACTGAGATCTTTTAGGTGTGACAAAATTGTGGTGTGTTTTTTAAAGGAGCCCTTATCTATTGGGGCACATGCAGAAATATTTATGGATGAAATATTATGATGCACAAGATTTATTTCAAAATAATCTATTAGGTGAAGAGAGGAGCAGAAGGAGATGGGGATTAGATGAAAGAAGCTGGACTGCGGGTGATAACAGTGGAAGCCCAATGACGGCGGTAGAAGTTCATGACACCTGTATTCTGCCTCGGAAGGTGTAATGGACATTTTCCCCAACAAGTTTTTGAAACAAAGAAGGAAAAGAGAAAGTGAAGAGAGTAAAAAGACAAACCACAGACTAGATGATAATTTGCAATGCAAAACCAAGCCTGTTGCCAAAATATATGCAGAACTCCTGTAAATCAGTAAGAAAAAAATTCAGCTTAATGGAAAAATTAACAAGGGGACTTGAATAAGCACTTCGCAAAGGAAGATGATATCCTAATAGCCAGTAACTTTATTAATAGTGAGGTGCAAATAAAAACTCCCATGGGCTAGCACTACACCCTCAGCAGAATAGCTAAAGTTAAAAACAATACCAAGAAAATAGCACTTCTTGGCCTTTTGGCTAAGATCAAGTGTAGGCAGTACCAAGAAAAAGAAAATAAGAGAAAAAAAAAATGAGTGTCAGTCTGGCATGCTAATCACCACTGAAAATTTGTGTCCTGATTCCAAGAAGAAAGTTTGTAGCATGGTGACTAATCCTGCAGTGTTTGGAATCAACCAGAACTGGCTTGGAGTCGGGCTCTGCTCCTTGCTGGTCACACGACACCGGACAAATCATTTAAATGCCTGTATTTTAGTTTTCTCGTCCATAGTGGAGGTAATATACCTACTTCAAAGGGTGATGCAGGTTGAATAACATCTTGAGTACAAAGTGCTTCTCATGGTGTGTGGTGCACAGGAAACATTCAATAAGTGATGACAATTATGATTCCAATAATGTATGTTTGAAGCAGTTTTCCCCCTGCACCTCTTAGGTATAAGCTCCGCAGGAGCTGAGGTGAGTTGGAAGGTACAAGTGGGGAGGTTTTACAGCCATTGAAATTACACAAAAGCTACAACTTTGGTCTTGGAAGCCAAGCCTCACGTGGTCGTGGAGCTTTTCCAGATCAAGTAAACACAGCTCCCTCCAGTGACCTGCAAAACCCTCTGTCTGTCATCATTCAACTGCCCACTCATTGATTTATTCATTCAACAAACACTGATTGAATGTATGTTATGTGTAAGGCATTGAGCTGTATGTATTAGAGAAAGGTAAAACCAATTAAAAAATTTGATATAGTGCTCAGAACTAAATATTTGCTATTTAAATGTGTTTATTTCTTCAGAGGTCACTGGTTCTGTCTAGTGCTTTCTGTGTTGTCAGCTTGTAAGTCACAGAAAGACAATGCTTTTGTCTTCTGTTGCCTTTTAAAATCTCGCTTAACATAGAAAATGTCACAAATATTACTGACTGGCCAACAACATCGCGTTAAAGAAAAGGGTTTCAAGTCATACATTTTCTTTCATAGGGCTGGAATTATGTAAAAGTGAGCTTTATCATCAATGATTATAAAAGAGATTCACATTGTGGAAAATACAAAGGAGAAAATAGAAAATAATTGCAATCCTAGACAAAATCACATTAACATTGTGATGCGTATCATTTCAATTTTTTTCTAAATACTTTTACAAAATTAGGGTCATACTATGCATATTGTTTTAGAGCATACTTTTTATTTATTAATATATTTAGCATTTTTCCATGCTGTTGAATTTTTTCCTAAAACATGATTTTTAATGGCTGTCTAGCACTTACAAATACCATTATTTAACTGGTTGACTACTGTTAGATATTTGGATTTGTTTTAAATGTCTTTGTGGAAGAATATTTATGCACATTCCTTGGTGATTTCCATAGAAGAAATACAAGTGGAATTACAGGATCAAAAGCTGTAAACACTTTTATGGTTTTTAAAACATATTCTTAAATTGTCCTCCTAACATGTAATAATTCACAATTCCTGCAAGTGACTAGATGCTGGTTCCTATTTCTCATCACTTTGTGAACTTAGGCTATTGAATTATTTTAATCTATCCTGATTTAATAGGTGGAAAATGAAATCTTGTTTTAATTTGCTTTTGTGATAACTTGCATTTCAGCTGGACTTTAAACAAACAAAACAGCTTGGGTCATCATGTTCTGGGGAAGTGGAAGAGGTAAACAATATTTAATTCTGTGCACTAAATTGTTTAACTCAAACAATTCCCTCCCACCTATTACATATTGTTGACCACCGGGTAGATACACAATGTATGTTAACATGTTTTTGTAGAGTAGAAAGACATGGTGTATTTGTGATGGATCCAATGTAGAAGTGAGAGTGAAAGGAAGGACATGGTAGAGGCACAAAGGAGGTGAGGATCATGTGCGTTCGTCTCTTGTCCAGAAGGAAAGAATGAAAACAAAGGGAAAGGAAGGTAAGTTGAAATCAGATTGTAGAGGGCCTCGAATGCCAGGGTGAGGAACTAGGATGAAATGTAGGGGGCCATGGGGAGCCACTGAATGTCTTAAAGAAGAGTGGCATTATCAAAACAGTTATTTAGGAAAAATAACCTGGGAGGAGGATGGTTTGGAAGAGGGAAGTCTAGGGTGGTCACAGGTAACAGGTAGACAAGTAACTGCATTGAGATGAGACGTGTAGCAGGAAAACATTTGTCAAAGGGAACAGTAATAAAATGACTGAGGCCAAACTGAGGAGCTGGGGTGATGCAGAGAGGACATGAAAACCAGCCTCCTGGCCTCTGTTACCTGCCCATCACTTCAGAGACCCTTAGTCCTGAACAACAGAGACAGGACTAGATTCCTCCAGAGGTGACTGGGTGACTCCCATGATGCTGGTGAAGGTGTGGAGGTTCTGCAGGGTGCGGCTCCCACTGCCCTCGGGAGAGTTCCAAAGGCCTGGGGAGCCCCACAGGCTACCCAGAGAGTGCTTTGTTGAACACACTCAAGTTGCCTCAGATAATAGGGTTTAATTATGGCCAATGAATAAGCCCACCAGCAAATAAGGTGGGCAGGAATCCATTTCTGAGGCTGCATAGCTGAGCTGCGAGGGTAACTGGAACATTTTTTTTTTTTTCAGTTTGAAAGCAGTCACTGTTTATTAACTGACCAGATTACAAAAATAATCCTGGTAGAATACCTTAGTTCATCCTTCTCATAAGCCTGTCGATCTGGTCTTCCCTGTTGCCAGCATCTCCGCCTTCTACAAAATGGGCTTTTTCTTCATTCCACCCATGTGGATGATAACTTGAAGGGCCACAGAAGTTATTTGCTTCTTTGAAGCATTTTCCAACGGTATAGAGCTCATGAATCAGATACTCCATGCAGATGATGCCATATTTACTGAGAGATCGAGCAATCAGTTATCTGTCAATGCAATTTGCTTCTTATTGATTTTGCCATAACCACGCTTGTAGATTAGTTCATTTACTGTCTTCAGGTTTGGGTACCGCCATGCAATATATGGTTCTACAGTCCTCAGCATGTTAATTGAAGCCTTGTTGAGCTTAACAAAGTTTCCATTGAAGATCTGGCAAAGGTGAAGATGCTGCAACACCTTTCGGACCTTTGGGTCACACTGATGATACCTCTGATCCTGATGACAAATGCCAATTTGGGTTCTGCAGGTCCATAGAAGTTGCCGGCTTTTCTTGCCATCGTAGCCATCCGAACCTCAGTTCTGTACATCTGCCTGTATTCCTTGTGATAATGCTTAGCTTTTTCGTAGATAAGCTTCCTCCTTCCCTTTCGAAGCATCTTTTGGACAAACTTCTTTCTCAGGCATTTGACCTTCAGCTCTGCAAAATTCTTTTGCTTTTCCTTGAGGGTTTCTGGCACAGCAAGAACCTTCTTTTTCTTCTCTTCGACACCCTCCATGGTTCCAGCCGGAAAAGAGGTGCAACAACATATTTTTAAGATGCAGTAGTACTTTACATCATGCAGCAACAGCTAGGTGACAAAATCTTCTAGTCATCCCCCGTTCAGGTTCAGCTTCACCGGATTCAATCCAGCGCATTCACACAGTGTCCTGTGCGCACACAGAAGGGCCCTGTGCTTGGTTTAATGCTCTGTTGTCAACATCTTGGAATTCTTAATAATTTTACTATTGAACTTGCATTTTTAAGTAAAGTCCATGAGACAATGAAGCCTTCGTGGGAATAGAGAAGGTATTGAAATATGCATATCTTTACCTGCCTGCTCATATATACTAACAGCATTTCCAATGTTCCATTGGCACAGATTTCCAGTGGACCCACGATGCACAAGAGTTCAGCAACACTCAAACCAAGTAGAATACGAAGTAGGTGTGTTGAGTCTATGACTGGGTAAGAGGTGGCACTGACATGCCCAGAGGCAGTGCCTTCCGTCCACACCTGGACTAGCTTCAAAAAGAGGGCACACTAAGAAACACCAACAACCAAGGAAGCCTTTGGTGTCTTTTCTTACCTGTGTTACTTCCCTATATTAGCCAACCTTGTACACTGAAAATAATGCCATAGAAGGAAGAGGAAGATAGGGTGACCCATGGTTCCAGTTCTTTTCAGTCCTTTCTTATTCATCAGCAGCCCAGAGTTGAGACTGTTGGTGGAATGTGCATGTATCAAGAAGTGAAATAAAAACAGATGAGTTCATTTTGTGCAAAATACAAATGCATGTATGAGCTACGAAATAGTATACAGATTGTGTAATTTCAATGATTCTGCATACGAATTACAACTGGCATTTAAAACTGGCATTGCACAATAAGATGATGGTATTAGATGGATGGTAAAATTTATGCTCATAAGTTTAACTTTCAACTTTTCTTAGAATGACATTGCATAGCAAATAGTAATAACCATGACCCAGCAAGATCAAGACCTTGGAAGAAAGGAAAAAGCTTTATATCATTTTCATTTTTTTCCCCTGCTTTTTGAACAAGGGATCCCACATTTTCACTTTGCACTGGGCCTTGCAAATTATGTAGCCATCCCTCTCCTCAATATGTGTATAAACTCTGAAACAAATTAACTGGTTTTGAATCCTAGAGTTAACACTTGCCGATCTTGGGCAAATTGTTAACCTTTGCAAGGCACAGTTTCCTCATGTGTTAAATGGGAATATTAAGAACTCAACTCACATAACCATAAAGTCATTATATGGATTAAATGAAATACTGTAAACAAAAAATCTTAGCAGCTTGTCTGCCATGCATGCGTAATAAACGTTAGCTCTCACAATCACAGTAATGTGGTAGCTGTTGCAGGGAAACCACGAGCCACGCGGTCGCTCACTGTGCCTGGTGTTCGGCCATACGGCGCTGCTGGTGCGGCATTGCTGTGCGCTTCACTCTGCCTCCCTCCACTTAGCTGACTCCCTGCCCCTGTGGCACATGCAAACTCCGCGAGGGAAGACATGGCAGTCTTCTAGTGTGCACCACACCTGTGGGCTGATCACTCATAAGGCACTGCCATCTTACAGATGTGGACTCCAGAGAGGTCACCCTTCCTTGGTCCCAGTAAGGGATAGCAGGCTCATATGGTGCACAGCATAAGAAACTCTTCTTAGGAGGAGGCCAGAAGGGCATAGCAATTGTTTAGACGCTTCCCGACAGAGGGCAATGTAATGAGCAGGCACCTTGCCCTGCTTGTCCAGGACAAAGGCTGGCTGTCCTCTGAGGTGGTCTTTGGAAATCAAAAAAATGGGTCCTTTCGATGATTTTGTTGCCTACTAGGGATCAGACCGATGCATCGTACATTTCCATATATGGAACACACAACCCTGGAATCACGATACTATCTTTCGAATGCACAGGAAAAGATGACACACTGATACTGACATCACAGTCTTGGCACGGAGGCAGCATTACTCCAGCAGACCAGCAGCAGGGCTCCTGAGGGTGTGGTCCGCACAGGAACCCGCAGTCCTGCGAGTGCAGACCCCTGGGCCACAACCTAGACCTACCGAATCAGAATATCTGTGAGTGGGAGGCCCGGGGATCTATTCTAATAGGCTCCCAGGTGATTCTGACCGTGGCTACTTTTGAGAGTTGCAGGCAGCAGAGGGCAGAAGAGGGTGGAGGATGATGAAGGGGAATGAGGAACAAGGAAACTTGTTTTCTCCAGGTGCTATTAACTCAACCCACGACAGCTGTGTTCTTCCCCACGCTGTGCCTGGGCGTTGCCCGGGAGCCAGAGCCCACAGGTCCTCTGTCCTCTCGGGACTCTGAGTGACAGCTGCTGTGTCGCCCAGTCCAGAGGTTTTCTGAGGGTGGAAGGAGGACCCGGATCTGAGGATGAGGAACAGAGTCACACTGAGGACTCTGAAGGAAACATTTGAAGATTCTACTGAGAAGGTTTCCGTGTGCTCTGAGCCAGCAGGTATCAAACTCTATTACACCTACCCTTGGGTTGTAGGAAGACGTTCTGGTGGGTGCAAGCCAGGATAGTTTTATGGAAACCAATTTCTAGATCTTCACCTTACACAGATATTTGTTCCTAAAATTGGTCTGCCTGAGCGTGGGTTAGCATTCCACAGCTTGGCCTTCCCTCCTCACGATCCCTCTGCTCCCACTTTGGAAAAGGAAGACAGACCTTTCTTCATCCCTTCAAGCTGGCTAGGCACCCCGTGGCCTGAGAGCTTAAAGACTGGCCTTGTTATGGAAGGAAAAGCAACTGGCATAATGACTCCCCTGAAAAGAAGTGAGTGCCAAATGCCACTATATGCTGCAAAAACTCCCAACCTTATCTCGTCTCAGAAGATTCCTGATAACTTGCCTTTTTGTACTTACTCTGGCCAAAGAATCCAAGTTATCTGAGTGGCAAATAAAAGCAAACAACAAGGGACCCGAACTTTGAAATGCATTCAGTTTGGAATGCGTTCCTGACCCCACCACCTCCTTGCAGTAGGCAGGGGCTTGTCGTCCTTAGTGGGAGGAGGGGGCCGCTCTCCCCTGCATACAGTATCTACAGTACTGGGCTGGAAAAGCCATCAAAAGCGTTAAAGGTATTAGCGTGTTTACTCCACATTCCTACCTATCTACTGCCCAATTAACATGATTCACAGCTGAGAAAATAATACTCTCCTCCGTCAGAGATAAATTGGGTCCCAGAACTGTGAAACACAGGGGAGAGAGGCAATGATGTTTATAAAAGTTATTGCAAACAAATGCACTTCAAAAGGAACTGCGGTGACAGATTCTGTTTCACAGGGTCCTCCCAACGCTTCTCAGCCTCCCAAGACCCTTCCTCAGACTCTGCTGGGTGTTTTCACCACAGGCCTGCTGCAGTGTGGTGCAATGTGGTGCAATGTGTGGGATTTATCTTGTCCACAGCCTAGACCTGCCCTGTCCGACACGGTAGCTACTGGACACGTGAAAGGTAGCCAGTCCCACCTGAGGTGTGCTGTAAGTGTCAGATTCACACCGGATTGCAAAGATGCAGGACAAAACCTAATGTAAAATCTCTCATTATTTTTATATTGACAACATGCTGAAATGATAATATTTTGGACGTACTGGGTTAAATACAATATATTATTAAAATTCACTTCACCTGTTTCTTTTTACTTAAAAATGTGGTTACTAGAAAATTTAAAATAACATGTGCCTCCCCTTTGTGCCTCCCATTACGTTCCTATGGCACAGTCTCTCAGTCCGGACTGCGGGTTGCGCGGCCTCGGACACAGGCTGGTGGGAATGTGAGAGCCCAGTGCTGACTAGTGAGTGGAGTTGGGGAGATCTGGGGCTGACAGTGACCCCTCTTGCTGCAAAGAGGTATATTTGTGGCAATTGCTGCATGTGGAGCCCAGGCTAACAGATTGTAATCCTGCCTTCCTTCTGGTTCTAACGCTTAACCTCAAAGGAACTTTAATATTTAAACCAAATGGCATGTGAGATTTCAGTAGGCTGATGGATTGCTCTCCCCTCAGCCATTTGAGAAATCCTACTGAGGCCTCTGCTCAGCTGAGTTCTAGTTGCCGCCGTATCCCAATGAAAGTCTGGCAGGCACCGATGAGCTGATGAGATTTTTTTCTCACTTGTTTGATATTAAATAGAAAAGCCTTTCAAATTAAACGTTTACAGATAGTGTGAAAATTGGAAGTGTGGGTTTTAGCTGAGCCAACTAGAACAGATCCAAAGACTGCACTTGCCTGATGGTTAGAGAACAGTGCTTCTGGATCCCAGCGTTAGCTGCACCACCAGTCTGGGGTAGTGTGAGCGGTTTTGCCAGTTTCCTGGCAAAAGGTGAATTACTCACATACTGAGTCCACCAGGTCTCTCCTACTGTGAGTATAGCTCTCTGCTAAACACCATGACCTAAGACAGCAAAAACTTTGTGGTCTAAGCCAAGAATTTAGAACTTGTGAATTATGAGGCTGAGCCCATTTGTTCTGTTCAGAACTATATGCCTGACATTATGTAGGACCCCTGCATGGGACCTCCAAATAACAATGACAACAACAACAATAATAATAATAATGGCAAATGTTTATTGAGCATTTACTATGTGCTTTAAATATATGAGCTCATTTAATCTTCAATGCTATGTGACATAAAGGGTTTTTTAAAAATCCATTTTGTTTTTTACATTGCCCAAGATTACATAGTAAGTGGTTGAGCCAGATGCAAACCCCAGTTGTATGACCAGACACTCAGAATGGCTCTGCTATTCTTGTAGAGAATAAATATTAAAATCTCAATGGTGTTCATCAGAAATAGCAAAAGGACAAATCAGAACTTCTTCCATCAGAGGGGCAGGAGCAATGACCCAAATATAAATGCTTTATCTTTATAATAGGGCCTTTTGGCTTAAAAGGACCAGACCAGGTCTCTAGTAAGGATGTTAGTGCACACAGACCTACCTGAGAATGGCTTCCAGCTTTTATCTTAGTAGAATCTTCCTAAAATTGGAGGTCACACGGTATAGACAACACCATCTTTCTTTCCCTGGGAAAATTTTTCTTCAAATAAAATCATGTCCTTAATCACAGGCATGTACAAGTGAGCTGCTCGGACCTCCACAAGCTCATCTATCTAAATCCCCAGAAAATGGTCCTAGGAAGACACACACAACCCGTGGGGCACACAAAATGAAGTGAAACTACCTGTGAATGGGGTTAGGAGATCTAGATTTGAATTCTAGTTCTGCCATTCACCACTCATGTGGGCCCCACTGAGCCTGTGTCCAGTCATCTTCTCATTAGGTAGCAAAAGTTGATCAAATTGAGCTTTCCAAAAAAAGAACCTTCTCCCGGTCCATGTGGGAAAAAGGGTAAGTCTTGCCTTGCTGGGATTTTCTTGAACTAACAGCTATGCCTATGTTGAGCTTTCACCTCTAAAAATGTTCCCTGCCTTGCCAATTCCCTGTGGAGGGTGAGAAGGACCAAGGCAAACTTTCTCCAAATGACTCTTTCCTGAAGACGAACACAGAGCAGGAGGAAAGAGATTGGGGAAGTTGAGAGGTTGAGCAAGAATCTAAGAGGGACCTGTCTAAAGCCAAATGCACCATGGAGCTAGCCCTGCAGTGAGAAGCTTTTGTAGAAAGGCTACAGAATTTCTGTTGCCCCACCCCTCCCCCAGCCACATACCTCCTTTTCTTTCCTCAAATTCCCCATGAGGCTATATCAAGAAGCGGGTGCGGTGAACTTTTGGGCTCCATGAAGAAAACTTTTTTTTTTTTTTTTTCAATTTAATTTTACAGAATCAAAGAGTCTAACAGTATATCTTGTTAGATACAGTATGTCCTCATAATGTATACATTATTTCTTGTACAATGATATGAAATAATATGGGAAACATTCATGATAAATTATTAAGTGAACAGTGCAAGTTAAAAACAATAGTTTCATATTTTTTTCCCCACCCCCCCCCCTTTCCCGAGTCAGCACCTTCAAGTGTTACCACTCCCCATACGGTGCGCAATGCACTCATTGACTTTTTTTTTTTAAGTCAGTATTCCAACAGAAAATATCTATGGATGGATGGTGAGTAAGAATGCTGTTTGAGAAAGGCTTTAGAATAAAAGAGAATCTTTTCCTTAGCTGAGGAGCTTGGAGAAGGAAAAGCGTAGCGCTACCACAGGATTACCTTCCTAGTCCTGTTGTCCTTGTGCCAGGCTGTCACGTCACCTGCCCAATCAGCACAAGTTGTGATGCAGCGTCTCCCACGGTACAGTGCTCAGGGCTGTCAAAGCTACAAAAGCAAACAAAGCCTTAACACGCGGCCTGATTTGAGGGGCCAGTTGGGAATTTGGACATAAGAAACCGAAGCCCTCCAGGCCAGTCAGAGAAGGTACTGGCAGCCTTCTAGGGCACGTGCTCCGTTCCTCAGAAGGGCTCAGAGCCCGCGGGCTGACGGACGGAGAACTGTGTGGTATGTTAGGCTCTGCCTGAGAGGAGTCCCTAACGCCTCTGTCCCCTCAGGGTCCACACGCCTGTTCTTCACGGAGCCCCTCCGGGGAACCCTTTCTACGCATCTCATTAACCCTTCTAGGCCTGTCACGTCTTACTTTTCAAAGAATGGCTGTTGGCTGTAGTACGTAGAGTCTCTTCGATAACTTTCCTAAACCTTGAAGCTTTAACTTTCAAATAACTTAGTAGGTTTGATGCACATAGGGATAGAAACGGTGTAGCCTGTCGTCAATGTGCCGTGCTGAAAACATTCCACAACGCGTGTCCGCTCTGCAGCTCACTTAACTTTTCCAGATGTGGCTGGCTGGGCGGCCGAGTTGGTGACGTTGCAGATGGATGGCCACAGCCCCACGGTGGGCGGATGAACATGGCACCTTTGATGTCATAGGGCGACTCTTCTCATCCGTTAGCCAGAAGGAAAAGCTATTTTCTTCTGTAGAGACCTCAGTTCATTCCTACCTCAAGGAGACCGTATAATCCTCAGCACACTATAGCACTCAGGACTGAGGTCTGCTCTGGTTTCTACCCACTGAGCATGTAGCCAGCAGCCCCTGTGGGGTCAGAATAAATCTAATGCCAAGGAAGGCTTTAAGAGAAACCCAACAGAAGATTGTTCTCTTAAAGGGGGATGCTGGTTTATATACATATGTACACATATATACATATATATGTATGAAAATGCTTGCATTTCACCTGTTTAATCAAATTTCATCCTAAGCACACAAAACAAGGCATCCATGTCCCTTATGGTAGACATTTCATCCTCTCACATCCTGCTCGTAGAAATTTCAAAGTATAATGGCTCCCCTCTTCCAAGGAGGAAAATATAGTGATAATTGAAATCTAAAGAAGAGAAAGAGCTCTTTATCCTTCCATCTTCCTGGCAGACAGAGGTAGTCAAAGAATTTGGGGGTTTTCTTCTTCAGCAAGATGGGGTATGGTGAAGACGTGCATATCACAGTAGCCTTGGTTTAAAATAAGCTCCATTGTTTGGTGTTTAGGTAAGTTATTGAACCTCTAGGTACTTGCTACATAACAGGCCCTCCATATTTATAGCCACTTGTAACAGTAAAATGGAAATCATTTTTTTGCTTCTAGTTCAGTGCAAGGTACATGAGACTGGTTATTAAGGACCCCATAGGAGCTCAGATGATTAGAAGTTATATTTGGAGGCTGATACGAGGCCCACAACACAGAATTTGATTAGTGGCTTATTTGAGGAGGGTTACCCTGTCCCAGCCCTTTTCTCAGATGGATGATAAATTAAAAACTATATTTGTAAGCAAATGATTTTGGAAGCTTGTTAAGAACAATGTTATTATACCTTATTGAAAGATCTACTATAGAGTTGGTTTTTCTAAAGTGACAAGTGACACTTTTTTAAAGTGACAATGAAAATTGCATTACATTTTTAATATTATTTTGTTTAGGAAAATTCAGGACCCATGAAGTTTTTAGGACAGCTGTTGTCTTTGAGAGCTATGATCTGATACAGTGAAGTCCATGAAGACCTAAGGGATCAAAGTGGAAAAACAGTTTCAGAGGTAAGTTTACTAAAACTACTTTTATACTTGCATTTCCCTCCAAAAGAGCAATGGGCTTGTCAGATAATATAGGATCCCTGCCCAAGGTATTTTGCATTTGATGTGGCAGTAGAGCTGTGAGACTCTCAGCTCTTTCAACAGGACACCAATGATTAACAACGATGCTTCTCTCCTCTCTATGAAATCATAGAATCACCGAACACGGAGTTGTAAGGGAATAGAGAACTCGAGCCCAACATCCTCATTTTATAAATAGGAAGACTACGGTGGTGGTAGATTGTGTCTTTTGTTCATTATTATTTGTTTCTTCCCCACCCTCCCCGTGCTTCCTTGCCCCATTGCCTATGGCTTGGCCAATGGAATGTGAGTGGATATGGCATTTGCTCCAGAGCAGAGACTTTCAATGCAATTGTGTGGAGTGGCTGGGGTCCTCTTGTTTCAGCCTTCCACCAGGAGAAGAGCTACCTTGCATGTTCACCTTCAGTGTGGATTTTGGAGTGAAGCAGAGCTACAGTCAATCCCCATCCTTTATATAGTATGAGCAAGAAGTCAATGTTTTTCTAAATCCCTGAGATATTAGGGTTGCTTGTTTTACAGCTTAACCTAGTGAGAGCTGACTAATACAATGTCCCAGGAAGTAGAAGTGATTCATACCCAAAGTCACATAGACACTGTGACACAGCCTGGGCTAGAACACAAATGTCCTGATTAGAAGCTCTCTACTACACTTTGGCTTTCCAGGTATATTTCCCAAACCTGGTAGTGCTTGGCATAAAATAAGTACTCAATAAATATTTGTTGTATGAATGAATCAATGAATTAATGGGAGAAAAAGGGTTTTGGGGAAAGTTCTTATGGAGCTGGTTCAATATGTGGAATAGCACCTAGTTTGGTACTTCTACTATTATTAATTCTGAGCATTTTGGGATGTCAACCGTGTGTCTGGCATTTGGTAAGTGCTGAGAAGTATTATCTCGAGTTACCATCCAATCCTATAAGGCAGATATTTTTAGTCTTATTAATAGATAAGCAAATTGAGGCTCAGAGAGATTAAGTGATTTGCCTAATCACGTAACTAGGAAGTGACAGAAACAGAAACAACCACAATTTTTCTAACTCTGAAGCCTGGGTGCTTTCTACAGTTTCTTTGCAGGAGATAGAAATGACAGTTTGGGTCATTTACAGACAATTGAAATATGCAACTTGTATCAAGGCAGGGCCCCTCTAAGGGGGTAAGCTGGAAGAGCTTCCCACACAGTATGCGACAGCCATGGTATGCTAGGAGTAGGTCACACTTGGACCTGAGATGCTGGTTCCTTCAGTCCTCAGTGTATGTGAGTGCAGTCTGGGACCAGCACCCTTAGGTGGAGAGCAGCCTCATTAGTTCATCTCTATATGCCATGCAAATATTCGCAATTTTCTATATGTGCCATGACATGAAAAAGTTAGGGAAGCCCTGGATGAGAATCAGTAGTTCCAGGTCAATCTAGCTACTTTGTGGGTAGTTTTTAGAAAACTTTTTCAGCCAAGTTTTCAATGGACCCTGGCTTTACTATTTTGTTGCCCACATTTTCCATTTGTCCTTAATCCATTGCTTATAATTTTTTTGTTGGTATTCCTGTAAATCACCTTAGTCCCTGTGGAAGGTCAAAAGCAATTGAGGCAAGTTTCGATTGCAATTAAAAGTGAGTTTATTTAGGTGGAAGCAACCCAAATGTCCATTTACATATGGATGAATGAACAAAATATGATATAAACACACAGTGGAATATTGTTCAGCCTTAAAAAAAAAAATCCTGTCACATGCTACAACATGGATGAACCTTGACGACGTGAAGTAAGCCAGTCACAAAAAGACAAATGCCATATGATTCCACTTGTATGAACCATCTAGAGTAGTCAAACTCATGGAAACAGAAATTAAAATGGTGGATGCCAGGGTGTAGGGGAGGGGAATGGGCAGTTTTTGTTTAATGGGCACAGAGTTTCAGTTTTGCAAGATGAAAAAGTTTTAGAGATTGACTACACAATAATGTAAATATACTTAACTACTGAGGTGAACACAAAAAAATAGTTAAGATGGTAAAATTCATATTATGTGTATTTTGCCACAATTAAAAAAAAAAGAAGAAGAAGAAAGAATGAGCAGTAAAAGTGAGCTTATTCACTCCAGAGGCTCCAGTTACGCTGCTGCCAGTTGTGATATTGCTACAGTCTTGGCAGCATAGGACATACTACCTGACTGCTCAATTGCTTCTTATAGTGAGTCTTAAAGTCCTGTTGGTTCTTCCAGTAAAATGTCTTCTGCCCAGGGCAGGCTACGTAATTTATGGAGTCCACAGAAAAATGGAAATGCAGGACTTTTTATCCCAAAAGCAGTGCTGTTGAAGTTACATAAGAAGCTTTTTCCTTCCATGTTCTCTCTCTCAACTTGTCATGGTGTTTTTTTATTTGCTATTTACTATCATTCTAAATAAAGAAAAATTTAAATTTAAAATATTACCATTCATTTTTATATTGTGCAATGCCATTTTAAAATACAAATATAAGAGCATTTAACTTGTAGTTGAAATCACCAAAATAACACAGTTCGTATTTCATAGCTCACACCTGCGTTTGCATTTCATTCTTACCAGAATAGTAGAAACACTACGCAAGGAGGACGAGAAGGACACTGATGAGTAAAGAAAAAAACAAAACTATGGTTTGCCCTACCTATCGCTTTTCTTGAATGTCACCATTTTCAGCATAAAGGGTTGGCTAATACAGGGAAGTAACACAGGTAAGAAAAGGTATGACAGGCTCCTGTGTTTGTTCATATTTCTTGGAATGCCATTCCCTTCTTTCTGTGTTCTAACCAAGTTTGAAGAGAAAACATGGCCTCCTAGGGGTATCAGACCCTCTGCTTACTCAGTCACAGAGGTCACACGCTTCCCTTGTCCTTACTGTGAATTGCACTGAACTCCCAAGCATCATGAGCCCAGTGGAATATTGTGCTCAGGGGCATCCTGAATGTTCTATGTACATGGGCGGGGGAGGGGGCAAGGATGGCAAGGAACAGCAGACAAGGATTGTGCCTATGGCCTCTGCTCATGCATATGATCCACTGTCCCACTGGACTTTGCTTACAAAACACAAGTTCAAAGACAAAATTATGAGAATTTTAGGACAATGATAGCGGAGAATTAAAGTGCAGGGCCTTTCAGAGTTCACATGCCTATGAAGTCAGCCTTGTTTCTCACTCCATTTCTTACTTTCCATTCCCATAGCCACCATTCTAATGCCAGCTGTCCTCACCTTACAACTCAAGGATCAATGGATTTCTAAACTGGTTTCCTGACTCCCACTTTCTTCTGTTTTAATGTAGCCTATAAATTATTGCCAGTTTGATTTTCCTAAAGCAATGCTTCTACACATGACTTCACTGCTTCAGACCTTCAGTGGTGACTCATTGTCTATCAGGCTCAAATTCTTCATCACAAAATTCCAGGCCATCCACATTCTGGTCTTAATCCAAATTTTTATCTTTCTTTTCCCCTGCACCTTTGACCTCCATCCGGATCTGTCCAATCAAGCTGAATGAAGGTGTTGCCTAATGGATTATGTCGGATCTCAGAATGTACTGAGGTCCCAAAATATGGTATCTGGAAATTGAGAAGATAGCAGAAGCAGAAAGGGCACTCTCAGAAAGGACACCACCTTTCTCTGTGGGGGATGGTCATGAAATTCTCTGACCTACCTTCCCTGAAAGCAGGTTGTAAGACCCTCATGTGAAAGGTGTTCTGCCCTGTGCCCAGAGGAAGGAGTGCTGTACAGAGAGGCCAAGAAGAATCTGAACAACCACTCTTGTGGTTGTAATGGGGGACAGGGGCCACAGCTACAAGCTGGCTTGAGCCAACATTACTTTCTGTGATGCTGCGAATGGAGGAGGTGCAGAGGAGGAAGCATCTAGGTGAAAGCAAGCCAGCTCTCTGGTCTCTCATGGCACTCTCCCATGGGGTGTGAGTTTTATGTCCCACTGCTCGCCAAGGGCACCCAAGTTGGGAGGGGAACCCTCCTTACCCTTTCACTGGGCTCCAAGTCTCTCTGGATTTGGTCTGTGCCACTGTCCTTTTCTCTCTATCTTCTTCTTTCTCAGCTTTGCAGTTTTTCTCGGTGGGGTTCCCAGATGTCTCTGTTGTCTCTCCCTGTGATCCACACCCAAGTGTCAATTCTTCGCTCTCCTTGGTACAACCTTCTACCCTTCAGCCAGGACAGTCCGACAAGTAATGTCACTAGTCGGCCATCTTGGCTCCCCTCCAGATTCATTTCTCTACTGAGAGTTTTTATCATAATGGGTATGGAATTTTGTCAAATGCTTTTTCTACATCTGTTGATATGAGCACGTGGTTTTTCTTTTGAAAAACCTGTTGATGAGCCTATTGATGTGATGGATGGCATTAATCCATTTTTAAATGTTGAACAAACTTTGCATACCTGTGATAAACACCACATTGTCTTCACCTAAGAAGGGTTTCTCATGCCCCTTTACTGTCAATGTCCTCCCCATACCATTAGCTTTTGGCAACCTCTGATCTGATTTCTGTCCCTATAGTTTTGCCTTTTCCACAATGTCATTGAATAGACTCAAACAGTATGTAGCCCTTTGTTTCTGGCTTCTTTCACTTAGCATAAAGTGTGTAAGATCCATCCATATATTTGTATATATCAGTGATTTGTTTTCCTTGTATGCACATACCAGAGTTTGTGTATCCACTCACCAGTTGATGAGCATTTGGGTATTTTCAGTTTGGGGCTATTATAAGTAAGGCTAACACAAACATTCATGAACAGGACTTTGCTGTAAACATTCACGTATAGGTCTTTGTGTCAACACATGTTCATTTCTCTCAGTAAATACATTGGTGTAGGATTGCTGGGTCATATGGTAAGTGTATTTTTAACTTTATAAGAAACAGCTTAGTTGTTTTTCCAAAGTAAATATACCACTTTTGCATTCCCACCAACAAAGTATAAAATTTCTGGTTGCTCTGTATCTTCACCAGAACTTGGTATTATTAGTCTTTTAAATTTAATTTTAGTGATTCTATAGGTGTGTGGTGGTATCCCATTATGGTTTAAATGTGCATTTCTCTCTGACAAATGACATTAAGTATCTCTTACTGTGCTGATTTGCCATGGTATGTCCTCTTCGGTGAAGTGTCTGTTTAAATATATTACCCATTTTTTAAACATTGGGTTTTTCTCATTATTAAGTCAAAAGATATATAAATATATATTCTAGATGTCATCTGTCAACTGTGTTTTGCAAATATTTTCTCCTAATCTGTGATTTATCTTTTCATTTTTTTTAATGCTAGTCAAGTGAAGCAGTGAGAATGGAGAAAGAACAAAGGAATCTTTAACTGCTTGTAATCCATCAGTGCTTGTACCACTGCACTTGGACCAGCCATCTTTTCATTTTCTGTATAATATCTTTTAAAGAGCAGAAATGTTAAATTCTGGTGAAGTCCAGTTTATCAATATTTTCTTTTCTGACCTATGCTTTTTGTGACTTATCTAAGAAAACTTTGTCTAACCCAAGGTCACAAGGATTTTTCTCCTATATTTTCCATAGAAAGTTTATAGTGTCAGCTCTAATATTTAGGTCTGTGATCCAAATCTAGTTAATTTGTACATATGATTAAGGAAACATTTACTATTTGATGTGTACCTACGTCTCCCAGAATACAACCATCAAGCATCTAACTCAGGAACAAAAAGACATATTTTATGGCATGAAGACCAGGGCCCTGCAGGAAAGCTTGAAATTGTTTCTCAGAAACTCCAAATAGGAATATGTCTTTTACCATTTGGGGGGAGGATTAGCACAGCTTTATTATTTAAAGGTTTGTATTTCAATTAATTTTGAAATATCAGATCATAAATGCTATATGAGAATCAAATCCTTATGTGGGCTGGCAGATTAAGAACATCCCTCTGAATATTCTTAACTTGCTGGATGTTGAGAAAACTTACAAACCTGTTTCATTATCTGTGAAATGGGTGTAATCATACCTAACATGAAGCTACATTACAGGCATGTGTGGACTGATTGAGAAATCCTGTAGAGGGGCCAAATTTAATACATTAACTGCCATATGAGTTGTATTTAACTCACACTAGTTTTGAGCCCAGGGCCTCGTGAAGCATATGTAATTCACACATCTGTTCACCTTGGGAGCTGTGAGAACTATTTTTCAAGTAGCATATAACTCATATGCCGAAAACAATAAAAAAAATTTTTTTTCATTAAATTAGGATCATTTTGTTTTCAAAGTTTTTATTCTATTTTTTGTAATAAAACACCAGTTCCAAGGAAAAATATTTTTTCCCTAGCATGGCAGTCAATGTGTTAATTGTGATTATTGCTAATTATACTATTCTTAATTAAAACTGCTGCCAGAAAACCTGCAGATGACATCGGGGGTCCATTGATGTGCTTTCTTCCATTGCATGTGCTGTGAGCATATTATTCCTAATTATTGCTTTGGCAGTCACAATGTCTAACTCCATAGGTGTTTATTCCATTAGTGATTCATTATTTTTGAAGTATTATTCTGGTAATAATGAGTCTATGCTACAGGCCAAGGCCCTCTGTGATGAAATATTATTTTGTGGGATTTGTGACTCCTCTCCGATGGAAGCAACCTCAATATGTCATGCCCTCAACACTTGGCATAGTGGGTTAAAATAGGATGGGAGAAAATGATTTCAGTTCAAATGCTGGATTTTTTTTTTTTTTCGCCCTGGGAGCAGGTGCCTTCCCATAAATATTTTCCTGAAATGGAAGTTGCCATGGGAAGTGGGTGGGTGGTCTAGATATCAGACTGAGGCACTGGCAGTCAGGGGTCTGGATCTATCTTTGTGTCTAAAGGCCCAGGGCAGTGGCAATAAATACACAAGTCCAAAGGACTGATGTGGCCCTGAGCCTGAACTCAGCAAAAAGATAAAGAGAACTGCCTTCCAACGACTATTGTTAAACACTTAGCACTTTGTGTTTGTGACAGGCTTTCAACCTTTACTTACTCTTCACTGCAGCCCTGTGAGTTAGGGCAGGACTCTCACAGTTGGCTCATGAGGAGAAAACAGCCACCGGGAGGTAGTAATTGGGGCTTCCCTCTCTGCTGGGCCTTTTCAGCTGGTCTCCGGCTAACATTGTGAATTACAAGTTTTTAGCAGTCAGCGTCCCTAGCTCTTTCAGTCAAGTTTTTTCATCCTTAACTTTTTAGTACGAAAAATACTTAAAATACTCAATAGTAGAAAGAAAAGTTTAGTAAACTCCTATGTATTAATCTTCAACAACTATAGAGACATGACCAATCTAATTTTATCTATATGCCACCCACTTCCTTCCACCCTGATAAATTATTTTAGAGCAAATCACAGACCTCGTAGCTTTTGATTTGTAAATATTTTGACACCTATCTCTAAGAGATAAGGGTTTTCTTTTGAAACAAATTATCATACTTAAAATATTATCAATAATTCCTTTATATCCAGTCAATTACCCCAAATATTTTGTCTTCAGTTTCTTTTAGGTTCCATACATTACAATTAGTTGGTGTCTCTGAAGTCTCTTTTAATCTAGTGGTTCCTGTTTGTGTTTTTGTTTTTCTTTGCAATTTATTTGGGAAACCAAATCATTTTTCTTGTAAGATTGTGTTCTGCCTTTTTGCTGATTGCATCCCCATAACATTTTTAAAATAACTTTATTTGTCCTTTGTGTTTTCTGCAAATTGGTGGTTGGAACTAAAGACTTGATCAGATTACGTTTGATTTTTTCCCCCCAAGAATCATAGTGTTGTCTACCTCCAGTAGAAGGCACACGGTTGTTCTCTTTTCATTAGCAGCCATTGATGATTGTGGCCTGGATCCATTAATTCATTAGAGGTTTCAAAATGGTGATATTCTATCACATCATAGCTGGAATAATTCTATAAAGAGAAAATTCTCCTCACCTACTTTTTGGCTAACCAATGATATCATCTATATAGGAAAGGCAAGATAAATATTTGATTCTTTCCCTTATATTTTAACAAAACATTGAGTTCTCTAGCATTCTCCAAAGTTATGTAATTAGGTTTTTTAAAAATTTCAATATGATTTTAAGGATTTAAGCACGTTTATTTTACTTTCTTAGAATTATTATTATTGATGATGCCCAAATTGTCCCGTTTGGCCAGTGACAGCCCCTTCAAGTTGGCTTCTGAGTCTTTTTGACATTATTCCTGTGTTACCACAAACTGGGTGGCTGAAAACAACAGAAATGTATTTATTGCCTCGGTTCTGGAGGCCAGGAGTCTGATATCAGGATGTTGGTAGGACTGGTTTCTTGCAGAGGCTCTGAGAGAGAATCTGTTCCATGCCTCTCTCCTAGCTTCTAGCCTTTGCTGGCAATCCTTGGTGTTCCTCAGCTTACCAACTCATCACCCCAGTCACTGTCTTCATCATCACATGGTGTTCTTTCCCTGTCTCTGTCTGTGTCCAAATTTCCCTCTCCTTATACAGACACTAGTCATTGGATTTTGGCCACCTTAATTCAGTATTGCCTCATTTTAACTTGATTACATCTTTAAAGGACCTATTTTTAAATAAGGTCACATCCATAGGTACCTGGTGTTAGACCTTGAACATATATTTTGAATTGAAACACAATTCAACCCACAACAAGCCCAGCAATCTTTGATAAGTTTATTGCTTTCTGGTAAGACAAAATGTAGAAGACTTGCTTTTTGCAATTCGTACTGCAGACCCACAATGACCCTTTTAAGTTGGAAATGATGTTTGGGGACCACAATCTGAGCACTAGGAGAGCTCATTGTTACTGGCCTAGTCATTACTGTTAGGCCTTTTTAAAGGACAGAGGTTGGAAATGATTTTATTTCTTATCGATAAAATACATTAGGTTATGTATGAAATGTCTGATTTCCTTAAGTGCTAAGTTTGACAGTTGATATTTCTGACATTTCACTTTGATACATCTTGTTTTATTTTTATTGTGAAGGTACATCCTCAGTCTTGCAAATGCACGTTTTGGCTTGTGATTATCTTTCAAATTTTTTTTAGAGCAATTTTTGTGAAACCATGGATAAGAC
The DNA here is from genome assembly GCF_041146395.1 of Eulemur rufifrons. NCBI lineage: Eukaryota > Metazoa > Chordata > Mammalia > Primates > Lemuridae > Eulemur > Eulemur rufifrons. The sequence continues at coordinate 33,583,937 of NC_090999.1, read as the reverse complement.
AAAAATTTGTGTTATTTTCGAATATGATGAGTTCCATTGTAGAACCAATGCAGTGCAGACAGCTCGAGATATCAACGAAATGTTTGGGAAGGATGTGAACAGAATGTAGATGAATGCACAGTATGTAGATGGTTTGAGAAGTTCCACTGGTGATTTTAATATTGAAAATGAGCCACGTGGGTGACCTGAGACCAAGGTGGATAATGATGAGCTGAAAGCTGTAGTGGAAGCAAATCCATCTCAACCTATGCATGAATTAGCAAGGCTTGATGTTACTATTCCAACAATATTGGACCATTTGAAACAAATCAGCAAGATAAAGAAGCTGGATAGATGGGTACCACATGAATTAAATGAGAGAAAAGAAATCTCAAAGTTTACCTTTCTTTGCTATCACGACATAAAAGTGAATCATTTCTATACTGTATTGGCAGGTGTGGTGAGAAATGGATTCTTGTTGACAATTGCAAGCATTCGGCACAATGGCTGGATAAAGATGAAGTGCTGAAACACACTCCAAAACCAAATATTCATCAAAAAAGTTAATGGTGTCTGTTTGGTAGTCCACCGCTGGTGTTATCCACTACAGCTTCATGAAAACTGGTCAATCGATTACAAAAGGTGTTTATAACAACCAATTGGATGAAATGACGAGGATGCTTGTAATTAAGCAGCCAAGATTAGTCAATAGAGGCAGGCCAATCCTTTCGCAAGACCACATGTCACACAAACAGCACTGCTCAAACTGTAGAAGCTGGACTTGGAAACTCTCTGTTATCCACCATATTCACCAGACCTTGCACCAACAACTTCTTCCAGGCTTTGGACCATTTCTTGAAAGGAAAAATATTCAATTCTCAACAAGCTGTGGAAAATGCCTTTTGCAATTTCATCGCCACTTGCTCTCTAGGCTTCTTTGCTGCTGGCATAAACAAGCTACCATTAAGATGGCAAAACTATGTTGATAGTTTAGGTGCATACTTTGATTAATTATACTCCTTCTGGTTTGAGATATGATACACTTCTGATTCGAAATTGGACATTTCCTATTTAATGACCTAATACATTTATAACTCAAGACTTCAAATTCAAGATTCCACAGCTTAACCCCATCAAACCATCACCTATTTCTCCTTTATCCTAGTGGAAAGGCCTAGTTCTCAGTGATACAATATGATTACTCTTTTATTTTATTCCATAGTATACACATAACTGTCTCAAAATAACAAAACCACTACCACCAATATGGTTATTAAAAACAGTTTAATATTTTAGAAATTATTTTTGCAATTCTTTTTTTCTTCCAGGTACATTCTATTCATTATAAATTGAAATTACTGCATATTAACACCACTGAAATAGTTTTTATATGTGTAGCTATGGCACCAATTTGGTATATACTTAGGGTCATTTGTTTTAATTTATGTTCAATTTTTAGGTTTTTTTTTTTAATAGAGTTTATTTTTTAGAGCAGTTTCAGGTTTATAGCAAAATTGATAGGAAGGTATAGAAATTTCCCATATGCCCCCATCCCTACACATGCATAGCCTCTCCCATCATCAATATCCCCCACCTGAGTGGTACATTTGTTACACTTGATGAACCTACATTGACACATCATTATCATCCAGTCATAGTTTACAATAGGGTTCACTCTTGATGTTATACATTTTATGGGTTTGGATGAATGTACAGTGACATATATCCAGGGGGTTGTCTTTTTAAATTAAATTTTGTCTTTATAAATATGTAGAATATTTTTCAGAGTTTAGAGTTCCAAAATCTAATCTACAATGCAAGGTAGCCATAAAAATCTAGCTTCTATGCCTGTCTTCTCCACCTTGTCCCCTCCCTCCCTTAAAATGTTTTATCCTTCCATTTTTGTATATTGGTCTTATAATTCTACAAACTTGTTGAACTTATTTATTCTAATAGTTTTTTTTTAATGGTATTCCTTAGGATTTTCTATGTACAAGATTATGCCATCTGTGAATAGAGGTAGTTTTACTTCTTCCTTTCTGATCTAGATGCCTTTTATTTCTTTTTCTTGCCTAATCGCTCTGGTTAGACTCTCCAATGTACTTTTGAGAGGAAGTGGCAAGGGCTGACATCCTTGTCTTGTTCTTGATCTGAGGGGAAATATTTAGTCTTTGCTATTAAGTATGATGTGAGCTGTGGTTTTTTTTTATGGTGCTCTTTATCAGGTTGAAGAAGTTCCCTTCTATTTTTGTTTGTTGAGTGTTTTTTATCTCAAAAGAGTGTTGGATTTTGTCAAATGCTTTTCTGTGTCTGTTGAGATGATGATGTGGTTTTTGTTTCTTATTCCATTGATATGATGTATTACATTAATTCATTCTCTGATTTTAAACCAACCTTGCATTACTGGAATAAATCACACTTGGTCCAAGTGTATAATTCTTTTTATATGTTGTTGGTTTTGATTTGCTAGCATTTATTGAGGATTTTTGTGTTTATATTTACAAGAGATATTGGTCTGTAGTTGTCTTTTCTTGTAATGTCTTTGTCTGATTTTTTTTTTTTTTTTTTGTATATCAAGACACTAGCCTCCAAGGATGAGTTAGGAAGTGTTTCCTCCTCCATAACTTTTTGAAAGAGCCTTTCCATTTTATACTGTACAAAAATATATGTGTATATCTTTGTGTTCTCATTCCTTTTTATGGCTTTGTAGTACTCTACTGAATGGATGTGCCAATATTTATTCAACTGATCCTTTATTTGAATTGTTTCCAGTCTTTTGTTATTAAAACATATTGCACTGAATTACCCTAATAATATGTCTTTTCATATTTTTGCCTGTGTATCGAGGGTGTAGATTCCCAGAAATGAGATTGATGAATCAAAGAGTGAACATTTGTAGAACTTTGCTAGATATTGCCAAATTCCTTTCTGTAGAAGTTGAACCATTTTGCAGTTTCACCAATAAAATATCTTGTCTAACTTTTTTTTTTTTTTTTGCCATTCTAGTAGCCCTATATTTATTGAGAAATAGTAACTCCACATAATTTTAATTTGCATTTATTTTGTTATAAGCAAGTTTAAGTATCTTTTCCTATGGCTAAGGGCCAAATTTTTCTTTATAAGTTATCTATTCCTATCTCTAACCTGTTTATCTATAATGTAGTTGAACTTTTTTTGTTGTTTTTAGAAACTTTTGTATATTAATGATATTGAAAACCTTTGTCTGTAGTTTAAATTGCAGACAATTTTTCCAAGTTTAACATTTATCTTTTTACTGTTCTTATGGTTTTTTCTTTTACTATACAAAAGTTTTGATCTTTAATTTTTGCAGCCTGTCTTCTAGGTTTCAATTCTAAACCAAGCACCAAGCACAGGCACAGGAATTATTCAGAAAGAAAGAATTCTGATTCAGAGCAGCCCAAGTTCAAGGAAATGACTGGCTGAATGCTCAGCGACCTCGAACTAATGATTCCCCTCAGAACCACTGACACCCACCTTTCCTTCTTACCATTATTAAAGCAATTATTACCAGATAAACTGTAGATTTCTAAGTAACACTCCTTCCTCTACCCTAGAATCTATTTTCATTACAGAGCTTTTGTTGACTTGGGTGGATGAAATCGATAATGTGGGAATGTGGACAGAGAGGGAAAACTCTGGATAAAGCTGAGGGCCCCAAACAGTGCAAAATGTGGCTAACAAATGTGTTTCCATCTGAAGCCAATGCCATGAGAACAGAGAGACGTTTTCTTAAACTCATATCCCTCTTCTTAGAAACTACTTGTGGCTTTCATCAGGACTTCTTTTGCAGAATAAAACAAACACTTCAGGTCTTGAAAGTGTCTGGGAAGGAATTTCACAGCATGGTGGATAATGCTGTATTTCTTTTATTTTTATGGAGTTCAAGGCAGTAGGCATGCTAACTATTGTGGAAAGGTAACAGCATTGTAGCCTGCACTTTCCTCCCTTCATACGCCCTGTTTTCTTGGCAGGTGAGCTCAGCCAAAGGAACTGCATTCATTTCACACATTTGGGTAATATCTTTAATTTTTACTTATTTTTTAAAAAATTAACTTATGAAATATTTAAAACATGATTTTTTTAAAACTCAGAAAGTAGTGTAACAGTAAGCATGTACTTACCACCCATCCTTTAACCCAAATTTCTACATGAGGTATATGTTTTAAAATTAAACTTCAAATATTGGTTTGGAACAACTCTCTGCATTAAGTAAGCTATTTAAATTTATGTAAATTTATGCAAAATGTGTCTATACATATGTATATATAAATATGCAGTTTTTCCAAATAGGTTTGAATAAAGGAGGGTAAGGTGCTTTAGGCTGTTGTTACTTTGCTCCGGATAATTAGTTCCTGTCCTATATCTCTGCAGAGCTTGTCCTTTTTCCTTCATTTTTTGACTTGCAATAGAGGATACATTGGACCTAATTTCTTTATTTAATTGTCCCCAAACATGCAGTTGGTTTAGGAACAATGTCAGACAGTCCCCAACACAGAAGACAAAGAAAGGGCCCTATATCTGGTTATAATTTAGAAGTGGTCCTGTTAACTTTAACATACTCCTTGCTACTGGGTTGTGTTGAACTTCGAGGAATCTGAACTTTATCTCTACGTAGGAATTTAGACAGATAGTGTTCAAAGTTGCCAGCAGGTTATATTCTGACAAATTAGTTCCTAATTATTTGGCTCTAGGCTCTGCTCATATTGTATGCAGAGCAGCCCTTTACCAGGACACTGGGAGAATTTTGTAGCTTAAACTCATTTAATTTAAAACAAATGGATCCATGTGATTATCTCAACCACAAATACGTAACACAATGTGTAATATATTTAAAAGGCAAGAGGAAATTTAGTACTGGAATTTCAAAACTGTTTGAAAGAAAGGAACTTTGGAGAGAAAGAAAGGAAGAAAGGGATTGGTGACGCCAGTGTGATTATTTTCAAATACCACAGCTGGACTTGGATTTGTACAATAAAGGGACATGGAATTGCAGAGGACACCAGCAGAAATCTAAGTGCTGGGATACCACATGGAGAAATAAATGACAAGGCTTCAGACACTCAGAAAACTGCAAAATTCATTCCCTCTTTATGCACTTCATTTTCTTCAGAAAAATTTCTTGATTTACATATTCTCTCAGGGAAATATCTGGGTAGAAATACAGCCTATGTTGTGATCACTTTACTCGTTTATTTAGTCTCTATTACTGACTACTCATGCACTCTATTACTATTCCAACATATGTGCATTCCATATAGCCCAATTCCTGTAGCAGTAATAACAACAGCTAACTCCCATTGAACTCATAGTATGTCCTGAACATTGTTCTAAGCCCTGTGTATTACCTCATTTAATCCCTATGACAACCCCCTGAGACCAACACTATTATGATCCTGCTCTTGCAGATTAGGAAAGAATAGAGAAGTTAAGTAACTCGCCTAAGTTAAATAGCTAGGAAGTCATTCTTAACCGTTATATGATACTGTCCTCCCAAGCATGCCAAACATCTTGTGACAAATGCCTTGTGTAATGAAAGGACTTCCAAAGACCAGCTGGTTTTGAATGAATATAAAGGACTCAATATTTCAGAACTATAAAAATAAATGAGATTCTCAATAAAGTGTGACAACAGGTTTTTAAAGCATTCATTTAGATGTGTGAATTTTAATACATCTGTTTGAAAACCAATCACATTTCTGAATAGTTGCCCCTACTACAATAGATTTATTAGGCTGACATGTACAAAAGTGTCCAGAGTTGACTTTTTTGGGCTTGCAAAAATGGCATTTTCATATGGTTCAATTTAATACTTTTGTCACTATTGAAAAGATGATACTACCTAGGGATCTGGGCTTTATTTGCTTGTCCATCCATTCAGCAAGAGTTATTGAGGGTTAACTGTGCCAAGCACTATGTCAGTCTTAGAGTCACAAGCCACGGAGACATGGATCTTGCCCTCAAGAAATACCAATTATACAAATAATTACTACTAAAATAAGATTAATGCATTCCTGAAGTTCTATATAAAACATCTTGGTATATTGAGAAAAAGACATGCATAGAGAAGGCAGCGTGGTCTTCACACAGAAGAGGCCCATTTGACTGAGATGTAATGGGTGAGAAGAAGTTTGCCACTACTACTGAAAACAATATGAAAAACATCCAATGGACATGGCTTTCAAAGATGAAGAATGACATTTCTTTAATGTTGTTGCCATGCCTCTTAAAAGCTTTATGTCTTGGAACAAGTTACTTCTCTCAACATAAATTTTATTAATATTATCTATCAGGTAAATATGTTAATATATGCTTCATAGAATTATGAAGATCTACTGCATGGTGCACATTAATAGCTCAGGGAAGCTGAACACACCACGCACTTAATAAATGGTGGCTATTTTTATAATTGTTGTTTATTTTTTTCTTTGTTAACCAACGTATCACTAGACCATCATCAAGGAGGTGTCAGCTCTATTTCCCATGAAAGCCATCAACTGTGTGGTTGGGGGATGAGTGCAGGTATTGCCTTGGTAGGTGATATATGACCTTAAAAAGCTTGTGGCTTTTTGTCAGGCCGTAGTGTGGTACTGAATTTTCCCAGAAGTCTATGGTATCTGCTTGTCATCTTGCAAGTGTGTGTGAGCTTCAAGAGCAAGCTTGTCAACACACAAAATTTCCCAGATGGCTTTTTCAAGGACTTTTGATCTCTGCAGTCTTTGATTTGAATGTTTCCCAGAGATCTGAGAGCAGATTTCTTGTTGCATCCTTAAACATTACTGCGCAAAACTGTGCAAATAATTGGCCCAGTATAGCCCATCTTGTTTAATGCAAGATGGGTTCATGGCAGGAAGAACAACTTCAATCTGATAGCATTGACTGAGCCATGATCCACGTTGACTTGGGAGCCTTGCAAACTTCTCAGGAGAGCCTTGAAAGAGTCCTGCCAGGTGTTGCCTGGAATAAAAGTTCTAATTGCAGGATCTTGCCTGTGAAATGGGTGCCAGATTTTGTCCTGCTGCAGTCAACTGTCTTGATCCTTGAGTAGTTTTATTATCTCCACCCACCAACTGGGATTTGAGATGACAGTTTAGAAGCTGCAAATATTGAGGTCCTAAAACACAAGCACATATTAAAGTCAGCCAGAGTAAAACAAGGCTTAGTGCAATATGCTTCCCTGGGCTGGCTTCCTGCAGATAATAGAGGCCAAAGGAAGACTGCCCACATCTCTGCATGGTGGGCCCTTACCCATGGGAGGGAAGGAAAGGCCTGAGTCTTAAGACCTGGAGTACAACAAATAGTAGGGTTTGGCTATCAGAGATCCTCTTGTAAAAATGGCAGGCACTACAAAATAATGAACGTAGCCTCAATTCAGAGCATAAAATCACTTTTGTTTGTTAACCTTGTCTCAATATTTCGAAAACACTATGCCAGAGTCACATTGCTTACATTGTACAAAGGGTTAACTATAGATTCACTTTGGGGGAAAAATGTGTTTTAGTTGTTCCAGAGCCTTTTCTCCTTATGGCTATGTTCCGATATAACCTTAGTGCCATCCAAGACAATAAACAGCAAAGGAGTTGGGGTAAATCCAATTATTTTTCCACAGCATCATTCATTGTAAGTATGCCGGATTTTAAAAAATGAGACTCCATAAACCACATCATCACAGAGTCCTGTTGCCATCTCTGGGGGGTTGTGGAGTTCCAAATGCTTGCCTTTTTGGATGTCGCATTGATGTGGCCCTGGGGACTGGTTAGAGTGAGTAAAAACAATACTGGCACTGGGTCACCTTGTGGTGGAGGTGAAGTGGGGCTCTTGTTTTCAAGAGGTTAGAGAAGAACTCAGGGGAAAGGACCTGAGAGGGGGCTACTTGCTCTTTGGAGCTTAGGAGAGATTGACCCTTGACCTTCCCAATCTTCAGACCTTAGAAGCTCCTTCCTGGTCACACACGTTCACATCCGTCTTGGCAGCCTAAACCCCCCATGTCCTTGGAAATTCCTAGAAGTGTAAAGACCAAATCAGCCCTGGGATGTTGGCAAGACTCAGTGTGTTACTAAAAATGGGCCCTTGTGGATGGAGACTTAAGAGTTTTAAGTGAAAAAAGAAAAGAAAATTTATGTAATTATCAGTGACTCCAGTGACTTCAGTTGTTCTGAAATGGTTCATTACCAAAGACTGAAACAGGGTCCCAGGAACATGCTTCCCAGCGAGGGAGAAGCATCTCTCTCTGCAGCCCTACTCCTCCCTGCTATCCCAGCCAAGAGCGACACTTGGGAACACGGCAGAAAACTGTCTGTGGGGGTTTGGATTTACAAGCTTCGTAACTGTTCTTTTAATGCCACAACCCACCTTTGCAGTGACTCCCAGCTCCCAGCCTCCTAGCTAACTTTGGGTCCTTTCCCAAACACTAAATAATAGAATGGGGAGAGAAGACAGTTTCGTTCCCAAAGTGCAGAGGTGGGAGGCTGGATGCCTGTGTTGCTTGAGCCTGGATCTAACTCCAGCCCCCTGGCTGATACCTACTCTGGGGCAGCGTACGAAGGCTGAGGCCTGGCCCGAGCTGGGAGACTGGGGAGAGGTTTTCCGTGACAGCCTCCCTTATTCATGGCCATCCTCCTCGCAGCCAAAACTGTATTTCCTGGTACCTCTCTCGGGGTTGCAGACGAGGAGCAGTTGGATCATTTGATTAGCTTTTTCCCAGAACAGGGAGCCTCCCATCTCTGTTTACTTCCCAGCGAATGAAGGAGGAGGCCCAGGGCTGGGGCGCCTTTGGGGGCTGCTCCTGAAACAGAAATCGCCCCAGAGTCAGCCCTGGTTTTGTTAAATGTGTCAATTTTCCCACATCAGGTAGACACCTGCTGATCCTCTCCACCCTCGCTAATCCTGGGGAAAGCTACTTCCAGGTGGTCCTACTCCAGCTCCCCCCACTGAAAAAGGAAACTCTCCCTGCTCCTCCCAGGTCACCTGTCGGGGTTTTGGGTTTTGTTTTTAATTGTGGTTAAATATGCATAACATAAAAATGACCATCTTAACTATTTTAAAATGTATACTTCTGCAGTATCAAATGTATTCACATCATTGCATATTGGATTTCTAGAACTTTCTCATCTTGCAAAACTAAAACTCTATACTTGTTGAACAACTGCCCGTTTCCCCTCCCCTCAGCCCCTGACAGCCGCCATTCCTATTTCTGTGAGTTGCAGATACCTCATGTAAATGGAATCACACGGTATTTGTCTTTTTGTGAATGGCATATTTCACTTAGTAAAATGTCCTCCAGTTTCATCCATGTTGGAATATGTGACACAATTTTCTTCTTTTTAAAGGCTAAATAACAATTCATTGTGTGCATATACCACATTTTGTTCATTCATATTTAGGCTGCGTCCACCTCTCGGCTGTCGTGACTAATGCTGCAAGGAACGTGGACGTGCAAACATCTCTTCCAGATCCTGCTTTCAGTTCTCTTGGACAGATACCCAGAAGTGGAATTGCTGGGTCGTAGGATAATTCTATTTTTAATATTTTGAGGAACCTCCATGCTGTTTTCCGTAGCAGCTGCACACTTTTACATTGTCTGGGGTATTTTTTGAAGTGCCATGGGTATAGACTTCAGGCCATAGGCACCTACCCTTAGATTCACTTTTTTTTTTTTTTAACTTTTTTTTAATTGTACATTTTAAAGCATCAAATATTTCTTTATTGATATGGTTTCACTTTTGATATTCCTACATACTTTCCACACCAACCACCCATTGCCATAAATTGTAAAATGTAACCTTCCTTCAAGATCAATCTCTCTGAGCAAGGAACAAACAGGAGGGCTTGCCCTAGTTCCAAGTGAAAGTAAGACATGGACTTTTCATTACCAAGCTCGGATGCCACACTGCATTCTTGGCATCAACAGGCAAATGCAATCACCCTCTATCCCCCATAGGCCTTTCTGGAGTCTCTAGCACTTCCCTCCATGCGGGGCAGGGTTCCACTGTTCTCTAGTCAGTGTCATTCTCCTGGGAATGATCGGGGCTCCCATCCTCGTGCCTGTTAAAGGCAGGCAGGTATCTCTGGCTCTCCCGCCTGTGGGGGTGAAGGCCTGTTAAGTGTAGCTTCGTCACTCCTGCTAGACAGCCTGCAGCAGAGGAGGGACAATGGTTTGCTGTCTGCCCACCCAGGCTGGAGAGCTCTGCTCTTTGGCAAGAGAAGCCCATCTCCTTCATGTTACAGAAGAGGGAGCTGAGACCTGTAGGGCCATGGTGGGACTGGTTCCTTTTCCCTGACTGGGTGACACGGTTTTCTAGTCTAGGAGCTTATACCTTTGCTGAGGTGTGTGTCTCCTCTGCTTCCCCAACCCCAACTCAGACACTCCATTAGCCAATTCTAACACACACACACACACACACACACACACACACACACAAAGAAGCACCGAAGTTTCTTGTTCACTCCAGCCTATGGTTTGCTTTCCAATCATTCTTGTTCCATTCCCAACTTCTGACTTGGAATTTGGGCCTCCAAAAGGAAGTAAAAGGTAAAATTCCTTAAGATTGACTACTAAAAAAGTGCTCCAAATTTTGTCACTCTATTTTGCATTCACCTTATTTATCAAGATCACTGCTGGCTTTATATGTAAGCAGAGAAGTTTTCAGAACAATAATACATCCCCCAAAATAACTCCTATACCAACTTGCATTGGAGCAAAAAAGCTAACATTAGAGAATCATTTCTTTGGTTTTGAATTGTCCTCTCCAGACTTTTAAAAAATGCAAATACACCCAATAGGAGTAACAAATTGTCACTAACACTTCACTGTAATTTAGTTTGTCAGACAGCTTTCCTCTGGGGGAAGTGGGGAGGGAAATGTGGAGCCTTGAATGGGAGGAAAAACACAGAAAGTGGAGTTGGGGAAACATTAACAAATTCCATTTATTTCCCATTTTTTCCTAGGATCAGCTCTGTATGTGTTTCAGCTAGAATTTCATGAATCTTTGTGTTTCAGCACTTGTCCACCTTAGGAAAAATTGAATGTGCAAGTTAGTCAAATCATTCTTGACATCTCAATTTTACATGCTGGTACCATGTGATGAAATACTGTATGCGAAAGAGGCACCTCTGAATGTTTATTTGTTTGTCTCTTGCCTTAATTAAGTTCATGTGGATCCTGGCTCCCATGTGACTTCAAAGTAAAGGGACAATGTTTCCTTGTTTTTCTTTTTTGTATTTTCCTTTAATGTGCTGCTGCTTCAATTAGAGAAGGAACAATCAGTATTTGGATTTGAAGGTAAGATACACACAGGGAAATGTTTAGCTCATAAACTGTTTAGAGAATATATGAGCTCTAGAATCATCAAAAAGATATTTCCTGGTATTAGTTCAGATACTTTTGGAGGAAAGAAATAGAAATCCATTTGGGCTAGTGTAAGCAGAGCATGGGGGTGGTATAAGGATAAAGGGTGTCTCATGGAGCTCAGGAGCAGGAATACTGCTCAACCTGAGGAACGAGGGCCTGGGAGGCTTGTCAGCAACCCAGGAACAAACTCCGCCTCTCGTTTCTGCTGCTCTTAGAACATCTGCTTCTCCTTTTCTCTCTCTCTGCAGACAGCTTTCTCTGGTTCTCTGTTCACATTGCAGAATGTGGCTGCCCCAAGGTTCCTGGATCAACATGTTATCTTCCCAGCCACATGAAGATTAACTGGCTATTAGTTCGTCCTAAATCTTGGGAGGAAGAACCTGACTGGTCCAACTTGAATCAGGGCCTACAGTGGCCTAATGAACTATGGACAAAGGGCCAATGTCACTTCCTGCCAATGTGGCTGCTGGAGGCCCACCCTGGGTATCAGAGACACTTTCATAGAGAAAGCACATGGTCCATATGCTGAGCAGCACGTCTGTGTTCTAGAAGAAAGCTAGCCAGACTTTTCTTTTTTTCCTGCTTGTAATGTGACTATCCCCAGGTCTGGTCAGCCCAGGGCACAAATAGAGTCATGCAACAGCACCAGAATAGTAGAGGATCTCAAACTTTGCACAAATGCTTGAGTGTCCACCTGAGCTCATGAATGGTCCATTCCAGCTGGGTTCCCCACCAGGTATTATGGTCTCTGCCACTGTTAGGTTAGGCACAACCCCAATACACACACCAGATTAGATCCTTTACTAAAGGGGCCATAAATTTCTAGCTTATGCCTGTTGTTCTGATATAATTTTAATAGCACCCTTTTTTATTCCCAGAATTGTCCTGGTTTGTCTGATAAATTATATGTTCTACCCATATCCAATGCACAGGTTTTACAGTGGTGCAAAGCAAGTTGGTTTTTGTGAATCCTCTGTTAGAGAAGCTCCCAAACAGTGCAGTCCGTGCCCCCAACCTTATACAGAGTGGCAGAGACACCCAATTTTTAATTTAGAAACCTAAATTAACCAAAGGGAGAGGTGTTTCTTGATTGACATAACCAAACTAGGGAAAGGACAGTGGGTAGAGCTTGCCTCAGCAGCCACCAGATTCAGAGTCGCAAACATTAGGGAACTCACTTTCTCTTTCAATTTTTTGCCCGTGTTTCTCTGTGTTAACTTTATTCCCTTAGACTTGTCCCCATGAGGCTAGACGCTTGGACACTATCACCAGCCCTAGGCCTACGGTCTCAAAGCTTCACAATCATAGAATTCAGAGAGTTCTGGGTAGGAATATCTTAGGGAAGAGCCTATTGACTGTGGTTGGGTCATATGCCCATCACTGGACCAATGACTGTGGCCAGGGGATGAGGAACTGTGGTTGGCAGTGCCACCAGAATCCTACTAAAAGGATGGGAGTGTTGTTCTGGGCAGACAAACCAACAAATGCTCAGCACTTAGATCTTTTTTCAGGGTTTACTACCAGCCGATTTCCCCCAGAACTGAGACCAAGTCCAGTGGCAGCAGGCCACGTATTAAACGTAGGTGGCCCAACATCCCATCCTGTCTACAACCAAGATTTTCTGACTAAGGCAAGTTCCTCCTGATCCCTGTTCCCTTCACTCATTCAGAAGGGCCCACAGTCCTTGTGCTTGTGGGTCTGGAGAGGCTGCCCTAGCCAGTCACCAGAACTCTAGTGGTGGACACAGCTTAGGCACAAGCCTAAGGATATCATCACATATTTTAGCAAAAACAAACAGGATTAGGAAAACATGTACATTACATACCAGCCCAAGCCTCAGTAAGTTCTTGAAATTAAACCATATGACTTCATGGACCTACAGCTTGCATTCTGAAGACAATCCAGTGGGATTTGTGGTAAGAAATCTCTCTCTCTCTCTCTCTGCATATATGTGTGTTTCAGATATATCAAAGTGTTTACAAACTAGGACTTGAATGGTACATTTACTGGCTTCAGGCTCAAATGTTATTCACAAAATAGAAAAGCTGATTTCTGCTCTGATATAAACTTGAATATTATTTTCTCTGTTCATGGAAAATTCCATCTTTCTTTAATGTTGCTAATTAACCAACAGTAAAAAGTTGCAGCAGTGCTTTGGGTGATTCTCAGTGAAGTTGAGCAATTTCAGACCTGTTCAAGAATGAGTTGTATGCCCATGTGGGTTTTCATATCTGCAGCAGATCTGCAACCAGGGTGTTGTATTGGTTGACATTTAGGCTCTTTTCAACCTTCTGGTTCTAAGTTTAACGAGTACATAGATGAAGCCAACTTAGTTTGCATGTGAGATCCACTTAGTTTAAAATTTCTTTCATCTCTTCTCAAACATATTTGGGAAAATCATCACAAATACAAAAGAGACTAATGTGAAGTTTGGAAAATGTACTTTAAGAAACAGGAGATTAAGTTTTGGACAGGTAAACCATGAGGTGAACTGCTGAGTGTCCAGAAGTTTTTAGAGGGGACAGTGTCATAGGTCCGTTGTGGCCTGGACCATGTTTGTGGGTAGGTGGGGCATCCCAGCTGTGAGCACCCATCCCTGAGGCTGTTTGCAAGCTCTATACCTTTCTGAACCTGGTTCTAGTTCTCAGTGCCCAGTCCAAAATGAGTCAGCAGACTGACTGGATGGATCATATGGTAAGTCTCCCTGAGAACCATCCCTCTACTGGAGGACACATACCAGACTTGGCTACACAACTTCTGCCGAAAAATGATTTTGCCTCAGCTTTTAAACATATGACGCAAGTTTTGTGCTGTGAAAAGTCCCCACTTACAATTTAAGTCTTTTTGCTCAGAGGGATAAAAGAAAAGAAAACAAACACAGAATCCCTAACACAGGGCTTGTTTAATGGCCATGGATTAGGCAGGTCTCGTTCCCCTTACTACCTCCCTGACAGCTTGTAACAGCATTAATTAGCTTAAAGGGGCTCCAGGTCTACTTGGTAATGAAAACAGCAATACTTTCTGTAATTAATTATATAGACTAGTTACTCAGCCTCCATTTTGCTGCACCATTCATGATACTGACTTTCCACTTTCTTTTAGTTTTCATTTTTAGAAAATAAATTCTTGTGAAACTTACACACCTATTGACTTTAAGGACGCTTCTAGGAAATCATTGGAATATTTTTAAAACCGAAGATTTCTATACTTTTGCTGATTTTCCAAAGAGGAGCCCAAGTCTGAGAGAGACAGAAACCCAACTCTAATTATATCTGTAGTGCCTGGGAGACATCCCCAGCTTAGATGAGTAAATGTGAAAAGAGAAAACAATCATGAGCAATTAGCTGGGTCTTGGCTAAATGTCAGCAGTGTATTCACTGTGAACCCCAAACCCTCCCTGCTCTGTGGCCACCAGTCTCCCTCTGCCCGCTCCTCGCCTCAGCCACATTTCCAGTTGGTAAAGCACAGATGGGTCTCTGATTCGTATTGTTTCTTTGGAATTAGGCTCGGCGGTCTTTTCCAGTAACTTCTTAAATCTTGTCCCTTCTTCTGGTTATCATTGTATTCCTCCCCACCCCACCCCCTTCCTTTTTAAACTATTTTACTGGAAAACTGCTTGGCACTGAGCAACTCTTCTTGCAGTTATAGCAGCTTCAACGTCTCATTGGCCCACACATAATGCCGCTGACTGAATGTGACTAAGTGTGAGGGAAATATATTTCTTTTAAAACACTCCACATTTCTACTGCAAATGGGAACCAACAGAGCCCTCCCCAAGCCCATCACATGTGGTGAAACCACCGTCACCCTGGACAGTGGGCCAATGGTGCCTTCGGGGCGACCTCACAAGACCTAGCTCCGAAAAGACCAGCCCAATGGGGAGAGCCTGATTGGCCGGTTGTTTCACTACTGCTTCTTCGAGGACCAATCAGGATTTGCAGCTGAGCCACCCGCCTCCAGACGAGCTCTGCACAAGATGGCCGCCTCCTGGGGGAATCTCCGCAAGTTCCCGTCTTGGCCCTATATAGCAAGATGACTTCCTCTCCTTTCGTTCTCCTTCTCTGGTGAGCTTGGGATGGAGGACTGGACACCTGCAGTTCAACCCTTTCCACTCTCACTTTCCAAGAAGCATCCTCAAGATGAGCTTTCTCTATCTCCGGGAGTTTCTTGGGATTGGACTTTGCCCTGGCAGAGGCAGGGCCTGCAGTTTGGTTCAGAATTGTCAGTAGGGCTGTGTGAGAAGTCTTAGGAGCCCGCTGGGGCCTCCACCTAGCTGTGCTCTCCAGTCTAGCTTTATCAGCAATCCTTGGCCCCAGCTCAGAACCCCAGCCTCCTTTGTCTACGTGTCAATTGCTTTGGGGCTTGGAGCAGAAAAGAAGTAATTAATCGACACCCTCTAACTCCAACATGGCACTCAGGAATGAAGAGAGGCGCCAAGGAACATCCTGCAGGAATTTCCTGAGAAGACCACCAGGACATAAAAGATAGCAAGTGATGTGGGAAAAAAATTGATAATCAGTATGAGGATTGAAGAAGACAGGATAATACAGCAAAGCAAAATCTTAATATTTTTCTCCTAGGGAATTCCTCTCAACTTGTGAAGTGGGAAGACCTTGACAAGGTTTCTGTAGGACCAGGGCCCCTCTTGGAGTTTTCTTTTTTAAAGAATGGCACTCTTCAGAATTAGTTTCATGGTGAAGTTTATGAAGGGAAACCATGTGTCAGTGCACCTTCAAGTCACTATTAGAGTTTTCTTAGACTACTACTAAGGGTCTGCTAGAATTTGATTTACACAAGTGTTCTTGTGTTCATGGGGAGGATGGTTGGCACCTGAAGGAGAATTAGGAATTTAGCTAAAATCTTCCAGTCACGAGAGATTAGACCTTCAGGAGAGGTAAGAGAATTTGGTGGAAGTGGGGAGGCAGAGAGTGCTGTTTCTACTTTTAAGAGCTCTTCCTAGCTTGATAGTTTTTCATTCATTAGAATAACCTAAGGGATTGCTGAACAATTCCAATGCCTGGGTCCCTTCATACATCATTCAATCCAGACCCTCTGGGGATGGGCCAGAGTGTCAGTTTTGTCAAAAACTGCCCAGATGATTCTGGTATGTAGCTAGAACTGAGAAATAGTGTCCTTAGGCTAAGGGAACACCAGTTATCTGTGCCTTGACTGTAGCAGTGCCGGTGCACTGCCTGTAGCAATGACAGGTAATGATGATGATGGTGGTGAGTGGATAGTTAACACACTCTTCCCTAATGCATCTAAAGCTTTGCTACGTAAAGGGTGGTCCCTGGACCAGCTGTGTCAACATCACTGGGACCTTGTTCAAAAATGGAGAATGTTGGGCTCCACCCTAGACCTAGACCTATTGAATCAGAATTGTAGTGTGGCAATGTTTCTTAAACTTTAGTGTGTATAGGAAACACCTGGGATCTTGTTAAAATGCAGATTCTGTTTCAGTAGGTCTGGGGTGCTGTCCAAGATCCTGCATTTCTAACAAGCTCCCAAGTGATTCCAGTGCTTCCAATCCATGGACCACACTTTGAGCAGCAAGGCAGCAGAGGACTTGGAGCAGTAACAGATGGAAGTTGCTCAAATAACAGTGCTCCAGCTTTGGACTGCTCTGTAGGAATAGTGCTGAATAAGTTGCATGGAGCATCTTCAGGGACATAAAAGACACTGAAGATTTTATAGGAGTGGCTGCCATTCCCAGGGCAGCCAATAGTAATTACCACCATCAGGAGATGCTGTTGCTGGAAACTTCCAGGAACTGCCAATTGGAGCTGGCACCAAAAGAAACTGCAAGGGGAGAATCAAGTTAACAAGACTGCTTGGCAAATTGGAACTCTCTTTGCATCCCAGCCCAAGTCACACTTGAGAATGAGGGAATTTACCATTTTCATTACTTGCTATCTGGGGGAGAGAACCAGTCTTTCCATATACTTCAAACTGAAATTAGAAAATAAGTTTTCATCAAGATACCTCATTGGGCTTATGTCTCCCTTTACTCCACAAATATTTATTGATGACCTACTTTGTACCAGGCTCTGGGCTAATACTTAGATTTGAATGTCTAGAAACTGAATGGGGCTCTGGTCAGCAATAGAGACCTAGAATTGCACTCAACCTTCATTGGAGAGGACACTGTGGCTTGAGGGAAGGTTATGCTGGGATGGTGTTCATAAATAGCTATTATATAAATCCCAGGCCTAACATCAGTTGATATCAGTTTCAGAAATAAGACCATATATGATTCATTTGGAATTAGGCTTTGGAAAAGCCAGTGCTATTACTGGAAGAAATTTGACACCACTGAGCAACTCTAGAATAAAGGCTAAGTACACAGTATTTTGGATTGAAATGGCAGCCATAGAAGATATTGTACAACTACACTGGGGCTGTGGTAGTATAACCAATTTGAGAATTTGGGAAAGGTTTGTTTCTGGTCAGGGAATGTAAGTGGGAGCTTGAATTCTGGACTGTAGCCCTCCTCTCCATACAGAAGGGCTTTGCCTGTATTGTTTGGGAGGTCCTTTTCAATTCCACCCTTTGAACCAATGTGCTCAGAAGAGGTAGTGCTGGCCTCCAGAGCTCTCAAACACCCTGTAAACAACGTTTCTTGTGACTTGTTTCAGGCCAGGAGCTTTCTGTTTGAAGAGCTGTGCCCACCTGCTGTCAAAGCAGGAAAACATCTCAGTCAATATATACTCTCATGGCCCAGGGGCAGGGGAATGTTTAACAACAACAACAAAAAATCACTGATGAGAAGCTCTGAAATCTCAGCTGAGGTAGGAGCACAATATGAGCTCATTATTAGCAGTAGCAATCAGGAACCCTATAAGGAAGCCATTATAATTCCCCCCTTACAAAGATACATTGGAGTCCACAGCTCACTGATGTTAAATGACTTGTATAAAGTTACAGGGTAGTAGATACAAGTGGAGAAGAACAGAGGTTTTCTGACTTCCAGTACCAAAACTCTATCCAAAGCCTTGTAGAACTGAAGTTAATGGGGAGGGAAATGAGAAATGATTAAGAAACAGAAACTACAGAGGAAAAAAACCCTGTCATTATAGTTGGGGGTGTGTGTGCAAAAGGAAACATGTAATCATCTCAATTTGAGGGGCCTCCATGTGTGGGCACACACAGCAGACCGTGAGCAGTTACAAAGGAAATAGAAGACTAGGTTCCTCTGGTCAAAGGAGTGTGCAGTATAACTATGGAAATAGGACAAATATAATGGATATACACAATAACATAAGTAACATAAGCACAAAATATATACCTAAGTGATGACAGCTGTATGAGGAGCCAGGGGAGGTAATTGGAAAAGTGTGTGGGTAGAAAGGAAATTAATAGAAAGCAGCAGTATTTGCATCTACCTGAGAAAGGCACTTGCTGCCGAGGCAGGTTTATGTAAGCTCCCTGGAGCCAAGACAGAGCCCTCCAAGGGGCTCCAAGATTCTAAGACTAGAGAAAGTAAAGCATGAAATTTCTGCCCAGGCACAGTCTGGTTGGAAAGGGAAGAACAGATATAAGGGAAAGCCCCATTTTAATATACAAAAAGAAAGGAAAAGATAGACAAGCAAAAGGAATGGTCTGAAACCACATGTGTATTGAAGCATAATTATGAGAACAACTGGGTAAAAAAAAAGTTCATTTTCTTACCTTCAACTTTTTCCCCCTTCCCAAAGCATCCTACATCCCATTTTGGATTGCTCATGATAAATTTTGACTCCTATTGAATGTGCTGTCTGTCTAGTAGCATCTGATGCTGCCTCTCTTAGCTTCCAACTTGATAAAAATATTTCTGAAAGCTCAAATAAAAATGAAACTGTACAGAATCAGATTCTTCTTATCCAACAAACAAAACTCTTCTGCTGGAAGCTGAGCAGGATTTTTAATGTAGCTGATGGATCCACATTGAAGGGGGAAATAATCCAGCAAAATATCCAAAAGCTAGCTGTACTTTCTCTTATAAGGCAGCTCAACTGAGAGATGAGAGGAAGGTCTTGTGTACTGTTCTCTACTTTCCCTTTCCACTTTGTTCAGAGACACAAAGTGTATGTACCATGCTGAGCATGGAAACACCTGTTCCTTTAATAGATGTGGGCTCCCTTCTTCACCTCAACACATGTTTATTCTAGTAGGGCTCTGCTAGGGACTGATAGTGGTAGAGCATTCCTGATTTAGGTTACAGCACTGTAGAGGGGCAGAGACAAAAAGCTCTGCTAGCATGCTTGCAGGGAATCAGAGTTTTAAATGTATTTGATTGGTTTAGCATGTCAGAAATCAAGGCTTTGCAAGTAGGGAAAAAACTTAACACCTGTTTCCTGCAGAACCAAAGTAATGAATGCATGCCTGTGAGTGAAGAGGAATTGTGCTGCACGCTGTGGTCATCCATCTCTTAGAACTAAGGTGATGGAACCTGTACTCCAGTGGACCATAGACCTCCTTGAGCTCTGGACACCATCTGTACCAGCATAGCCTGCTGAATTGGTATCTCTCAGAATGGGGCCAGAAGTCAACCCCACTCATTCCCCAGATAATTCTGATACCTTTAGAGCTAATGACTTAGAGGGACTACATAATAATAGAAATGACTTACTGTGAGAATAAATTTTTATAAAATTGTTAACATCTTCAATAATACATGATACCAAGTTAGTGATACAGGCAGTGGCTTGGCACACTGCTGGTGTCTCACTGGATCATGTGCATCCAAAGTCCACTGGCTCCAAGCCAGCATAGCCATAGGAATTGCCCGAACTACAGCCTTTTGGCCTGACTGTGTCATGAATTTAGTACAGGCCCCAGGCTGCTTTTTGATTCCCTGAAACACATTGAAAAGATTATGCATCATGATCAAGTGGGATTCAACCCATGGATGCAAGAATGGTTCAACATATGCAAATCAACCAATGTGATATGGTTGGAGGAAGAATGAAGGAAAACTATCATTTCAATTGATGCTGAAAAAGAGTTCAATAAAATTCAACATCCTTCACGATAAAAACTCTGAAAAATTGAGTATAGAAGGAGCTTACCTCAACATGATAAAAGCCATATGTGACAGACTCATAGCCAGTATCATATTGAATGGGGGAAAACTGAAAGCCTTTCCTCTAAGATCTGGAACCCGACAAAGATGCCCACTTTCACCACTGTTATTTAACATAGTCCTGGAAGTTCTAGCTAGAGCAATCAGATAAGAGAAAGAAATAAAGGGCATCCAGATTGGAAAGGAAGAAGTCAAATTATCCTTGCTTGCAGATGATATGATCTTATATGTAGAGAAACCTAAAGACTTCACATGGAAAAATAAGCACCACATGTACTCACCATCAAATTGGTTTCACTGATCGTCACCTAAGAGCACATTTAGGAATAACATTAATCGGGTGTTGGACAGATGTGGAGGGGAGGGGATGGGTGTATGTATACATAATGAGTGCGATGCACACCATCTAGGGGATGGACACGCTTGAAGCTCTGATTTGGGGCAGGGGGCAAGGGCAATATACGTAACCTAAACTTTTGTACCCCCATAATATGCTGAAATAAAAAAAAAGACTCCACAAACAGAAAGACTATTAGAACTGATAAACAAATTCAGTAAAGTTGCAGGACACAAAATTAACATACAAAAATAAGTAATATTTCTATATGCCAACAGTAAATCTGAAAAAGAAACCAAGAAACTAATCCCATTTATTAATACAATAGTGACAAATAAAATGAAATACCTAGGAATAAACTTAACCAAAGAGGCAAAAGAGCACTGTAATGAAAACTATAAAATATTAATGAAAAGAATTGAAGAGGGCACACACACACACACACACACACCCAAAAATGGAAAGCATATCCCATGCTCATGGATTGAAATAATCAATATCATTAAAATGTCCATAATACCCAAAGCAATCTACAGATTCAATGCAATCCCCATCAAAATACCAATGACATTCTTCACAGAAATAAAAAAGAAATCTAATATTTTTATGGAACCACAAAAGAACCAGAATAGCCAAAGCCATCCTGATCAAATAGAACAAAATTTGAGGAATCACATTACCTAAGTTCAAATTATACTACAGAGCTGTTGTAACTAAAACAGCATGATACTGGCATAAAAATGGACACATAAATCAATGAATGGAACAGAATAGAGAACTCAGAAGTAAATCCACACATCTATAGCAAATTTATCTTCCACAAAGATGGCAAGAACACACAGTGGGAAAAGGACAGTCTCTTCAATAAATGGTGCTGGGAAACTGTATATCCACATGAAGAAGAATGAAACTAGACCCTTATCTATCACCATATATAAAAATAAATTGAAAAAGATTAAAGACTTAAATCTAAGACCCAAAAGTATGCAACTACTAAAAGCAAACATTTGGGAAATGCTTCAGGACATTTGTCTGGGCAAGACCTCCAAAGCACAAACAACAAAAGCAAAATTGGACAAATGAGATCACATCAAGCTAAAAAGCTTCTGCACAGCAAAGCAGACAATCAATAAGGGAAAAGACAATCCACAGAATGGGAGAAAATATTTGCAAATTACCCATCTGACAAGGGATTAATAACTAGCATATAAGGAGCTCCAACAACTCAATAGGAAAAAAAAATCAAGTAAGCCAATTAAAAAATGGGCAAATGATCTGAATAGACATTTCTCAAGAGAATTCATACAAGTGGCTGACAGGTACATGAAAAAATGCTCAACACCATTAGTCATCAGAGAAGTGCAAATTAAAACTAAAATGAGATATCATCTCACCCCAATTAAAATTTTTTTTAACAAAAAGGCAATAATGAATGCTGATGAAGATGTGGAGAAAGGATAATCTTCATACACTGTTGGTGGGAATGTAAATTGGTGCAACCACTATGGAGAAAAGTATGGAGGTTCTTCAACAAACCAAAAATAGAACTCTCATATGACCCAGCAATCCCAGTGCTGGATATCTATCCAAAGGAGGGGTAATCAGTATATTGAAAAGATATCTGCTCTCCCATGTGTATTGCAGCTCTATTAACAATAGCCAAGATATGGAATCAACCTAAATGTCCATCAGTGGATGAATGAATAAAGAAATTATGGTACATATATATGATGGAAGATTATATAGCCACAAAAAGAATGAAATCCTGCCATTTGCAACAACATGGATGGAACTGGAGAATATTATGTTAAGTGAAATAAGCCAAGCACAGAAAGACAAATCTTGCATATTCTCACTCATATGTAGAAGATAAATATTAAAAACAGTTGATCTTATGGAGATAGAGAGTAGAATGATGGTTACCAGAGGCTGGGAAGAGTAGCAGGGAGGAGGTGATAAAGTGTGGGTGGTTATTGGGTACAAAAATATAGTTAGATATTTAGATAGAATGAACAATATTTGCTAGGCACAACAAAGTGACTATAATCAACAAAAAATTATGGTATACTTTAAAATAACTAAAAAAGTGGAATTGGAATGGTCCCAACATAAAGACATGATAAGTGCTTGAGATATTGGATACCCCATTTACCCTGATTTGGTTAATTCACATTGTATGCCTGTATCAAAACATCACATGTACCCTATAAAGATATACAACTATTATGTACCCATAATAAAAAAAAATGTTTTAAAAAGCTATAGATGGGAACATTCTGAACTGAAGAGCTAATGATACAACAACCAAATCACATGATACAACATAAAATGAAAATGTTGAAAATAAAAGGGAGCTGGGAGTGGTAAAATAGAACTGTGAGGAAACAATACTTGCAATAGCACAATTAAAATCTACATCAGAGGTGTAAACTGACAGGGTAGGATTAAAGCCAGAAATGTGGAGGATAAGCCTAGAAATTGTTCCAGAAGATAGAGAAAAGATCAAGAATAAATATTTTTTAATGAGAGAATAGCTGGTAGTTAAGAAAGTATTATTCAGAGAATAAAGAGAGCCAACTAAGAACCACAGATTTCCTGAAAAACAAACTAGAATAATCAGTTAATTGCTTCTCAATCTTTTGGCTAAGATCAAGTGTAGAGACTAGAGTAGTTAGAACAGAAGCAATAATCCAAATCATGATGAAAAAGAAAACTTTTCAAGAAAAAAAAATTTCTGAATTTGTAGATGTAAAAGTCCCCTTGGTTCAGCCAAAAATTATTCTAAAAAAAAATTCTAGCTAAGATTTAATTACAAGAATAAGTAAATAAATTTACATGCATCTAGCCAGAAAAATATAACCATAAATGAACAAAATTAAACATACATTTAATTTGTTTCTGCAACTGTAAATGCCAGGAAAATAATGGTGCTATGTATATGAGATTTTGAATGGAAAATTTATAAACCAGGAATACTATACTCATTGTTTTTTTTTTCTGTTAAAGCAACAGAAGTACATTTCTAGACAAAGACAGATTTGAAAAATATACTTCCTATGTATTACATCTTGAAAAAATGACTTGAGGATATATTCTGGCTGATTAAATGATGAATCAAGATGAAGTAAAAGTATAAAAGACTGG
The DNA here is from genome assembly GCF_041146395.1 of Eulemur rufifrons. Lineage (NCBI taxonomy): Eukaryota > Metazoa > Chordata > Mammalia > Primates > Lemuridae > Eulemur > Eulemur rufifrons. The sequence continues at coordinate 33,560,048 of NC_090999.1, read as the reverse complement.
CAGGCAGAATTGAAAATGGCAAAGCAAAGAGTTAAATTTATATAATTGTTGTGAATGTGTATCTGGATATATATGTCAACAATAATTCTTAATAATTTTTAAACCCTAAAAATGAAATAGATATAACAACAGGGATTGATGGGGAACGACAAAGAAGGAACTCAGGGGAAACAAAAACTCCAGGAAGCAGAAGAAAACTAAACTATAAATATTTAAGTGCTATGATTAATTTGCACAGAGAGATAATAGAAAATAATATGTCTATAATAGGGTGTTATAAAAAATAGGAAATTAGGCCAGGTGCAGTGGTTCACACCTGTAATCCTAGCACTCTGGGAGGCCAAGGCAGGAGGATCACTTGAGGTCAGGAGCTTGAAACCAGCTTGAGCAAGAGTGAGACCCCATCTCTACAAAACAATGGAAAAATTAGCCAGCTGTCGTGACGTGTACCTGAAGTCCCAGCTACTCAGGAGGCTGAGGCAGGAGGATCACTTGAGCCCAGGAGTTTGAGGTTGCAGTGAGCTGTGATAATGCCACTGCACTCTAGCCCAGGTGACAGAGTGAGACTCTGTCTTAAAAAAAAATAGGAAATTTTTAAAAAGCTGAAATTAAAAAGTCAATAGAAGGGTTGAATAAAGTTGATGAAAACTCTCAGACAGTAGCCTCAAAAGAGGAGATGGAATAGAAAAAAAATGTAAACACAATTAATCAATTGAGGAAATTCAATGTATAATTGATAGAAGTTCCAGAAATAATGTAGAAAATTGGGATGAAATATCCAAAGACATAAGACAAGAAATATTCCCTGAACTGTAAAATACCTGTCTTCAGATTAAAGGGCCTATATGATAAGTGCAAAAAAGATCTACACTAAGACAAGCATGGAGAAATTTCAGAACAGCAAGGATAAAGAGGATATCCTAAGACTTTCCAGAGAGCAAAAACAGGCCACATGTGATACCTGAATGGGAATAAGAATGGTATCAGAATGTGCCAGATGTAACATTAAAAACTATGCAAAAATGACGCAGTTTCTTATAATGTGGAGGTGGCATAATCTTCACTCTATAATTCCCTTTCCAGTTTTTGTTTCCTTTATGTTCTTTCTTTGTCATTTCCTATCCCTCCCTGTTGTGATATCCATGTTTCATTTTAAGGTTTTAAGAATTGTTAAGAATCATTGTTGACATTTATATCCAGTTATACATTTACAACAATTTTATAGATTTAAGTCTTTCTTTCACCATTTTGAATTCTTCCTGCAAATCTTTTATTCTGTGATTGACTTCTTTGTTCTTGGGAACAAAGAGACTGATGGCATTCTGAAAGATGCCAAGACTCAAAAAGTTTACCCTCCTGCACCCTTTCTTGGGAAGCTTCTGGAAGAGGATGTGCACTACTAAACTGAGAAAGTAAGTCTGTATTTAATAGTATTCCCAAAAGCCTGGTCACCCAAGGACATGTGCCTAGGAATGCTCAAAGCCAGGCTTAAAGGACAGATCTCATAATTCCTAGTCTAATGCTGTTTCAACTATATTGGGATGATAGAAACTGGTACCAGCACTAGCTCTGCCTCCACTGTCTATCCATCTGAGCACCACTCTAGATCAAGGAACCCAGAGGTAGTCATGGAACTGGCAGCCCAGTACTCTCCCTTGATTGGCACAGACCTGTGAGTTGAAGCCTATTGGTCAGCTCCCCTCCACACAATGCTGCCCTCAGGTGCACAGGCTCTGGTATACTAAAGAGTGCAAATCAGTTCTCCCTGAACTGTGAGCTGGGAGAGAGCAAGGGCCATGCCATCTTATTCACTGCTTTATCTCCAGTGTTGTCCAGTCCTAACTTGTGAGGATGTTCAGCAAACATTTATTGGACTTTCTGCAGGAGCATGCATTTAAATTGTGGCCATCCATTTGACCATATGTATTTATATATTTATTCATTCACTGAAACCTTTTTCAGCATATAGGCTTATGTATTCTAACATCCTGGCTGGGAGACAGAAGATTTTGGACAAGAAAACAAAGGAAGAGAAATATAAAACTTTTAGTGGATGAGAACAAGTTCCACAACTGAGCCAATGCATCTTGCCCTCTTCTTTTCCCCATCCAGGAAAGAAGCAGTAGTTCTAAGAGAGCCACGGAAGGCCGTGTGCCTGTTTTCTATAGGCACCAAGAAGTGATTAGTTCCAGTTTAGTTCCTGGGGTTGAGGAGAGGCAAGCCTGTCTCCAAACAGGACAACTAGAAAGTTCTGGGCTTCTAAAGGGCCTTGGGGGATTAGGGAAGTGTAGAGGGTGGGTTCTGAGTCCAGAGTGGTCAGGGAGTGGGGTACTCCTCTCTTGCAGACTCTAAGATCCCATTCCTCAACTACCTATCTGCAGGCTCAGGGTCATGAATTCTTGGTAGTTTCTGGAATACAAAGCCCTATATCTTTGAGGAAGTGAGGTGGATAAGTGGTATTAGGTATAGAATGCTTTTCACCATGTTTTCCAGTGAAATATCCTTTGAATGGTCTCCAGATTAAGAGATGGATCCCAAGTCTTGAAGCCGGGGAAGAGGAAAGCTATGTGTATGCGTAGGAGGGATGGGGCAAGAAGGAACGGTCCTATGTGTACCTTCCCCTCAGTGCACTGAAGAAAATGGACCGAGAGAGCAGAGGCGTAGGGACAGCCAGGCACAGGCTGGGAGCAGGTTCAGGGAGTCCCACTCAAGAGCAGTTAAGTGGCACTTGCCTTCCACACCTGATTTCATTTGATCAGAACAAGCAACCTCACAGAAACAGGAGGTGGGTGGAAGGGAATAAACCTGAGAAGCTGAACCAGACCTGGCCAAGACTCGGACACGGGCGCAGGAGGCATGCGTGAAAAGGGTTGTTAGGCTTTCACTTTGGAGCTGAGAAATTCAGGCCAGTGAGCCAAGACGTGAGAGATATAACCAGGTTTGATTCCTGGAGGCTCAAAGCCAAGGGCAGCAGTGAAGTCACACAAAGAACTGGCTCAGAAATCTGAGCAGCAGCAGCTTGAAGGAGTTTAGAGGAGCGGGAAGGTGGGGTTCAACTGAGGTACCGAGAAGCCCTTCCGCCCACACTAACCTCCGGGTAATCACTGCTGTCTGGCCTTTGAAAACTACACAGATTTAATGTCTTCATATTAGAGCTAACGATTCAGCTTGGAAGCTGAAGTTTGGTATTGAGGATTAGTGCTCCTCAGTTTAGCAGTTGTTCTCAATCCTGGAGGTAGATTAGAATAATCTGAGATGTTAAGAAAAAAAAAAAAATACCTGGGCCCACCCCAAACCAAATAATCAGAATCTCTGGTTATGCAGACTGGGTATTGGTATATTTTTAAAACACTCCCTGTCTGATTCTAGTTTCCACTAATCTATTGAAAGGGAATTTAGAGGCAAGTAGGGGGCCTTGAAGCTCGGTGGAACTATGGTACCTCAAACCCAGCCCCAGACCTACTAGATTAGACTCTGCATCTTAATATCCTCAGAGCATTTGTAGGCACTTTAAATTTTGAGTATCACTAATAGTGGGAACACATTATGCAAGTGCTCAGCTGTGACTTATTAAAATACCCCAAAGTCAGAGAGCTAGAAAAGATCTTAGTCACTAACTTCAGATATCCGAATCTCCCTACAGGAATCAGGCAAACTAGTGAAAGAGTCAGGCAGGCCTGCCACCCCAACATACCACAGGGACCTAAACAAAGCAGGAGAAAACAGGGAGTAGCGAGGACCAAGGGGACGAGCACACAGCCCCGCTAGACAGGGGACCTGTGGCTCAGCTCCAGCTGTGATTCTGCCGTAGTTAAGACTTGGCTTCAGCTGCTGTTGCTTTGTGAAATCTCCTGTTCTTTAAATCTTGGTAACTAATTCATGTTAAAAGGGTTTATTTCTGAAGGTATTATGGTTAACTTTAGGTGTCAACTTGACTGGGTTAAGGGATACCCAAGGAGCTGGGAAAGCATTATTTCTGGGAGTGTCTGTGAGGGTTTTTCTGGAAGAGATTGGCGTTTGAATCAGTGGACGGAGTCAGAAAGACCTGCCCTCACTCCATGCGGGTGGGCACCAGCCAATCGGTTGAGGTTCCAGGTAGAACAAAAAGGCAGAGGAAAGGCACATCCTCTCTGGCTGCTGGAGGTGGGGCGTCCGTCTTCTCCTGCCCTTGGACGCCAGAACTCCAGATTCTTGGGCCTTTAGACTCTGGACTTACACCGGTGGGCCCCTAGGGCCACAGACTGAGAGTCACACCGCCAGCTGCCCTGCTTCTCACGCCTTTGGACTCAGACTGAACTACACCACCAGCTTCCTTGGCTCTCCTGCTTGCAGACAGCGTGTCGTGGGACTTCTTGGCCTCCATAACTTCGTAAGTCAATTCCCATAATCAATCTCCTCTTACACATTTATGTATATTCTCTTCGTTCTATTTCTCTAGAGAACCCCAACCAATACAATAGTCAAAACACAACACGCTAAAGGACAGATCATACGCATGGTGCACCACTAATCTAAAACAATCCTTTCATATTTCAGATAAAGAAATTGAGTCTGGCTTTCTCATCCCATAGTTCTAGGAGAGAGTAACTCCAGTTGAAGTATCTTTTAATTTCCCACTTTTATTTTAGGTAATAGGGAGCTGCTGCAGGTGCCAGTGGCTGTGAGAGGGGCTCGGGAGAGGTTTCTCTGGAAGGGTAATGAAGCAGCTCAGATTCCATCTCCAGATGCGTCAAATGTTTTGTAAGCCCTGTTTAATCTGCCAGGAGGTGGGGGGAAGACCAAACCCCTTCAGCTGACATTTTCTTCAACACCAGGCTTGTTTTGAGAGTCTGGGCCAGGTGACAATGATGGCACTAAGAACTTGTTTTCCCAATTGGAGTCAAAACGTTTGCTGAGCAACCCCATAAATTGGCTAGACGGAAGGAAATAGGAAGGAGAGACATGGAAAAGGTGAGGTGACCACGTGGCCCTGGATGAAAGGAAAGCAGGAGGGAAGCGCATTGCAAGAGAGATGGGACGCAGAGATGGTGGGCCAGCCAATTAGTCAATATTCAGCATTCATTCGTTCTTCAGCAGATATTTATTAAGTACCTACTATGAGCCAGGCACAGCTCTAGAATAGAAGAATAGTGAACAAGACTGACCAAGTTCCTGTCCTAAAGGAGCTCATGCTGTTTTTCACACCACACAACCTACATATCACATCCCTGCATATTAATTTCACAGCCTGTAGTATGCACATCAGAACCAACATTCTAATTTTAAACCATATTGCTACAATATATTCACACCTTGTATCATTTTCGTGTTAGCCATGCTCGGCTTAGGGGATAGTGACAGACTTTGCTTAGAAGCTTGGAAAATTCAGAGACCCTAGTACCATCATTGTTGTCATCAAGCTTCACAATCTTCTGTGGGAGAAGTACACTGTGTTTGGTATTTGTCTCAGGTTGTATACCCAGGACATATGGAATATATCAAAGAGTTTATTATTAATATCTTGTCTTCACCTCATATGGAATAATCGTCAGGTGTTCCATTCTAAATTTTCACCCTCTATGATTCCTAAATTTATGAAATATTTTTGGCACAGAAGAAGTGGCCATCTTCAGTCTTTGAACTTTCCCTTGGTTGGAAGTCTCATCTCACAGTATCCCAGTTAAAGCATATTTATACAGTAGATTCTAACTTCATCCTGATTGTGTAAGCACTTTAGCCTGCTGGAAAGACAAAGGATAATAGCAGTGCCTGTGAGTATAATTACTGGTTTGTGTCATAAAATCTTTGTTCAGTTCATTTTCCTTATCAGGAAAGAATATGGGGCCGGGTGCAGTGGCTAATGTCTGTAATACCAGCACTTCGGGAGGCCGAGGTGGGAGGACCATATCAGGCCAGGAGTTCGAGACCAGCCTCTACAAAAAATTTAAAAATTAGTGGGGTGTGGTGGTGCGTGCCTGTAGTACCAGCTACTCAGAAGGTTGAGGCAGGAGGATTGCTTGAGCTCAGGATATTGAAGTTACAGTGAGCTGTGATTGTGCCACTGTACTCTAGCCTGAAATGGTGGTTTGTGACGGACTAGAAGCATCAATAAATTTCATTGTTTACATCTGTAGACGTAAATTTCTCTGGACAATGCTATTAATTATCGCTGCATGGGTAAATATCTGCATCCATATGGGCAGTAGTAAATTACTTAAATAATTCACCCACTGGGCGATAATAATAGATGTGGTAAATTTTTCCAGGAATTTATTTTTCCCTTTAGTATTTCTAGTTTATTCAAATTACTTTTAACCATAGTGACAATAATAAAATTCTACCCTATGTGCTTAATCTAATATACCCACAAAGCCCAAAATGTCTAGTAAATAAGGGCTCATGGTGTCAGCACTTTGCTGCTTATAGTGTTTGAGGTCTTGAGACTCTTTGAATTCATTCTTTATGTGTTACCATTGCCTTACAGGGGAAACTGGGGCAAGCACTTTTATTGCATGCCCCACTCTTGATCCTGTGCTTTCTCATATACAGTTTTGCTCGTTCCCTCCTGGAACTCTGCTCCTCCCCTCGTCCCCTTTCCCAGCTTGTTTCTTGTCCTCCTTTAAGGCTTTCTTCTATAGATATTATTCCAAAGAAATGCTACCAGTGCTCTGCTAGAGAGCAGGAATTTGAACCAATTTAGTTATAGAACAGGGCAGATGCTGCTGGCCTTGTCTGCTGAGACCACAGACCTAAGGATTGAAGCAAGATGCATGTAGCTGCGGGGGACAGCGGAGAGATTACCCTCTGTCTCTGTCTCTCTGCTGGTGAAAGACTAGCCGTACTCACTGATTAAGCAACCAGAAACCCAAACCGTCTGGACAGCCTTGGACTCCTGGACCAGTTGGATCTAGAAATCCTGGCTGACTGGATTCCTAGGGGCAGAGACTGTGCCCCATCTCCTTGGTATCCTGCTTGGCACAATGCCTGGCACATCAAGAGCCCTAAGGGGCATTTGCCAAACCTTTTACTAGGGAAGGTTCTTCCTATTTCTCCTGTTCACGCCACACAGCCCTTGGGAATGCCAGGCATCTGTCTGTCCATCTGTACCATAAGAAAGCAGATCTGGTGAGTCATGATCACTTTGAAGTTTAATAAGTCACCTCTTCCTTCTTGGAGCTTTGTTTTTGTTTCTGAAGATGAATACAATTTTTTAAGTAAACAAGAATCATTTTAAAGTAATGAGACAGATAAGAGCCATAGGGTTGAATTCTCTACCCATTTATCTTTCCTTGCAGGAAATGTTCGTGGTGTGGTAGATACTTTTGGTTGCTTTGGATGTATAACAGCCATTTCCCCAGGTTTTTCTTGTTAATAGAATTCTGATACATTCACATGTAACCGTGTGCTTTAGGAAAGCTGGGCTCACCCTCAGGACCAAAAGGTAATTTGGTCTTGATTAGTCAAGTTGATCACGGCTATTCCATTCCCCTTGCCGACAATTGGCTTAGAAAAGGGTATGGAAACAATTATGACCAATAAGATATGAAGGAAAGATTTTTGAGAGGGATGGGAAGAGGCCTGGGAAAGTTTTCTTGTTTACAGAGAAATGGTCTCGCTATGGACTTCACATTTTTGTGTGTGTGGATGTTATGGTCAGGGTTGTTGCTACCATCTTTTGACCATAAGGAGACAAGCTAGAGGACCAAAGCCGAGACCCCAAGGACAGCAGGACAGAGTCATGAAAAGAGTCTGGTCCCTGATGATGTTGAGCCTCTAAATTTACCAACCCTGGACCTTCCATACCTCCAACTGCTCCTCCTTTGAGAAACTAATACCCTTTATTGTTTAAGCCAGTTCCAGTTAAGTCTTTTATACTTACAGCCAAAAAAATAAAAGAAGGCCTGTTCTGATCAGAAGTTTGCCAACTGTGCAGAGACTCAGAGTGAGGGGAGTCAATTGAATACTGTAAATGGCAACTAGTCCAGGGATATCTGATGCATCCACTTTTTATAGGGACTAGGTGATCGAGTCTTCCAGTGAGCTGTCCCTCTCTCTCAGGTGGACACTACAAAATCTGAATTCCATTTTTGGGAATTTAAAAGTCTTTTGATGTGGATTTAAGCCCTGAGAACAAAGGAATTTCCCCCAGGCTTCTAAAGTCACAATCTATTTGGGACCCTCTTCTCTGTCCAGTGCTTGCCATGGCCTGGGTTCTGACATGCCTGTCTTCCCGACTTGCACACTGTGGGGGCTGAGGGAGAGGCCACCACTCCCCGCTGCCCTCCAGCCCAGCAGCCACTGCGGTACCCTCCGCCCTGGACTATCAGCTGTTGGCTTTACTTGGGAAGAACTATTTTTCTCTCTTGCTTTCTGACAAATTTTCTTTAAATCTGTCTCAATGCT